>NC_135666.1:13101159-13411159 GCF_964188315.1 Podarcis muralis
GCTGTACCCTAGAAGAATTGGAAGTAATTGCCATTTAATTAAATAAATTTAACATTTACAAGAGTCTTTTTAGGATTGAGGTACTGTACAACTTCTCTTTAGTTAGATTCTGCATCAAGATAACAATTCAGTTCTAGTCTGCTTTTCTTTTCCTTAAACAAATTGCCTAGAACATTTATTCAAGAATGTTTAAGGAAAAAAATATTTCAAAGTCATTAAATTAATTTATTGAATTTCCTATCAATAGAGAAAGTTCTAAATACAGTGCTTTTTTCAGGGGGTACGCATACCCCTAAACATTTAGTGAATCTAAGTTTGGCCTCATTGAGGGGCAGTATTTCAATATGAGCTGGAAAATGAGAGTGCCCCTTAGCATTTTTTAAAGGAAAAAAGCACTGTCTAAATACATAAAGAAAACCAAATCTCATACATTAAAAGCATGTCATTTCAACATTGCCAAATGTGTTGTGTTAGGCCACAATTGTTTAGGTTTAAGATATAAGTTGAGTCACCTACATCCATGTGGCATATTCAATTGTCAGTATTAGGATCTTTAGACATTTGAAAATGTATCCTTCACTAAGTGTGTGTAACATTGTAACCTACATCCCATTGGTTTGTAATGACATTATCATTACAAAGTCATACATACTGATATTTTTTATTTCATTTATGATTTTATATATACAGATAGACAGAGAAACAGACAGACAGATCGTTATTAAAAAACAAGGGACCCCTGCAACAAAATGTTCAGTGTACCCCATGCCTAACAGAAGTGCTCCTGTTCAGGATTCTAGCTAGACAACCCTGCTGTTCTCCAGCAGTCCTTTCCATTCCACCTTTTCCACCTGACACTCTACATTCCACGACTACTGAGCATTCTATGTCCTCACTGGGCTGTCTCCACACCCCCAGTTTGGTTCTTTTAGGTTTGGAGCTCCCCAAAGTATACTGCTATCTTCCTCGTATTTCTGAATGGCCCTGCTATTGTTGCTCTTTTAAAATTATATTTTTATTGTTTTTAATAAAAGAAACAGTACTAAGATGGAAAATAAACATAAAACCGTGTAAACATACAGGAGGAATAATAATATAATAAAGACAACAATGAGGGCACATGGTTTATCCTGGAACAGCTGTGGAATTATATTATCTGAACAGAGTTACTCATGAGGTTTAGCATTATGTTGAGCGACTGAGTGCTGGTTGTCATAAGTGGGAATGGATACCAGTTCTCAATTAAACTGTCAGTATGTGCTTGTCCAGTGAATGCATTGATTTGTTTCATAAGGTTGTCCATTAAAGCTAATGTCCAGGGCTTTTAATACCATTGGTTAATAATTGGCATATGGTGACTCCTTCAGTACGAAGATATTTTGAACCTTGTGACTAGCATGATATAGCTTATATAAGGTTTCTGTAGAGAATGCAATCTTGGCTGTTCTTTAAAATGTTACATAAGTTTGGATTAGGTAAGATAGGTCTATTTAGGAAGATGCTAAGTTCTTTTTTAAAAATTTAGTTTTCAGTAGCTTTCAGCCATCTCTCAAGTGTTATCATCTCCCTCATATCAATAAAAATAAAACATCAATTAAAAATATATTACATAATAGAAATACAAAATTCAGAAACATTAAAACCAAAGGAGTCAGCATAATAATAATAATAAATGTCTAAAAAGTAAAACACAGGAAGACAAGGCATTTGGTGGACTTCTTTACAGAGAGAATTCCACAACAGTGCCACCACGAAGAAAGTCCTGCCCTTGGAATCCCACAATCAAACATTTTCTAAAGGTATATGCCCGATGGCTGTGCCTGATTGGTCTCAAAGCTTGAATAGGTTCATGTAGGCAGTCTTTGAGAAAAAAAATGTTACTAGACTGTTGAGGGCTTTAGAGGTTAACACAAGCACTTGAAATTGAACCAGGAATGCATTTGTAACCAATGAGTTTTTGTAGGATAGTTGTAATGTGATGAGGGATGTACAAATCTGCCAATTTTAGATTCTCTCAGTTTCTCATTTTCCCAGTCTTAAGTTCTATTTGCCATATTTCTGCATCACTTTGTGAAATTCATCAGCATATTAGTGTGCATTATACAGATTTTTCTTCTCATGTTTAAAGCATTTCCCCCTAAATAATGCAATTTGTATGTGATTTTCACTAATATATGCATTTTTATGTACACTTTCCACTAATATACACCTTATTGTACACATTGGTTGGTTGGGAATTCAATCAGAGAATTTGGATATGTGTGAATTCTCAAGGATAGCTGTGTTTAAGTTTGATTACTGTTTCCAGAAGTGTGAATTAAACCATTCCCCACCCCCTCATCATTAAATATTATAAGTTCAACATGCTCCTACCATCATCCTGGTGACAGTATTATTTACCACATGCAGCTTCTGACCTGCTTATAAAGGTTCATTTCAATAGCCCAGTCTGGCTACAATTAGTGCATAAATAACTGAGGCCAGATTCTTCTTTTCTAGGTTAGGTCACTGTTAGCAAACCAGCTGAGGCTAGTAAGGTGATCTGTCCACTTCTGCATTCAGGGATAATATTGGGACCAGGAACACACTGAGAATGGGATACATATCTGCACCCAAAGCAAATACTGAAAAATAGGTCCATTTATTATAGATCACTTTTTGTATTTTTCCTTTCTGGCCATTTAAATAACATATTCGGTATTTTGCACAAAAATATGATTTAACTGTTTTTACATATCTGTGAAATTCAGTTTATTATTCAAAATGATGTAATAGGCTCTTGTAAAACAATGGCAAGGTAATTGGACTGGTGTTTTAATTTTATATGTACCGTATTCTCTTTTGTTAAGTAATTAGATGTCATGAAGAAACAGCTGATTATTAACAAAAGCTTTCAAAATAATGCTACCCTTTTTGTGATAATTGTATTTCCTCTTTAAAAATATGAATTAATCAAACTTCATATCATGCCACTCCAACATAGTCTTCTCCACAGCCTAGTTTGTTTAAATATCTTTAGTCCCATTGAAGTCAATGGTGGAATAAATTGGTTTAAATCCTTGCATATCAGCTTACCTGACTTGTGGATTAGGCTAACATTATCCTAATTTACAGCTGAGTACATTAGAGTATAAAAAGGAATTTGGCTCATCACTCTATTGCTGTTGTGAGAACTTGGCTTAGCGACTTGTACAATATCATACTGTGTGACAAAACTGGAAAAGAGAATCCCCCACCTGAAACTGTACATTAATTCAAATTAGAGCTAATGTTATCTAGCCATATTAGAAAAAAAATACAATGAACAGGAAGTCAACATTAGTGTGAGAAGGTATTTAGTTACTTCTTAGTGACATATTATTTTTATCCAATATTAACTTGTTTGAATTTTTAAAACATTACATATCAAACTGGTCAAACTGTACACCCATAATTTTATACTAGTTCTTTTTGGGGCTACACTTCAGAAGATTTATGCTTGTATATTATTACATATTAAGTTAAATACATGATACAGCTAATCTATGTTAGTAAATCCTATTGAGGAAAACTTTAAAGGATGTTATAGACTAAATTTGATATATAGATCTGAATTTGCAATTAGAATAATCAACTGAAGTCAGTTTTACAGCTTAATGACATTGTCAAAGTCAACTTTTTTCCTTTAAAAATGAAAAATGTTAGTTTTGTATTTTAAGGTTCATTTTTGCAGCTTTGTTTCTTCAGTTTTCTTTTTCATATCTCTCTCCCTCCAAACTACCATCTACTTATCAATGTACAGCTTCTAAATATAGATGGGTTGGACATTTAAATTTAAATTATTTCACTTTTTAAAAATGCTTGAATCATGTAGGATAAAAATGCAGTACTTCTAATTAGATGATAAAACATCAAACATGGACTTCCAAATAATAAATGTCAGGGTTAGGTAACAAAACTCAAGAAAATAGTTCACCCTTCTAATTCAGAGGAGGAGAGCTACCCACAGGTGTGCCCTCCTATGCCAAGAAGGCATGAACTACAAAATGCTCCTTCTTCAGAAGTGTTTCTCCCAGACACTAGAGAGACCAGAAGCATCTTGCATATAAACCCAGTTAGTTTCTCACAGATAAGCCCAGTTAGTCAAGCTCTCTTGGAGACACTGAGCTAGCTGAGATGTCAGGCAGCTCAGACACACCAGAGGACATACTGCAGCAGCTCATGGGAAGAGCCTAGGCCCTGCCATACTTCCTACCACAAGCTTATCTGCACCCCCCATATTTTATTCAAGTTGGCACCCTTGCTTACATGCATGATCCTTCAAATGCAGTGATCTGCATCTCCACCCCCAGTTATCCAGTGTGCCATTTTAAAAATGTTTCACTGTGTGTAATCTTGCTCTTTGGGAAACGTGGTATGGACCTTTTTTGTACACCTTACCCCACTAAGTTGACTGAAAGCCTGGACAAGCTGTGGTCACCACAGTGAACACCCTTGGACCAGGGATGGACTTTGGTCTTTCAAATTTCAGTGGTACTCTGTGTGAAGCCAAAATTTGGCACCTCCTGCCTCTCGCCTTCCATTCTGATAAATTCACTACACCATAGTTCTGACAACCTGCAGCACTCACTAGGCATGGCACTCAATGTGGTAGAACTGGTTGCACCATCTGAAACCTGCTTCTGCTTGGAGGACTCCATGGACCCAAATAAACACTCTTGTTGTTAAGTACCCACTACGAGAGGCTGCAACTGGAGGAAGAAGCCCACCAGCCATACATAAGGCAAGACCAGGCCTACCCCAACTTTGTGGGCATTATCAAACCTGCATCTCTAGACCATAGCTGTCAATGTTTCCCTTTTTTAAAGGGAAATTCCCTTATTCCGAATAGGATTCCTCGCAAGAAACGGGAAAAGTTATGCTCTTGACCTGTCACTCCTCCACTCTGGAAAAGACTTGTGTACCATGCTGCATACTAGTAATTAACTGCAACCCAACTGCATTTCCCAGTAATGATGTAAACTGCTTCACTGTTTATATCCTAGCTTATAACTTCAGAATTTTTTCTGTTATATTGTAGCCACAATAATCTTCTCATGCAAGCCAAATATCCCTACTCATGTAGAAACCTGTAGAAATGCGCCTCTTATCCTACCTCTTTTACATGGGAGGGTCCTCTATAGATAAACAGATCAACCCTCTTCCAAATAGCCATGCTAACTAGATACAAGATCAAAAAGCTGAGAGGAAGATTATATCTGTAGTTTAATTAGGAACTATCAAAGTATTCAAATGTCCATAATCAATTACATATTCATAGAGCAAACAAACCAGAAAAATCCATGTTAGATAGTTAGATACATTTTTTCTAGTCAACTTTCATAATAATGCAATGTATTTAAAAAGTTACAGAGCTTGTTACTATAATTTTTTAATCACCATATATTTTACACACTTCTATTGGAGCTTTAATTATTGTACAAAATAATTTTATCATTTGTTTGTAAAGATGAAGATTTTGAGTCACATCAGTTGTTTTTCATTGAGAATGTCAAATGTATATTATTATAAGGAATTAATCAAGTTCAAGGACAAAGATGTGTATGTATGGAAACATTTTATGATTATATTATTGTTAATAGGTATGTTATTAAACTAATTGTATTATTTAGTAATAGATTTTTCTGCAATGTTTCTAAGGTACTACCATCTGACTTTTCGCTTAAAGTCCTCATATCACAGATAGACAAATTAGAATTAATCCTATACTGCATAAAACAATAGAACCTATTTCATAAGGATATGGAGAAGATCTTCACAATTCACTTATAATTGTTGTTGAAATAAATGATGAGATAGTAATTAAGCAAATGGAACAACAAGTTATCCTTAAGGTACAACATGATAGCAAAGAAATTGCAAAAATCGGAGGCAAGATTAAGGGCATTGACACACTTAAGTAGTGGGCTACCCTGCTTGGATGGAGTGAAAATACATCTGTAGTTCTTACTACAATAGCACTGCCTAAAATGATCTCGGCATAGCTGCAAGTAGCAATAGAAATAGGTAAAGGTAAAGGTACCCCTGCCCATACGGGCCAGTCTTGACAGACTCTGGGGTTGTGCGCCCATCTCACTCAAGAGGCCGGGGGCCAGCGCTGTCTGGAGACACTTCCGGGTCACGTGGCCAGCGTGACATCGCTGCTCTGGCGAGCCAGAGCCGCACACGAAAACACTGTTTACCTTCCCGCTAGTAAGCGGTCCCTATTTATCTACTTGCACCCGGGGGTGCTTTCGAACTGCTGGGTTGGCAGGCACTGGGACCGAGCGACAGGAGCGCACCCCGCCGCGGGGATTCGAACCGCCGACCTTTCGATCGGCAAGTAAAATCAAGCAATGTGATCCTAAATACCACATGACCTAAGCACCATCCATACAA
The DNA here is from genome assembly GCF_964188315.1 of Podarcis muralis. Lineage (NCBI taxonomy): Eukaryota > Metazoa > Chordata > Lepidosauria > Squamata > Lacertidae > Podarcis > Podarcis muralis. The sequence continues at coordinate 13,107,577 of NC_135666.1, forward strand.
GATTAAAACAACATTTCTTGATGAACATATCTGAGGTAGGAGTTTCACAACCAGGGTGCCAGCACAGAAAATGTCTATCTCTAGTAGTAATCCATTTCACTACTGAAGGTGGAGCCACCTGGAGTGGAGCATGCTATGAAGACCTTAACAATCGAGCAAGTTCATACTGAAGCAGGTACTCTTTAAGATATCCCATTTTAATTGTATCCATAAAAACACTGGCAGCACTTGTGAGAAGTAAATTGTTCTATCCACCCAGTTAATAGTCTAGCTGCTGTACTTGGCAGCACTTGAAATTTCTGATCAGTCTTCATCAACAGCTGATATATAATGCATTGCAATACTTTAACCTTGATGTTATCAAAACATGGATAATTATGATATGATCATGTTTTTCCAGAAGGGACTGCAGCTGGCTCATCAGTTCATGTTGGTAGAATGCACTTTTTGACCAGATCATGCCACTTAGCTTGGGCATCCGTCTGCAATGCATTCCCCAAGCTGCAGACTTCCATTAGTGCACCCACATTAACAAGCAGAAAGTTTCTACTAGAAACCCAGTAACCTGAGCAACTGAACTGCCTTTCAACATTTTGTTTCAACTGGGCTTAAGCTTCATTACTGGCCAGTTCATTACTTACTTGTGGTTCTGGACTTAGATCAACTGTTTCAGTTTCCCAAAGACAAATCCAATTTTCTGATACAGTGGTACCTCATGTTACGAACTTAATTCATTCCGGAGGTCCGTTCTTAATCTGAAATCATTCTAAACCTGAGGTGCGCCTTTGCTAATGGGGACTCCCACTGCTGCCATGCTGCTGGCATGTGATTTCCATTCTCATCCTGGGGCAAAGTTCTCAACCCGAGGTACTACTTCCAGGTTTGCAGAGTTTGTAACCCGAAGTGTTTGTAACCCGAAGCGTTTGTAACACGAGGTACCACTGCATTTGTTCCTTGTAAATCAGTATCCATAGTTTTTACTTTTTTGGAATCTCCAGGTAGGACTGGGAAAGATTCTGGTCTGAAACGCCGGAGAATCACTGCAAGTCACTGTATACAGTACTGAACTAGAGGTACTAAGGCAGGGGTCAGCAAACTTTTTCTTTTCTTTTCTTTTTTTTGAATTTTTTAAAAAAATGGTTTTATGTTACAAAAAACAATACAGCCATACTACCACTAAAGGATGTGAGGGCGATCTGGCTGCAACATCTGTCACCCCATTGATCGCCAGGGTTGATTCAGCTGATCTGGCTGTCTAGGCGGGTGTCCCCTCCCTCCCTCACCGCTCCATGTGCGTCCCTCCCGAAGCTGCATGCTCGGTGGAAGAGGACGACCATCCCAGATAGAAGGAGTGTACCGTTCTTCGGTCAAGGGTATACGATAGCTGTGCTCCCCTGCTAGAACCTCCAAACAAGCTCAAGGGGTCAGCAAACTTTTTCAGCAGGGGGCCGGTCCACTGTCCCTCAGACCTTGTGGTGGGCCAGACTATATTTTGACGAAAAAAAATGAACGAATTCCTATGCCCCACAAATAACCCAGAGATGCATTTTAAATAAAAGCACACATTCTACTCATGTAAAAACACCAGGCAGGCCCCACAAATAACCCAGAGATGCATTTTAAATAAAAGGACACATTCTACGCATGTAAAAACATGCTGATTCCCGGACCGTCCGCTGGCCGGATTGAGAAGGCGATTGGGCTGGATCTGGCCCCTGGGCTTTAGTTTGCCTGCCCATGGACTAAGGTGTGACTTGGTATAAGGCAGTTTCCTGAGTTCCATCCCAAGCCTATTTACACTTGCAGATACTCCCAGGCATGCATGCATAAAAGTCCCATTGAATAAACTGGGACACACAACTGAGCAGAAATGCATTGGGTTGGACTGAGGTTGGACTGAATGGACATTTTTGATTGGCTACTGACACCAGTCTCTCCACTGTGAGACTGAAGTTTGTACTAACCATTCTACAGAGCAATTATTTTGTCTGATTTTACTTTTATTTGGGGTCTATAGGGTGTAACGGGAGAGGTAGTATCTCTAGTGGGGGATACACCACGCTCCCCCTGAGCTAGTTTGTCCACATTTGATCTCCCCACCCTACACTCAGTCCTCACCTGCGGCTCCTAGAAGCTATCAGCATGCGACAGTGGCCAAACCCTGGGAAACAGCTTTGACTGGCTGGCTAAACCAGGTGAGGGTAGCTGATGGGTCTCAAACTCTCAGTGAGTTAGGGTCTTCCCCTGCATACGAAGACAGGCTCCAGCAGATTGAGCAGGCAAGACCAATGGTCCAATGGTCAAGAAGGAGGTCTATGTGTTGTAGAGGGAAGTGAGGGGCAGATGGGGCTCATTAACCTGGGAAGGTAGCTCATCTAGGAAAAGGAAAGTTCTGATCTTAAACCTCCATTGCTTTGCAAGATATATTCGGGAGAAGAGAAGACTAAGTAAACCCTACACAAATCTGGAGTAGAATCCCTAAGACAGTTGGGTGACGCCATGCAACTCTTATTCTAGCAACTCCTGCAGTCAAGTTGGTGCCAAATGTATTGCTCTGATGTCCTTTGGATCATATCAGCAAGGCCAAGAAGGGGGTCTTGTCATCTGGGCATCGCAGCACCTCCATACACACTGCCCAGGCTTGCTCCCCGGGGAAGTCACTTTCGCGCTGCTAATGCAGCAGCATGACTTCACCCCCAGAAGCGCACTCCATTGCCTCTCAAGACAGATGGATGCCGACAACAACTTTTATTTGCAGATTTATATACAGCTTCACAAACAAAAGCTACCAGGAGCAGCATACACGAAGATAAAATACCAAATATTACAGGCCAAGGAAACCAAAAACAATAAAAGCATTTTTGCAACTATACAGTTAATATTCCAAAAAATGACCATACCACGCCTCAGGGAAAGCCTTCTTAAACATAAGATGTTCTCAATAGCCACCTAAATATCCATACACTTTTTAAAAGAGGAAACAGTGGAGGTGAGAGATAGAGAACAAGAGAGTGGATGAAAACTGGGGTATTTCTAATATACAAGAGTGTCCCTGATTTCAACGATGAAATGTTGAGTTTGTCCAGGCGTTAGTTAGTGATGCTTTTCTTTTTAATCTAGAATGGCGACCACTCTCCTTAGCCCACTTTCTCTTCCTCAGTCCCATTTTCTCTCCCACAAAGATAGGAAAAAAGGGAACCACGGAAAGCAGAACAATTGAATTTCAATTCAATAATTAATCAAACTTACTTTGCCTTCATGCCGTCGTTTTCCTGAATCCGCTCATTCTGGTGTCAGGGTCAGCCAAGGGTCCGTTCCTCGCCTCACAACACAGCGCCCTCAGAGTCCTCTGTGTAAAATCCTGTCACATAATCGCTTCTTCCACCTCTCCTCAGCATTGTTGTCCTCCTCACACGTATGGCCCCTTCCGCTCTCTCTTATGCTTTCTCTGTTTCTCCCTGCCCTTCCTTCACACTCCCTCCATTTCCTCTACATTTGTGCAACCAGCTACTTCATAGACGAAGAGGAAGTCTGAGGTAAAATGAGAAACAAACGGAAAAGTGGTCTTTACTGTCACCCCCCCCCATACATGCGTTGTATATAAATAGCACAGCTGATGGCTTTTGACAGTTGAGGTGTGTATGTTTTTAGGAATCACTTTTTCTTACAATTGTAGACTGTTTAAAATATGGTTTTAATATGGTGTTTTAATGCTGCAACCCTGCCCTGGAACCTTAGGGCGAAGGGCAGCTAACAAATGAACGAACAAAATATATCTATATCTATATCTATATCTATATCTATATCTATATCTATATCTATATCTATATCTATATCTATATCTATATCTATATCTATATCTATATCTATATCTATATCTATATCTATATCTATATCTATATATCTGAGGGGGACATTTATCAGTGACACCCATGTAAGGCCCTTCTCATGGGAACATACACAGCTTTTTCTATGCAGCTGTAGGAGTCTAGAATGTTCAGCCCAGGCTACCTGGGGAAATTGCCATGGCAACCAACTGCCACAGGTGGTTGGCAGTTAGGTAGCATTAAGGCCCAGGGAACCTACTGGGTTGCAGGCCTTTCTAGAGAGCCAAGGAAGTCAAAAGGACAGTTCTCTCTCTCTCTCTCTCTCTCTCTCTCTCTCTCTCTCTCTCTCTCTCTCTCACACACACACACACACACACACACACACACACACTTCGGCTCTATCTCCCTGACCAAACAGGAGAATTCCTGCCACTTATTTTCTTTTTCCTCATTGTCCAGTGTAGCCTTCCAAATTCTGTATGGGACAAGGCTTTGTACCGGGGTTTCAACACTTAATCGGTGAGATTAAATAACTGCAAAACCATGTATGAAAAGGCGACCCCATTTGATCCAGTTTTTTTTCTTTTAAGTGTAGATGCACTTTGTAAAAAAAATTCTGCACTTGAAGTATGCTACTGCTGCTGCTTTTTTACAAGGAAATGCTGCTGTAGTCATTAGGTATACTTTTTATAGTTGCACCTGTGATTAATGGATAATGTTATTTCACTTGCATATGGTACTTGCAGGAGTTGAGCTGTAGCGTTTATTGCTGGGATAACATTGTGAATAACTGGGCACGCCTATTATGTTATTGTTTATTATTATGAATTGAATTCACACAACTGTTTTTCTTGCTGATGTTGTTCTTCATGTGCATTGTGTTGTTTATGATGTTACTATGTTGTAAGCTGCCCTGTGTCCTTTTGACAAATGGTGGTATATGCAATTTTTAAAGTAATAAAATTAATAAAAATCAATACAAAAAAAATCTCTTGATAACCAGCGCTGTCTTAGAAGAGGTTTATAACGTCGCTCTACCTGCTAGTAACTCACCACTTCTTCCTGGAGTTGACAAGCTGATTTCTTTCTTGTACCTTTTCTCCGTATTTCCTTTTCCTTGTTGCTCTTATTCTTTTCTGTTTTCAGTCTGAGAGGAGGAGATATGAGTTGAGTTCATTTTTGGAAAAACAGTTGTGTGAATTCAATTCGTAATAATAAACAATAACATAATAGGCGTGTCCAGTCCAAGATGTGACTGTCCTAGAACTTATGTTTGTAAGCCGCTGTCAGAGAGCCTTTTGACTAAAGGGCAGGTTACAACATAGTAACATAATAAACAACACAATGCACATGAAGAACAACATCAGCAAGAAAAACAGGTGGCGCTGTGGGTTAAACCACAGAACCTAGGGCTTGCTGATCAGAAGGTCAGCGGTTCGAATCCCCGCGACGGGGTGAGCTCCCGTTGCTCGGTCCCTGCTCCTGCCAACCTAGCAGTTTGAAAGCACGTCAAAGTGCAAGTAGATAAATAGGTACTGCTCCAGCGGGAAGGTAAATGGCATTTCCGTGCGCTGCTCTGGTTCGCCAGAAGCGGCTTAGTCATGCTGGCCACATGACCCGGAAGCTATATGCCAGCTCCCTCGGCCAATAAAGTGAGATGAGTGCCGCAACCCCAGAGTCGGCCACGACTGGACCTAATGGTCAGGGGTCCCTTTACCTTTATTCATCTGAAAAGCATAATAATAATAAAACTATTGGAACTATTGTTTTTATTTAGATAGACGTGTGATCAATTAACAAATTGTGTCTCCGGGGCAGCTTCTCCTGTTAATCAGAACACATCTGTTCTGCTTTGACCATTTTCCTATTTTATCATAACTCACTCCTTTTACGTCACTTTATGATAACATATTTCAAAAAGTCAGCTCTAAATGCTGTCTAAAAACCTTTGATGTAGCTAGGTGCCAGAACTGGAAAGGCCCCACTGCATAGAGATACGTACTGGACTTCAATTTGGGAAAATATGAAATGGAGCCTCAGATTTCTGAATGAAGTGCTCAGGGACCACCAGAGGGGGAAATAAAGCACTTGGCAGAAGCTTATTAGGATAACGAATTGTGCTTCAGCCTGTTTGATTTTATTATAATTTTGTTGTTGACAATCTTTGAATTGTATTTTGATTTATTATACTGTGATACTGATCTTTGGGTTCTTTGAAAGACAGAAAAGAAGGACATCATCATCATCTTTTCAGCTGTTAAAGGCCTTCTCCTCCATCTTCATCTTTTCCTGCTCCCTCTGTGTCTTTGGTAAGTGCCCTGACAGCAAAGGTCCCTTGTCAGAAACAAGCCAATTGAAGAGGGAACAGAGCCACCTTCAGAAAGCAGACTTGTGCATCTCAAAGCCTGCTGCTTTTCCTTTCTTGGCCTCCAGCAATTGTAAAAACCCTGTAAATTAGGAGACTTTGTGCCTGTTGGCCAAGGGTAGCCTCCTGGCTTGTTTTCCTTTGTAAACAAACAAACTGGCTTGACCTTTTGCATACCCTGAAAAGTTTTTAAAGTTTAATTAGCTCCACACTAGATATTTAGATATTTTAAATGGGCATAAATTTGCATGCATTAACAAATGAGCAACAACTGTATGAATGAATAAAATGACTGAATGAATTTTCAGTGTCAGACAAAATGTGTTATGCAGCACTGTATTCAAAGGATTCAATTCAGCTGAATGGGCTGGATAGAGTCTACTGGCGGGCAGTCTGAAATTCTGATGTAGCCTGTATAGTTGTAATGAGGAAGCATGAACTTTGCCTCTTCACTAAAATAATGAGTATATTCTTGGTGGTGGAGGGTGGGGCACAACTGCATATGCACTTGAGAGCCATGACATTGCTAGATAGGGCAGAGCCAAGGTTGGTTGGCAGAGATTATACCAGTAGTTGCATCATATCGGCACCAATAGAATCACTATAAATGATATCATTCAAAAACAAGCAAGGTAAAAGGAACTTTAACCAAAGTTTGGAAATTTCAGCTTCTGTTGAGAGGTTAGCAAGAGTGTACAGTGGTACCTTGGGTTACAGATGCTTCAGGTTACAGACTCTGCTAACCCAGAAATAGTACCTTGGGTTAAGAACTTTGCTTCAGGATGAGAACAGAAATTGTGCTCTGGTGGCGAGGCAGCAGCGGGAGGCCCCCTTAGCTAAAGTGGTACCTCAGGTTAAGAACAGTTTCAGGTTAAGAACGGACCTCCAGAACGAATTAAGTTCTTAACCCGAGGTACCACAGTATACAGTTAGCAGCTAGCTATCTGGATGTGGAAAAGTCAGCTCCCGTTCCCATTTGACCATGAAACTAACCACATCATGGAACGGCTTTGAGAATAAGAAACAAGAACAGCAAAGTATTTGCACACTGTGAGATATGCTATGTACAGAGCAAAGAATAATAATGTAAGTGACCAAAATTTCAGAAATAAGGAAAACAAGAAGCATGCAACATTTCTTGTTTTAAAAATTGAGCCATATTTATTTATAAACTTCATTTGAGTCTGTGAGACTTAGGATGACAGTACTGCACCCTGATGACTTTAAATACATATCCATACAGGGGGCCAGTCTTTGTGTGTGTGTGTGTGTGTGTGTGTGTGTGTGTGTGTTTTTAATCAGTTCTGGTAGGTGCTGACTTCCCATGACCCACATGGAAGTCTGTCTCTCAGGTAATAGTAATATTTTAGGTTTGAGCCTTCCCTACAGATGTGCACAGCACTCCTTTATGTATGATGGGAGGGGTAAGAAGGGAGGTCATTGGCTGGAAACTCCCATTCACAGAACAGCACACACGCACACACGCACACACGCACACGCACACACACACACACACACACACAGCATGCGAGTGAGAGCGCTTTTTTGTGATAGTCTCCATCACCTTTTTTGTGCTCGCACCTTTTATCAATATATGACTCCTCATTTTTTACTATAAAAAAATCAATCTTCAAAAAGTTCCAATCACTTCACATTTATTATGCAGGGACACTGTCTTTTTTTCCTGGATTCTGGGGTCCTAAGCTGTAATCAGATGCATAATAGGCAGAAATACAATAGATTGAAAGACTGAAGGTTGGGAAAACCTTTCCCGGTCTGAAGTGCCTTTAGCTGTTGATATGCTGCTGGTCAGACAGCAAAAGTGCTCTGTTTGAAGGTGACAACCCTATCCAAAGGATGAGAGCATTGCACTGTATCCTACATGCTACAGGAGCATGTCAGGTGCAGGCAATAGCCAGAAATGTGCTGAAGACCAACAAGTGGTGCGGGGCAAATGAATGCAGAGCATCCAAAAGAACCCGAATACAGGTAGATCCATTTGTTCACATTTGATTTATTAATTATTAATAAAAAGTAACTTTCATTTTGTATATATATTTTTATAAAATATAAAAATAAGAGCCTAGTTCCTATCAGTTATCCTAGTGCTCTGCAAGATGTTGTCAGAACTCTGGAAGGCAGGAAGCAAGCAGACTAGGGAGCAAGCAATTGGGTCAAATATTATTCCAAGCTTTTATTTATTTATTTATGTATTTAGATAATTTGCAGAAGCCACAGGACAGTTTCTAACAGGCACATTGTTTTTTTAACCCAATCCTTAAAAACACATAAACAAATCACTAAACATAGTTATTAATGGCAGTGGTGGCAGCAATAAGGTCCCTTCTCCCCCTACACCTGCTGGAAAAGATTACCGTAATCTTAACTAGCTGACTAAAGCTATAAAGAGACAGGGCCAAATGCATCATAATTCCACATATTCCATTTATATTATGTCCTTCTTTCAAGGAGCTCAGGGCAACACACATAGTTCTTCCTTTACCCCTCATTTTATCCTCTAACAGCTCTGGCTCAGCCCAGCCCAGTAAACTTTGTTGATGAATTAGATCAGGGGTCAGCAACCTTTTTCAGCCGTGGGCCGGTCCAGACCATGTGGTGGGCCAGACTATATCTTGAAAGAAAGAAAAACAAAAAATTCCTATTCCCCACAAATAACCCAGAGATGCATTTTAAATAAAAGGACACATTCTACTCATGTAAAAACATGCTGATTCCTGGGCTGTCCGCAGGCCAGATTGAGAAGGCGATTGGGCTGCATCCGGCCCCGGGGCCTTAGTTTGCCTACCCCTGAATTAAATTGAACCCAAGTCACACTTGGCCAGTGTTTTAACCCATGCATTATTGCCCTTCAGGTTTTATGGGAGTTCCATTAGCTCCAGCCAGCATGGCCAATGGTTAGGGATTGTAATCCAACAGCCTAGTCTAGGGATGTAAGTTGGCATTTCCTTTCTAACCAATATACCATACTGGCTCTTTTAGCTTTCCCTTATATCTCTTTTACTTGTGAAGTTAGAAACTTACTTTTTATGTTTAATGGAAGATGGAACATTCAGGAATATTCCCTCCTCCTTCCCCGAGGCTACAGCCTTGTTCAAATGATCAGTTATAATTCATAGTAAAAACGCTTTCTCACTTGGAAGCTACTGCCAGATGACAAGGATGAGGGTCATCTGAAACCCCTCCCAACCGAAGTGTGTGTAAATATAATGCAGGATTTATGGGTCTACAATGGCACCCACGGCTTTGATCTATCTCTGTCTATAATTCATTCGAACCAGTTTCTACATTTATAAAAAAAAAGTTCTTGGCAATAATATTTCATCTGTCGATTTCATAAAGGTACAGTAGTAGCCATAATTAAATGCAGTCCTGTAGCTGCTGCTCTCATCAGAGCCACACTCAGCGGAACTTACTATTTCCGTGCTCTGCACTGTGATGTTGGTAGCCAAAAATCAAATTAATTTCTTTTCCTCCCCTGCTCACATTTCAAGGCAAAGTCATGTCTGAGGTAGCCTTCACTATCATCCCTAGATCTTTACCAGCAGTACTGCATCTCCATGTTTATTATTAGCATTATCACAGATTGAAAATGTGGTTTTAGATTATTATTTTCATGTTATCCCCCCACTCCCCCTAACCAGAATCTAATTTCCCCCCCATCTCTTCATATTCTCAGTCTCTTTGAAGTATATTAACATTTCCCCCCTCTAGTATCAGTGATGCCTGGAATTTCCCCCCATTTGGTACTGTCTGTTTCATTAACAGTAATTATTTACTTCCTCCTTGGCTGAATAAGCAAGAAGAGAGGTCCAGGTCTCACGTGCGACACTGCCCAGTGTGGTACCCTGGGCAAAGAAAATGGGGCAGATACATCTGCTGCCAGCTTAGAGGTGATGAACACATTTTTGAAGAGGTTCCCCCTTTGAACAGAGAAACTGAACTGCATGGAATTTGTCTCTTTTCCAAAACTATGATTCTGTGATTGTCTCTTACAATCACTATAAAACAATTTATTGATATCATATATAGGCTGCCTTTTTGGGCATAGCCCACCCAAGGAGGTATATAATGTCTCTCTCTCACACACACACACACGAAAAAAATCACAATAATTTAAAACAGAAGTCAGTTAAAACAATTATTTTTATTTTTTTAAAAAGCAGACACGAATATAAATCACAGCACAGCTAACTTCCTAACAGAATAGCTCAGTTGGGGGCGGGGCGGGGGGGGGAGAACTTCAATTAGTTAAGTATTTTTATTGATTTACTTGATCTAGGAGGGGTGGGGCTGCCATGGCCCATGGCCCAGTTTAGGAGAAAATGAGTCTGGAAAAGGTGGGTTTTCAGGCCCATTAAAAAACCCTTTGGATGTTATGGACTACAATTTCTATCAACCCCGGCCTGCTCAACTATGTGGGCAGGAGCTGTTGGTAGTTGTAGCCCAAAACATCTGAAGGACACCTCTGTGAGGAGTGAGTTCCACAGTCTGGAATTTCCACATAGAAGGCCCTGTCTCCTGCGCCCACCAGCTGTATTTACCCAATCACTGGGCATGCACGTGGGCTTTTGATGTAGACCTTAATACCCAACTCAGGCTCCTATGCATGTCGGCAGTCCTTCAAACAGCAGTTTAAATGCCCTGTGCTCTCTTCAGATGGCTCACTGTGGCTGTGGAAATTGGAGGTACATATTGCGTCCCTTTCCAAACACTGCAGGACCCTTACTTGCTGTTGCTGTACACCTCCGTGGCTGGAAGTCTTTCCCTCGTTCCCCTTGGCTCAAACAGAAGAACCTTCTTCCAGAAGAGAGCCTTGCGGCTTTGTGTTTCCCCAGTCCATGAAAGTGATGAGCAATTTCACTCTACAATGACCAAGCTCCCTATTCCTTCTCTGTGTCTCCTGCCCACGTCTGCCTGCCTACTGTCCCTATCCAGAATACCTGGGTTGGCCACCTCCACCCTTCTCTTTGGCTCCTTGGGTCCTTTTAACAGTGCTGCACTCCTTCTTGTAAGTACCCGTTCCCCAACTTCATCCTTACTGATATTAGGAGGATCTGATCTTGCCCTTCCCCCTGTTCATCCATGGGATGCTATTTTCAGGCAGCAATGGCTAGAAAATGCCCCTCAGCTGCAAAAGTAGTTTATCTGGAAGTAGGGAGTGTGGCGTTTGTCCGTTTGTTTGAAAATGTCTGTACAGGGGAGAGAGAAAGAGTTAAAATGTAGACCAATAGGAAAGCTGGAGCCTACCTGTTTATAAAAGGGCTTAGCCCGAGGTTTGGGTGTGGGTAGTTGGTTGGTTTTAGTGGGTTGGTTTGTTGGGAAAGGCAGTTGGAAAAGCAGTTGGCAGGCAGTTGGAAATAGAGAGACAGTTAGGGCAGTGGGTTCTTGTGTGAGGGGAGGTAGAAGAGTTAGAGACAGGATAAAAATAAGACTAAGAAGGTAAAGACATCAAAACTGCATTTGAATGCAGTTAAAGTTTATTTGTGTCTGCAATAAACTACACTCTTCTTTGTTAACTTGAGAACCTGACTGAGACTAAGTGATTTACCGGGGAGGACCTGGTTGGTGGCAGCGGATTAGTGGTGGACGGGTCAATAGTCCGTGAGATGACTGGGGGCTCCATCCAAACGCCACAGGGAGAAGTGGGTTCATCAAATCACTGAGTTGGAAGGGACCCCAATAGTCATCTAGTCCAACTTCCTGCAATGGCAATGCCTTGCACAATACAGTGGTACCTCGGGATACATACGCTTCAGGTTACAGACTCTGCTAACCCAGAAATAGTGCTTCAGGTTAAGAACTTTGCTTCAGGATGAGAACAGAAATCGTGCTCCGGCAGCGCGGCAGCAGCAGGAGGCCCCATTAGCTAAAGTGGTGCTTCAGGTTAAGAACAGTTTCAGGTTAAGTACTGACCTCCAGAATGAATTAAGTACTTAACCCGAGGTACCACTGTACAATAATCCACAGTCAGTTATATAGTGGCAAGAATATGAGCAACTGTAAAATAAGGAATTTTGTGTAGAAATCCATATATCTATATCTATCTATGCATCTGGATGTTGTTATCAATAGAAATTACATACTGTAGTAATATTTTTCCGAGATATTCATACATTTGACAGGAATATGAACTTTGCAAACACGGCTTGCTTCTATCCAGTCAGCAGCAACATCACTGGGGCTTGCACAGAAGCGGTGCTCACTGGACTGTCCTCACCCAAAGCAAGCTTTGCGTTCAGTAAATTCAAAGCATTTTCCTTGGCGGCTGGTTTCTTACTCTTACATCCATCCAAGCAGGTGACAAAAAATAGGCAATTTGACCTAGCTGTTCAGTGACAACCATCAAGCCTGCTTTTTGAATAATAAACTCTGCTCAACAACAGATACATAGTTTAACTATTATTCACAGGAATTAACTGGAAAGTAATTTTGAATGATGACTATATGAGAGACAGTTTCCCTTGCAATTGCCACGCATATGATCTGAAAATGCGAAATGGGCTGAATACACAAACTGAGTATTCCTGTTAAACCAAATGCACAAATCAACATTATCATCAATTGTCTTGATTTCTTCCAGTTCCAGCTGCAATACTTGATTTTTACAGCTAAAGCCCAACGTTCCCTAGTTCGGCCTTTTCAGGATTAATTAAAGAAAATCAAAATTCTCAGATCTTTAAACAGTCCCTTATGAAATTGGGCTAGCCAGCTCCATTTTTAAAAAGAACTGCCGCTTAATTATACTTTGTTTAAAAAATCCTTTCTGCCGCACCCAACACTCATATATTAGACAGCAACCCTCATACTCAATCACTTACCAGTAATTTCAGCATGTACTCATACATACATAGTAAGGATGTATGTTTAGAACTACCTCTTGTATTTTGGACAATACTTGTCAAAACTTGATTGTTATATACCTAAACATTAAAGACAGCAATTCTCATATACAATAAGTTCATTTCATCTATCTATCTAGATATCTAGAAATACACATCCACAAAATATAAGAATCCATACTTAGAATTACTTCTTGTTCTTTGGACAATGCCTTTTGATAACTTACTTTTAATAAACTTGAACATTAAGGCAAGTAGTATTACTGTTGCCTACAGATTTCTCATTTGACTGACATATGCTTCTTCTACCCCTTTTTTGTTGAACTACGTCTGACTTTTATCATCAGCATCCACCAAAGGGATTTATTTTTTAAAAAAAATGTTATTCTCAACTTTGATGGTTTAATCCCTTACTTTCAGAAATCACTGTGATTTAAAACATTTAAAACTGTTTTTATAGACACCCTTTTCTTTAAATGTATTTTTATTAAAGATTTTCTTGATTTACAAAAGTATGTGCAATGTCTCTCTCTCTCGTATTTTTTCCATGTAACATTTTTACAAATCAGTTTCATTTGTTGAGACATTAGGAAGAAAAGGGGGAAAGGGGTGGAGGGGGTGGGGGAAGATGGGTGGGGTCGGGGTCGGGTGGCGATGTTTCTATTTTACTCAATATATGTAGGGTTTGGTGTCAGCGTTCCTTGTGCAGGTTCTCTGCTGTTCACTTGTGTTCCTTTGGTGGTGAGAGAGGTTGGGGTTGGCTTAGGGTGTGGTGGTTCATTTGTGGTTGGCTGTGGTGGTTTTATAGACACTCTTATGGGTTGTTACAGTTCCATGGATAATATGGAAAATGCTTCCACCATGAGCATGATCAACACCATTCTCTCACCCACAGAATCTCTATGCTGATTTTTATCAGTACAGAATTTGGCCTGGAGTTGCAAATCTCATTCCTATAGATTTAACATACTTCTGTCTTTGCTTCCTCCCCAACCCCACCATCAGCCTGGCACTGCAAAACACAACGAAGTAGATTTCACTGATTTTAATAGAACTTGCCTCCATAGATGCGGGCTTAGGATCACAACCTTGCAGCACAGTCAATGGGACTTACTTTAATTGTTTAGGACTGGAGTGCCCTCCTTGCAGGTCCAGCAACAAGAGGAGATCCCCTAATGTACAAAATAGCTAAAGCCTTTGATGCCCGTAGACAAGATTTATCCAGTTCATGGTCCTCAACATGTTTTGAATTCTGATTTCATCCGAAGAAAAACTTATCATGCAAACAAACTGTATAATTGCTAGAAAGTTTAGCTACTTTGTGCTGCAGTTCTTGACTGAATAAGTCTTCTGTATATCCATATATGTCTTTTGCTCTTTTGGCCGCTCTTATCGGGCCATAATTTCTTAATGCATTAAAAAAAAGGAAAAGGAAATGCCCTGTTGTTATAGAGCCAATTTAATAGTTAATATTTAGATTTCCATTTACAAACCACGACTGACGCATTTACTGATTTTGGAAACTGTGTTATTAGCCAACCAGGGAGCTGTGAATGGCACTCTCCAATGACTGCCATTCAAGTGCCAGTCTCAGCCTTTTGCTTCCTTATTGCGGTGACTGTCTGTTGCACCTTCCTTCCCGCTGCTCAGGCTCAAAAATTAGATTGGACACAATGGTTTTCTAAAGGTAGCCATTGCACTGAACTAACTCTGGTCCTTCTCGAAAATTTGACTCTTTGTGGACTCCCTGCATATCTTGCTCATATTATTCATGCTCATTTTAGACCCATTTAGCCATGTCACAAGTTGTTTGATGTGCTTTGAAACTGATGGCCAAGAAGAGCTTCTGCTGGCAGAGATCACTTTGGCTCCAACGACCTGAATGGAGTTCTGCTATTTTACACTAGAGCTGGCCAAGTAAGCCCAGTCGAGTCCTTGCTATAGTTCTGCTTTGTCATCTCACCAGCCTAGTGTTCCTGGCGCTTTTCATCTGAAAGGGCTTTGCTTTGCCCTGCACTCCCCCCACCTCCCCGTCACTGGCCTGCTTTTATGCCACTACAGTTTGCCGGAACATTTGTTCATACTCAATAGCTAAACATTAGGAATGCTGAGATTCTTTCCTTCTTGTCAGGACAATTGTTTGGACTGTTTGCCACTTAACGCTCTGATGATCTCTCTCTCTCTCCTCTCTCTGTGCTGCCTATAATTCCTCCTTTCCCCACTTAGCCCTTCAACTCTTCCTCATTGGCTGAGTCACCCACCAACTCCCTCTTTTGACTCACTCTTTGGTGAGACCATCCTCTGCATTTCCAGCAGTTTTCTTGCCGTTTGGTGTGTGTGTGTGTGTTTCCCCCCTTGTCGTTTTTCTGCTTGGTGGTGTCTGGAGCATTGCCGTCGAGAGCTGGTGTACTATGGGTTACCTCGTTATTGACTTCCAGTCCTCCTGGACTTCTATTTTATTTCATCTCAGCATTGGCACCATATGGCAGCTATGGCAACTGAATATATCACTGTATTCACTTTCTGGTTCTGGTCTGAATTGCTGAAGGGCTCCACTCCCTGGCCTGGAAAAAAATGTAGCTGTAGCTTATGTAAGAGGAGCCAAGCCAGAAATATGGAGAGACTAAATTCACACTTGCATTTTATTTCTCAAACACATAATATGGAAACCCAAGAAACAAATCTATTTCCCAAGAATTCTGAGAGCACATACCAAGAAATGGAGGCCTGGTAATGAAAGAAAAAATGAAGCCCACTATGCCTGCATGCCTATCTGTTGATCTATCTATCTATCTATCATCTATCTATCTCTATCTATCATCTATCTATCTATCTATCATCTATCTATCTATCTATCATCTATCTATCTATCTATCTATCTATCTATCTATCTATCTATCTATCTATCATCTATCTATCATCTATCTATCTATCTATCTATCTATCTATCTATCATCTATCTATCTATCTATCTATCTATCTATCTATCTATCTATCTATCATCTATCCATCTATCATCTATCTATCTATCTATCTATCTATCTATCTATCTATCTATCTATATCTATCATCGATCTATATATCTATCTATCATAATCTATCATACTTTATTGACTTCAAACTCAACATTTGTTGTTGGAGAAGCTATGTTCTATAAACCTCATGGTCTACCTAAGTCAACTCACATTCTTATAATAGAATCCCTTATTCTACATCTCTACTATCATAACAGATAAGGCATTTTGCTAACATAGGGGAGCTGTGAAGTGCCAATGTGGATGTGAGGTGGATTAATTTCAGAGTGTTTGTCCTTACTTATACAGAGACAGAGATGCCCAAGCTGTTTCTACCATATGGAAGATCACACACACCACCTCTTGTATTTGATCACAGGTCATAGTATCACACTTAACAGAAATTAAAATGTTGTACACACCAGATACCAGACTCATGGTGATCAGGTTTTCGAACTGTTACAAGTTCTGATGGCCTGTGGAGTATGTGCCTTGTGGCAAAATGGGGCATTTGGAACCAGTTTTCTTTCAAGCCTTGCAGTCATGCAGAAAGATGTCATCAGCTATTTTCAAATAAATCTCTTAGGCTGCAGTCATATTGCAGACTTATTGAAGAGTAAGTCCCCACTGCTTATATGGGAATAGACATTGGTTTTTTACATGAGGGAATATGAAACCTCATCACTCTCAGGGGATCATGCTATTCATCAGCTGGATGCCCTATTTTTTGAAATTTTAAAGATTTTTTTTTAAAAGAAGAAAAGAGCATGAAACCCTTGGACTGCTTCATAAATATTTTTTATGATTTAAGAAATGTGTGTTTCTGTGTTTTTAAATGATTTTCCATTAAAAAAATCCACCCAGAAATGGGAAAAGACATTTGTATTCCCATCCCCACATGGAACTGGAATGGACTGGACTTTGATGGGTCCATCCATACCTAGTCTGGGTCCTTACTCACCCTTTCCCCACCTCTACAATATCCTTTTTGACGTATGGCACCCAGAACGGCCTGCTGTATTCCAAGTGCAGTTGCACCATATACAGTATTTGTGTCATGACATGATATTGGCAGTTTTATTTTCATTCCCCTTCCCAGTAATCCCCAACATGGGGTTCAGTATTCCTCCCCCCACAACTGCACTCCTGCCCCAGAGTCAACATTTTCACTGAGCTATATATTGTGACCCCAAGATCTATTTCCTGGTCAGTCCACATGAAGCAAATAATTATTATTGTGTGGTGTAGTGGTTAAGAGAGGTGGACTCGTAATCTGGTGAACCGGGTTCACTTCCCCGCTCCTCCACCTGCAGCTGCTGGGTGACTTTGGGCCAGTCACACTTTTCTGAAGTCTCGCAGCCTCACTCACCTCACAGAGTATTTGTTGTGGGGAAGTAAGGGAAAGGAGATTGTTAGCCACTTTGAGACTCCTTAGGGTAGTGATAAAGCGGGATATCAAATCCAAACTCTTCTACTCTTCTTATTATTTTTGCACCAATGCTTATGTTGACTTACATTTGCTGTTTTAATGCCCATTCACTTAGTTTTGAGAGATACCTTTAGAATTCTTCAGCATTCCTTTTTGTTTTTAACCACTCTGAACAATTTGGTGTCATCAACCACCCTCAGCTCCTCAGAGGAAGGACAAAATGCAAATAATGTTCATTTCAACAAGTGCAGCCTGCCAAGACCTTACTATCTTCACAGCTCTAGACATTACAGAAGCACTGCAGCTGAAAGATGTGCTCTCTAATTTCACTGTCTATGGAGCTACACTATCCATGGAACTCCACTGACTGTGGGCTTCTTCGGCCTCAATGAAGGGCTGGGCCAATGATCGTCTAGAACAAAATTTGTCTAGAGATCCAGATAGCCTATATCTATGTAGCTCCATTTATTGCAAATAAATGGGGAAATGGACATTGAAGTTGCTTATTGCTCACTTCAAACTAATACCCTGTTTGTCATTATGGCAATAAAGTTTCATTTATGACAAAAAGCAAATCAAAGCTTAGAAGCTGTGAAATGCACAAGGCTGGGAAGCTGCTTATTTAATTTTCATCCAAGTGTTATGGCACCACCAGGCAATTCTGGCTGTAGCAAACTTTAGGTCCAATTTCCCCCTAAGGCAGAACATATCAGCGAATACAGAGCTGAAGGCTGAAGTCCAACTGAATGCAGAGTTCTTGTGGCTTATTCTCCATCTCAGAGTTCACTGGCCGATGTTGCAAGAAGTCTAAACAGCCTATCGCATGAACACTGCCCTCAAATGCTCTCTGTCCTGCAGGGACAGGTGTATATCTTGACATCTAATATGGGCCACTGCAACTTCAAGGCATTCCATGAAGGGCAAGCATGGATCTATAGAGTATTCAATTATAGGAATAGACTTTCTCCAGGCTGCGAGCCCAAATGAATCTTGCGGTTTAGTTTGTATGAGGAGCTGCTAGGGGCAGAACTGGAAAACCGCACCTCTGTGGGTAGCTGCTCAGAGCTACTGTTTAGAGCAGGAGGCTCATCAATATGGTGCCCTCTGGATGTTGTTGGACTACAACTGTCATCAGTGGCCTCCAACCATGGCTAATGGTTAGGGATGTTGGAGTTTAGCAACATTTGAAGGGCTACAGACAGACACATACCTAGAGTCCCTTACACCCTTGGCAAGAAGCTGTATCGGTGCCGTCCAGAGAAACATCACTTTACCAAAGTGAGAGAAGGAAGCAAGCTTCTCCCACATTTGATCTTGCCATAACATCAACAGCACATCACCACACACATATACATTCCATAGTCTGAAAAGTGATTTTTTTTTTGGGGGGGGAGCCTCCTCCCCCAGTGGAGGTCGATTTTGCCAACCCCTAGCTACACCTCTGGCGACAGGTTTCCCCTTCCTAGATTATATATTCATGTTCGAGTTGATGTGGCCACCTATTGGCAGCCATGTGAACTGCAACATGATAACATACATTTTTAATGTATATAGGAAGATAGATGCTTCACCTACCTTTTTGGTTATATCACAATTTATAATATCTGGTGAAGCTGTTGCTTAGCCATTTCATTTCAGAGCCATGCCATTTAAAGTTTTCTACAACTCCTTAGTCGTTACATGTTGATATAACAGGTCATCTCATTTCAAGATGGGCGTCAAAGATTTTTGTTTTGTTTTGATGCTTTTTTATTGTTACAGTGAGGGGTTTGTTTGTTTTGATCCAGCTTTTGTTTTTTGATCTTCTTCGACAGCCAAGCCAAGATACTCAAAAACATATTGTTGGTTCTATTCATAGCCATCCTGCCACCAGAGACTGGGCTCTGTCGAGATCCTAGCCATGCTCAGTGCTAAGGATTATTTGCATTTGTGCTTTATTCAGTCAAAAGGACATGGGAAGAAAGACAAGTCTGACCTGTAGCAGATATGTACCTCTTCTGGCACAGTTCTCTGCAAAAACTGAGAATTTTCCTGCCCCCCTACACACATACACATACATTCACACCTTATAAACACTCCAGAGAAGCAGGAGAAAGCTAAAAAAAAATGAACAAACCTCATTGTGTTTGGCAGGATGTTATAGACATTCAGATTGCCAGATTACAACCATTTCACAATAGCTATAAAAGATCACGGTTAGAACGATTCCAAAATCCATACTATGGCATTATCTTTATTAGACCAATCAAGATATCACAAAATAATGAGCAAGCTTTCCACAATCTTCAGAACCCTCCAGCAGACTGGGTGTCAAACAAAATAGAGAGTTAGAAGAGAGAGGCAAAACATAAAGTCTGCCACGAGGTCTGCATTCCTATCAGTTGTAAAATGGAGTGCGTAAAAAGGCAGCAGACATAATAGATTATGCCAGCGGTAGTCAAGGTGGTGCCTTCCAGATGTTGATGGACTATAAATCCCATCATCCCTGACCATTGGCCATGCTGGCTATGGCTGATGGGAGTTGCAGTAGAACCACATCCAAGTTGTAGTAGGACCACATCCAGAGGTTACACCATTGACCAGCTCTAGATTAGGTTATACCTTGAGATACTGGGATAAAGAAACACAGAGTGGCTGATTCTCCAGGTCTCTAGATCTTTCTCCAGCCTTAACTGAAACAGGTTCCTTGCAGTAAAGGTGCTTTGTATAGCTTGTTTTCTTTGAATTATTACATTACAAGCGGGACCTTACTCTGCATCTAGAACATACACAAAACATTAGCCACGAGCTACATCTATCCACATCTGTCCTGTAGTTATTTGAGACATGCTACATGTTGATGCATAACCCCGCCAACCAGCTTCAAGGTGATTTGAAAACGAAGGCATATTAAGACATCCATGCTCACTCTTTGCATGCTAAATTGTACCACAGGAATGGCTGGAATTCCTCTTTGTAGTTGTGCGCAGCTTTACTTGGGAGTAAACTCAAATGAACACAGTGAGATGTATTTTCAAGGGTTCATGTGTAGGATCAGGGTATACGAGTTGCAGGACCAAAATACCAATGATATACAATAGGGGCTTCTCTGTTCATTCATTTATTTCCATGAATGGCACAAGAGCGACAGGCCGCTCTGTAGCCATGATCTGGCTGCTCTATTCGGAAATGTGCTAGCAAAACAACTCCCATTTAAATCATGTTGGTAGAAAAGCATCCGAACGAGGTTTGCTCTGCATCACACCTCTCAACCCCTGAACTCTAAAAATGAAGGGCAAATCTTCTGAATGACGGACAATCACGGACAAAACACCATGAAATGAGGGACACAATGAGAGACATCAAAGTTTCTCCAAACAATAAAAGAAAGCAAAACTTTGTGATGAGCTAGATGGCGATCCTTAGAGTAGGAGAGAGCTCCACTGATGGTTTATGGAGCAAGGAATGTCTGCTTTATGGGAGAACACAGATATGGGCTGAAGCCTTTCATAGATTTGTTAGATTAATTGGCTACAATTTTAACTGGTAAATTGCTGAGGCTGAAGGGCATACAGTGGTACCTCGGGTTACATATGCTTCAGGTTACAGACTCCGCTAACCCAGAAATATTGCTTCAGGTTAAGAACTTTGCTTCAGGATGAGAACAGAAATCGTGCTCCGGCGGCATGGCAGCAGCAGGAGGCCCCATTAGCTAAAGTGGTGCTTCAGGTTAAGAACAGTTTCAGGTTAAGTACGGACCTCCAGAACGAATTAAGTACTTAACCCGAGTACTTGTATTTGTTTTTGAAGTTTTTTGAGCCTGGGTATTACTATCATGAGGCATTAGAAGCGAATCTGGCTTCGGCTGGGGAGGGCGGGATATAAATAAGATTTATTATTATTATTATTATTATTATTATTATTAATCCTAAGCTCACTATGCCCCATTGAATTCTGTGGGGCCTACTTCTGAGTACTTAAGAGTGTGCATGCCATGCGCAGGAGCTATCTCATACGTTCACACCACCCTAAAGCACCAAGTGAATTTGCCGTATGTTTTCTAGTCAGGCTGAAGCTGGTTTGAGAAAAAACTGCATCAAACGCCATAAGTTGTAAAGGAACTACAGGATTGTTATGGTTTGCATCAGACGTCGTGTGAATGTGGCTGCGAAAACTACCAGTGTGGGAATGCACTAGATGTGGAGTAATGTGAACATGCTCTAGGTCATCTACTGACCAGACAAAAGGCCTGCCAGAATGTATTTTTTTTAAAAAAAAATTCAGCAAGCAGTGAAATGCCATTAGGAAGGAGGGGGTGCCGATGGATCTCTTTGTTCAATCAATCAATGAACTGATTCACGAGTTGATAACTGGACAGTAAACAAACTGAATTAATTAACCAGTTAATCAGTTAAAAAAACGAGACAGTTAATCAACGGGGGTGGGGAGCTTAAATCTGTTGGCATTGCAAACAGCAACCCACCTATAGGACAGGAAGGAAATATTAAATGAAAACACACACACACCAGAGTATTTGCATATTTCTCTCCAGGGAAGTCACTATTTGTACCACTGTGGAGAGACAGAGGGATTGGTGGAGGCAGGTTAAATCCAGGAGCATAAGAGAAGGCAGATTTTTGCCCATGCAAAGCTCCAAGGCCTTTTCTTCTGGCACATTTATAACCTATGAATTTGACCGTAAGGTAGTGAAATGTGTAGCTTACCGTATTTAAGCTTTAATATTAAACACAGCTAGCTTCAGGCACATAGGACTTGGGGGCTAACACAGGGCTTCCTGCTGGTCCCCTTCCATGCATCAATTTAAACGTAAAAAGAAAAAAAATCTCTCAAGCTCAGTTCCTTTTGTTACGCGATGCTTTGTCTGAGGCTAACAGGATAACTGTGATGTTGTTCCTCAGGGATCCTTATTGACTGAGCCAAACGCAGGGCAGCACTGCTCAAGGGCATTGCAACATTCAGGTTGGAAACCACATCCCACATACCAAGGACAAATCTACAGACACACACACACACCCCAGACCCTCCCCCAAATGTCAACCAAGCCTTGTCTTGCCATTGTCTGTGTTTTTCTTCTTTCTAGGTCGCAGTCCCGTGCACAGTTTGGCGGCTTGAATCCCACAGAAGTAAAATGGGATCTAAGAAGCCTTAGAGGAAGCAGGATCACAACCGCAGTCTTCTAAGAAAATGGTAACAGCAACCACATGTCACAATGCCAGCTTGTCAATCATCCTGGATAGTGGAAAAATAGTGGCTCATCTAGCAAAGGGTTGGAGCAGCTTCTTTTAGGTTAAGCTCCCCTTGGACATACCCTTAGTATGACTGCCTTATTCTCTTACGCTCTGGAGCAGTGTTTCTCAATTAGCTAAGTACTGTGGACCCCCTATATTTCAAAAGCCAAGCCATGGACCCCCAATTTTTGAAATTTTTGATAGCTCTGTGGTAGTTTTTGTTATGTGAATGGTGTCACGGACCCCCTGGGTGGGTTACACAGACTCCCCGGGGTCTGTGGACCACCAATTGGGAACCACTGCTCCAGAGTCTAAGTGGTGAGATGATGTGCAAGACTGAGATCTATGTTCTTATGTTCTTTCTTTCTTTCTTTCTTTCTTTCTTTCTTTCTTTTCTTGAATTTATATCCTCCCTTTCACTATGAACAGCCTCAGCAACAGCTTTCAGCAACAAAACTAATGAGAGAGAATTTTACACAGCCACAAAGACAACAGAAGTAGCAGATAAAAGGTTAAAAAAAACCATCCAAAGGATCTCAGGCACCTGTAAAAACCTGGGAAGAAAGGAAAGACCTTGCCTGGTGCCTGGAAGAGATGCTTCCAGGTAGACATATGTTGTTTCCTCATTTGGGGGCCAGCACAGAAAACACCCTTCCCAGTAACCACCTATTGGACTTCAGAAGAGAGGGGCAGCTTGGAAGGTCTTCTGCAGAAGATCTTCATTGACTGGTAGATTTAGTGGATATTGGTATTGGGTGTAACACCCGTAAAGCTCAACATCCATTTTGATGGGAGCTGTAGTCCAACAATATATGGAAAGCCACAGGTTCCCCATCACTGCCCTAAAGACTGCGAAGATAGGCTTGGAACCAAGTGGGAAATACCTGGTAAAACCTTGGGAGCCAGACACCAGGTTGATCAGTCCCCCCCCCCCTAATGAATGTAAGAAGTGGCTGTATCCCGAGTTATGCCACTGGTTCATCTATGTCCTGCTGTCTGAACTGACTGGGATCAACTCCTCAAGGCCTCAGGTGGAGTTATTATATTAACAACAACAACAACAAGTTGTAGTAACAGTAATAGTAGTAGTATTGGGGTGGGATGGGATGGGGAATGTCAACAGGCAGCCATATGAGGCCAAGGTCAGAGTAAACACAATGAGGAATCCTGTAAGTTTTGTGCTACAGCCGTTCATAGGATGGAGCTCACTTTATCAGATGCTTGAAGGTTTTGGACATATGCAAGGGTTCATAGGGAAGGTAACTCAAGTCCCTCTTTGCTCCCAGTACCAATAAATGTCACAACCATGATAAACTGAGCAGAAGCCAGGAATTACGTACTGTTATGCTGAAGGCACAGAGGAGAAATTGTGTACGATCACCCTTGCTTATTTTGCTGGCTTCACTTCTCTTTCTCAGCTAGGCCCAAAAAGTATCCTGAGAACAAAGCGCCTATTATTACCTGTCAAAATACAGCACATGAGTTCTCAATATTGTGGTTCACCTGATTTATTTGGCCTTTGCTGCAGACCTGAGCTGCGACCCCTCATGGTGGCCTTATAGCTTGTGTGATGGGCACACTGGTGCGAGCTCACTGCTGGTCAATGGGTAAGAGAAGGCAGCCAGCCCAAGACTACTTGGGACCTGAGGCAAAAGACAATGTATTTCTTGCTCCTCTTCCTTCTGCACTGACGACAACACATTCACATTGTCTACTGGAGAGCATGCCTTGGTATGGCGGCTTCTCTGTCTGCTCACACTCAGTCAGGGATTTTCCCCATTGGCACTTCCTGTATTCAAAGAAGGCAATTAGTTGAGACAGCTTGGCCTTTTGCCATTGGGGCATCAGATCAGCAAGTGTGGGAGCTCAGGGGGAATGGGCAGCAATTGTGTGTGAGAGAGAATAATTAGAAATACATACCCTCCAATATTTCTCCGATGGAAATAGGGACGTCCCATGCCATAATGATAATTTTATTATTTATACCTCACCCAACTTACTGGGTTGCCCCAGCCACTCTGGGCAGCTTCCAACACATATAAAAACATAATAAAATATTAAACAGTAAAAAGCTTCTCTATACAGTGGTACCCCGCAAGACGAACGCCTCGCAAGACGGAAAACCCGCTAGACGAAAGGGTTTTCCGTTTGCGAGTTGCTTCGCAAGACGATTTTCCCTATGGGCTTGCTTCGCAAGACGAAAGCCCATAGGGAAATCTCCGGGACAGCGGGGAAGCGCAGCGTGTCTTCCCCACTGTCCTCGGACCTCCTCCCGCCGCCCGCCATTGGAACGAAGCTCCGATGCCGGGCGGGGGGGCGGGAACGCGTTCTCCCGCCGCCCGCCATCGGAACGAAGCTCCGATGCCGGGCGGGGGGCGGGGACACCTCCTCCCGCCGCCCGCCATCGGAACGAAGCTCCGATGCCGGGCGGGGGGGGGCGGGGACACCTCCTCCCGCCACCCGCCATAAGAACGAAGCTCCGATGCCGGGCGGGGGGGCGGGGACGCGTTCTCCCGCCGCCCGCCATCGGAACGAAGCTCCGATGCCAGGCGGGGGGGCGGGGACACCTCCTCCCGCCGCCCGCCATCGGAACGAAGCTCCGATGCCGGGCGGGGGGGCGGGGACGCGTTCTCCCGCCGCCCGCCATCGGAACGAAGCTCCGATGCCGGGCGGGGGGGCGGGGACACCTCCTCCCGCCGCCCGCCATCGGAACGAAGCTCCGATGCCGGGCGGGGGGGGCGGGGACACCTCCTCCCGCCGCCCGCTCCGATGCCGGGCGGGGGGGCGGGGACACCTTCTCCCGCCGCCCGGCTTCGGATGGCTTTCCTGAAGACTTGGGGTGGGAGGAGGGTTTTCCTTCCCACCGCCAACATTCAGAATGCTGTTCTGAATGTTGGCGGTGGGGAGGAAAAACCCTCCTCCCACGCAAGCCCCGGGAACAGAGGGAAAGCGCTGCGCGCCTTCCCCTCTGTTCCCGTACCTGTCCTGAAGGCTTGCGGTGGGGAGAAAAGCCCTTCTCCGCACCGCCAGCCTGGCAAGCGGTTTCCCTAGGAACGCATTAATTGATTTTCAATGCATTCCTATGGGAAACCGTGCTTCGCAAGACGAAAAACTCGCAAGAAGAATAAACTTGAGGAACGAATTAATTTCGTCTTGCGAGGCACCACTGTACAGGATTGCCTTCAGATGGCTTGGGGGTCAGATAACTCTATACCGTCCAACATTTCTCCGATGAAAACAGGGACACCCTAAGGAAAAGTGGGACATTCTGGGATCAAATCAGAAACCGGGATGGCTTCTCTAAGTCAGGGATGTCCCTGGAAAATAGGGACACTTGGAGGGTCTGGAAATAGCTCTGGCAGGACAGTCATCTCTACGCAGAATCTTCAGCCTGAGGTAGCTGCCTCATTCTGCCTAATGGTAGGGTTCGGCCTGGATGGAACAAGCCAGAAGAGCTAGTTGTGTGTTTACTTTCGAAGAGGAAGAAGCTGCAATGCTGAACTGAATAGTAAGTTTTACTTTTGGTCTTGAAACTGGTGAGTTTCAGAAAATCCACCTGAAAATGTATTATATTGAAATATTCATTTTTTAAAAAAACAAAACCTGCTCAGGAACACCATTGTTTCCCCCCAGCTGTTGCATCTTTGGGACCATTTTCTTACATGGGTATAATCTTAGTCAGGAATCTCAGAGTGAAATGACAATACCATATATAAGATGGCATCAACAGTAGTCTCTCAGACTACTATTTTCCAGTGACAGTCCTGGATTTACAGAAGCCGTCCCAGTTTCCGATTTCTGACCCCAGAATGTCCCTCTTTTTCTTATGACGTCTGTAATTTCATCAGAGAAATGTTGCAGGGTATGGTGTTATGCAACCCCCAAGCCAAGGAGATAAGTAACTATACAAGCTTTAGAAGAAATCTGAAGGCAGCCGTGTTGGAGGGTATGGAGTTATCTGACCCCTGAGCTGTCTGAAGGCAATCCTGTAGAGGGCATTTTTTAAAAAAAATATATTGTTTTATTATGTTTTTATATATGCTGGAAGCCACCCAGTCAGATGGATATAAATAAAATTAATAATAATAATAATAATAATAATAATAATAATAATAACAATAACAATAATAATAATAATAATAAATAGGACATCCCTATTTTCATCTGAGAAATGTTGGAGGGAATAGTCTCTCTTCTTCTAAACACACACACACACAGACACACACACACACACACACACACCCCTGGCTATATAGTGGCGCCCACCCTGTGGAATGCCCTCCCATCAGATGTCAAAGAGATAAACAACTACCTGATATTTAGAAGACATCTGAAGGCAGCCCTGTTCAGGGAAGTTTTTAATGTGTGAGATTTTAATGTATTTTTAATCTTTGTTGGAAGCCGCCCAGAGTGGTACGAATATATTATTATTATTATTATTATTATTATTATTATTATTATTATTAATATTGGAGTCCCTGAGGGCAAAAAAGAGCAACTGAGAATAAGGATAAAATGATTTCAATTTAAACCCAGGAGTCAACCTTTGTAAAGGGTGTCAAATGTTGCCAACCATGGAAGGCGTTTTTCAACACTGTTCACCGTTAACCCCCCAAAATAACAACAGCCCCTTAGAGTAGCTATGCTTCAGTCTGATACGAAGTCCAAATCATGGGCAACTGATCCTTTATTATGTCCCAAAGTTCTTAATATCCTCACTTATCTTCTTGATAAAATTAGGAAGCTGTAAAAAAAATAGTAATAAATCTGAGAAATATTGCCTTCCTGGAATTTTTTCTCCCTTTCCTTCCTTCACTAATTTGTGTGTCACCTCCAGGTTTGCTATAATTCTTTATTGGATGTTCTTCCAGTATGTACTTAAAATAAATAAATCTCCGGCAGGTTCAGAATACTGGCAACGTGGTTGGCTAGCAATATCAAAAGCCACCCGACTATGGGATGTATTCTCGTTCTTGCTCCTCTCCCACTAAGCTGGCTCCTCGTAAAGTTTGAAACCAATATTAATATTTAACTTTTAATGCGCGCAGTCTTTCAGGGTCTCAGCCTGACTTAATTAGCTGACATTTAGTTCCCAATATTTCACTGCACACTCTTTAGAGTCCTTGGGTACTAGTTTATTAACATTCCCTACAGTAGAGTGGAGAAGGCGGTTTCTAGCTTCTTTATCAATTGTTCCTAAAGGCAAAAGAATTCATTGCTGAATGCCATTAGATGGGCCTATCCTCCAAATATGTTTGCAGGCACAGGGAAGAAGACCCCTGCTTTTCCATTTCATTTAAATGAGCTTTGTGAATTGCTCTCTCTCACTCACTTTTTGCTGCATTTTCCTTGGTGCAAAGCCTTGGTAAAATATGCCTCCAAAAAGCGCCGCCCTTACCTTTATTGTAAAAATACATAAAAGGTGGTTCTGCCGTTAATAAGGATCCTTGCAGCAATGTGTGGTGTGAATCCCTCTTAAGCAGGGTAGCTCAAGACTTAGGTCTGTGCTTCCTCGCCTTAGGTAATTTGACCTTGCTCTTTAAAACAAAACAAAAACAAAACCCAACCTCTGGAAAGGGCAGCTGAAGATGTATCTGGGTTTGGTTTTGAATGTATATTTGGGCAATGCAGATGAGTAGCTGGGATTGGGGTCCCTTTCTGTTCCCCTCCTAAGTGATTAGGCCGGATTTGTAAGCTATACTTTATTTCCTAGCAGAATAATGCAATCTTGAACCATGCTTGGCATTCCTACTCCTACCTGTGATAAATCAAAGGTAAATCAAATGACGACCTCTCCACCCCAGCTCCGGGCCCCAACGATTGACTTTCCTTGTCTTGCAGGACAGTCTTGGGCACTCAAGAGCCAGGAGCTGAAAAAAGGTACCGTATTTTTCGCTCTATAAGACACACCAGACCACAAGACACACCTAGTTTTGGGAGGAGAGAAACAAGGAAAAAAAATATTCTGAATCTCAGAAGCCAGAACAGCAAGAGGGATCGCTGCGCAGTGAAAGCAGCAATCCCTCTTGCTGTTCTGGCTTCTGTGATAGCTGCGCAGCCTGCATTCGCTCCATAAGAGGCACACACATTTCCCCTTACTTTTTAGGAAGGAAAAAGTGAGTCTTACAGAGCAAAAAATACGGTACTTTGTGCACCAGGCTTGTGATCTGTGATGTCGAATGTCCATCCACTGGGCATCTCACCCTGGTACTTCCCAAATTAGCTGCTGCTCAGTTTGTGGAGCCTGCTACCAGGAGTTCAGTGCATAATGGGTGACCTTCTGTGCGGCATCACAGGTTCACAGAAAACACTGCTGTGGGCACTGGAGATCTCTCTCTCTCTCTCTCTCTCTCTCTCTCTCTCTCTCTCTCTCTCACACACACACACACACACACACACACACACACACATTGTATGCACCTGGATAGATATCTAGATACCATTATGCTAACACAGAAACCCTGCAATATTCTGCAACATGAGACTCTCAGCTGTGGTATTTCCAAGGTCAGGGCTGGAGTTTCTCAGTGCAATCCTATGCCTGTTTACTCGGAAGCAAATCCCACTGCCTGAAATGGGGTTTAGGGCTACAGCTTCAGTGTGCCACACACAGCTCCCTTCTCCTATCTAAAATGACCAGAAGCAGAATGATTTCTGCAACCCTGGAGACCTGTTTACTCAGAAGTAAGGCCCACAGGGCTTCCTCCCAGGTAGCTGTGCATGCTGAATCCTGTTTTTCTTTGCACAGGATACGGTCTTCCTTGTCACATAGGTTTCTTTTCTTTTTCAACGCCTAAGCGCACGCAGGCCTGGGTTTACCCTTCGGCAGTAGCATATCAGCCTCGACAGAGTTGTGTTAGAGATCTACATTTGATATCCAGCAACTGAATAACTTTAGCTCTAATTATCTAGTTAAGCTACCATAACAAAACATGCTGTATATGGTTGTGTTCAGTATAATTACAGAGTATTTCACAAGAAGTGCGATTAATAGTATTTCATTACATTTCGATGCGGCTTCCCTAATTTGCAATGAACTTAATGCGTGCAGGATGTCTCCTGTATGAGTTAATATTCTACCTATCGTATGTTGGTCTACTGAGTGTGTGTGTGTGTGTGTGTGTGTGTGCATGAGAGAGAGAGAGAGAGAGCGCTCACCGGGAGACAAATATGAGTAAAAAAAAAAAGACTTGTTATTGAACAATCTTGTTTTTAGGGCTTATCTTAGTAAATAAAGTATTGATCTTTTCCATTGGGGACTCTTGGTTCAATTCCACTATCCGTCCCTCAGTGATATGTAGTGGTGGCAACTCATTCCTAGCAAACAGTATCAATCCACATTAAATATAATATCAGTCACAGCAACCTGAGCTCTATGCCTGATAGACCTGATGCGGAAAATGAAATCAACCATTAAAAAATAAGTGTATGATTCTAACGCTGGTGCCATCTTTGTTTTGAAGGAAAACAGAGACTGGGAATGTGGCCGCTGAAAATGCATGCTGCTCCTTTGAGTTTAGCAGAATGATGGCCCTTGTTACATCATCCTCTCTTGCCTTAAACCGTTCTGTTAAAACAACAACGTAACAAGGACCTGGTGGATCAGGCCAAAGACCAATCTAGACCAGCAATCTGTTCTCATAGTGGCAAACCAGACGCCTATGGGAAGTCTACAAGCAAGCCCTATGCACAAGAGTACTCTACCTACTTGTGATTTCCAGTAACTGTCTTCAGAGGCAAATGGCCTCCAACAGTGGAGCTAGTAACGGTTGATAGCCTTATCGTCCATGAATTTATTTAATTCTCTTTTAAAGCCAAATGTGGTAGCCACCACTGCTTCTAATTTATAAATATGTGCAACACATATTTTGTATATTTTGTACAACTAGCTGATTTTTTTCAGATCATCTTTCTAACATATATATTAAATTCTCTTGAATTAAACGGACACACATATGTATGCATTAGTAAAATAAATACTGTCAGAGCTCAAAACCATCTTCCGATTTGCAATAATTATAGTGGATTGCAGAAGTATAGTGGATTGCCCTTAAGCAGAAATCTTTCGCAAAGCAATGGCATATTATGGAACTGAACGCTACGCAAGCCAGTCCTGAAAACATTCACTTGCAACTGAGTAACTTCAACTGTCACAAAGGGAACTTACTTCCAAATAAGTGTACTTATAACCCTGATCCTAAATATATGGACATGAAAGCAAGTCTGCTTCCAAGGAATTGTGTAAAGGGCTGCAATATTCAATGATGACTGAGATTCACCAAGAAATGTTGATACGTCTTTAGCATCCATTTTATGCTGGTGATGTGTATCCCCACCCCCCCACCCCCGATTAATGCAGCTTTAAAACGAAGGGCTCCAAGATTTTAATTTACTTCTCTATAATGCCATCTGAACAAACATTCATATTAATTTATTTTTTTAAAAAATCTTCTCTTGAGATACTCCTAGTAAGAATGCTGCCTGATGTACTTCTGCCATGGGGTTATATATATTATTTTTAGAAGCTCTAGGCATGTCCATCCAAAGTTTGAAGATGCATGGAAACAGAAGCTCAGTGCTTTTATCTGTAAAAAGTGCGTCATCAAGGTACTAATATTTTGATAACAGTGCCCTGTGTGCCAGCACACGACGAGTACCATCACACACACAAAAAGCACTGGTTACACTATTTATTTTTGACCTTTTATTTTTGTCCTCCCCTAGTCAGAGAGAAACCTGGTAGCTCTTCTATGCAGAAGCCTTATTAGGGACACAGTTTGTCCAGATTCTTCATGAAGGCAAAATGATGCGAACAAAACAAGCTTCAGTCAACCCTGCCATCAGTTTCGAAAACATGTTTGACAACAAGAGGAGAAGCAAAGAGCACAAGCGTTTCAATCACTCCCCCTCCAAGCTCTCTCTCTCTCTCTCTCTCCCCCACACACATTAATTGTATGTTGTTTGGTAGAAATATAATGTGCTGTATAGTGTAATAAAAGGCACTGATTATCATTAAGCACCGAGCCATTTTCTAACTCTATATTTATCTAACAATATTTTTAAGTGTCATATTCACGCTGTTGCAATAGAAGCTTTTGGGTGCTCTACTTCTTTTGTCCCTCCATCATTTACCTGGTTTCAAAGTCCCGACCTTATTTAAGGCACACGTGGGCCCATACTTATGCCAAGGCTCCCATCACATACCCACTTACCTCGGAGTAAGTCCCATTGAAAGGGTCTTGGTGGACTCGTATAGAATCGCCCTGCAAATTATGCAAACCAATTTGGCTCAGATCTGTGCTGGAGTAACGTCGACTGAATCAATGGGTTTGTGATAAGGCCCTTTTATACACTTCAGCATATAGAACTGAAGTCATTTAGTAAGGTTTCAAAAGGGGACATGACAAAATTATCGTTAAGACACAACCATCAGTTCTAAAGAGCTGCCCACAAGTTTTTGCCTTCTAACCCAATCAAAACTGCATCAACTTGTCACTGGAGGCCTGGCTTCAAGACAACATATGGGTCCCACAGACACAACAAAAAGCAAAGCGGGCGCAGTTAGATTTTCATCCATATCCTGTGAGAGTGCCAGTATAGCATAAAAGATTATTTACTCAATAAACGTAGCATAAACCCAGTGTCAAAGTGCTAAAAGTAGGCGTTCAAGAAAACACAAACAAAAATACTTCAGTCAGATACAGTTTTACTGACAGCTGTAACTGAAATGTTGACGATTACTAGAGCAGATGGAAATAGGAGGCAAAAGTAGTGTTTTGAAGCGCTTACACTGTCAATTGGTTAACTTTGTACCAGAAAGTCTGAAAGGACTTTTGATGTGCGGTCATATATACTGGATTTTTCCATAGAGGGTTTTTTCCAACTAAATTTTACTCAAAGTATACCCACTGAAATGAATGTGTGTAAGTTAGTAATGTCAATTAATTATGATGGGTCTGCATGGAATATGACTAGCCTTGCATACAACCCTGAATTTTTCCCTTGGCATCTGAATAGTGCATGCAAACACCGGACTTATTTTTCTTTTCTTCTCTTTGTGAGGGTATATATATGATTTCACCATTCCCCAAACTAATTGGGATACTGAGACCACTTCTCACTAATTAAAATAAACTGATGAGATTTGAAGTTGATTATGCCCCCTTTTAATATATATAAAGTATAGATTTTGGGTAAGTTCTTTCCTTATCTTTGCCCTAAAAATCAATAGGATTCCATGAAGTGTGAAGGAAGCAATTTGACCCTTTCCATTTAATTTTCCATCCACCATGAATAGGGACGGAGTTTCCAGCTCTATTTGTCTAAATGAAGCCAACTGGAAACCTCTCTGTTTCATCTTCATATTTGGGGTGTTTGCTAAGCATAATAGTTTCATGTCAAAATGAAAGTCCTCAAACTGACTGGTATATTCACCTTTGTTATTCAACAGACTAGAAACCATACTAATTAGATAAAATGTATTATTTAAATGAAAGAAAGAAATTTAATGTCATTTGCTGAGGTAGACAATAGATTGTTACTACTCAACACAGACAAAGGATGAATATAAAACTGAGGAAAATCTTGTTGATAAAACATGCCGCTAAAAATAATATTTAAGTACCCATTGTGGACCCAGTGGTTTCTGTTTATGTGATGTAGGTGGAGGTTTACAGGCAATCGCCCTGATTCTAAACTTATCTATTTGGAAGTAAGTTCCAATGACTTTAATGGATTATAATTCCAAGTAATTGGACTTTGGGTTGGGGCTGGTGGCTCTGATGTTGTACAATCCAGTTAAGTTGAGATAGGTAGAATTGAATGTAAGCCAGTGTAGTCATATCCACTGCCATGAGACTAACACATAGGCCTAAGCACATTACTCAGAAGGATATCTATTGATAGCGATGGTGTTTACTTCCAAGTAATATCAGGGTCAGGGTCAGTAATATCAGTTGCCAGTCATTGTAAATCCACCATCTGTGACATGTAAGGTTTGTGGAAAGGAATGTAAACCACACAACAAAGATATAAAGGGAAAGGTAAAAAGTGAATTGTTGACTCCACTCAAACAAAATTAATAAAAATTCACAATGACCAAAAAGCATCAAGAGTTTTCTCCTGGCTCAGATATTCCACTCCTAAACAAAAAAAGTTGTTAAGTTCTGTTGGTTTCAACAGAACTCATTAATTTTGAAAACAATGAAAATGTGTAATAGTATGAGAGGACAGTTGATGGCTTGAAATAAACCATGTTTAAGGTAGGCATATATAGGTTTTTCATTGTCAAAGGTGTGACATTTTATACATCTCCCTTACTAAAATTTCAATGCCGAGCTGTTTCCTTTTAAGTACGCAGTGTTTTAGGGATGACCATTTTCTTTTAAATCCCTTTATCAACTTTCTACTAAGTTTATAGGGAATGGATTTTGATTGACTTTCAGTAGCCTCAAAACAAAACTGTACACAATATATATTTTTGGAAGTTATTTTTCCAATGTGGGAAACTTTATACTTCAAAACCTCTTATTTCAAAATATAGACAATATTTTTGCACACTAACCCTTCTTTTTAAAACTAAGGGAGGCCAGCATGTGGTTTGATCTATGAGTAGAACAAACTTCAGTAAGAATTTACCAAAAAGTGGGGGGAAAGTTTGAGGGTAGCTATAAGTAACAATTACTGAATGAGAGAGGCTTTTATCATTATAAAGTGTTGAAAATCATAAACACCCATATTGTGCGAGTTAGTAATAAAATACCATCCAATCAAAGAAAATTATTAGACGCGGTTTACTGGTGCAAGAAGCGTCAGGGGCATACTGATATTTCCCCATTTTGAAACAACCTCTTTACAATCTGATTGCAATTTACGGTGATCACATTAAATTCCACCTTTTCGTTTGTTTTGAGTGCAAGGAACAGAAGCAACTGCCTTATGGGCTGGCTGGATTCTACCTCTAAACTAGAGATTCTGCTATTTGATAGAATTTTTGCTCAGTGATCTCTTCCAATACCTAGAGCACCCAAAATGCTGTCAATGGTTTCTACTAAACAAAGTAATTTCTTTAAATCAGATCACTTCTAAAGGATGGTATGTTGAGAAAGCTTCTGCCAAAAAGTTGATTTATAGCAACAGGAACCAGTTGACATTTACTTAAACTGGCACAGTTCTGTTGACTTCAGTGTGACAACACCAGTGTCATTAGCAGTCTAAGATGAGCCCTGAACATCATCATCATCATCATCATCATCATCATCATTATTAAAACTGGTTCATATATTCACAATGACTTGGTAAAACCACACTGGCTAAAACAAGAGATTAACAACACACAGCGCCATAATTTTGCTTCAATCCACGTGGCCATCTTCTGTTAAGCAAGCGTTACCATTCTACCAGTGAGCGAACAAATTCTCTTACTACCAGGCATTGGGGTTCTTGAAAAAGAGCATGACTGACACAACAGTCTTGGGAATAATTTTCACCACTGACCATTCTAGTCCCAGTCCAGTGTCCTCAATAATTGGTGCAGATGGCAACTTTAAATTATCAGTATCAAGGTGGATGTCTTTTTTTAAAAAAACACAACAACCCACCATAAACAAAGATAAGGGTTAATGGAAGGCAGAAAATGTAGGGATATTTCACTTGACGTTCTTCATCTGTAATAGCAGCAGACTCCAGTTGTTCTAGAGCTCACCATGCATCTCGGGGTTTGGACAAAGACCTGAACGAGAAAGGACAATGTTCCGTGTCATTAAAGTATTCAACAATTTGATTCTCTTACAATTACAGAACTTTCTCATTTTTTCCATGCTGCATAATCTCTTGGCCACGACTATGCAATAAACTGCTTGCCAGGGTTACAACTATGTAGAATATGCTAAATCTTGACATACATTTTGATCAAAGAACAATGGCAGGTTATAGGTATCATAGAAATCTGTCCATGTTACTTTGATAGCAGACTGATCTTTTTGCCTGATTTGGCATGGAACCCAAAACAGAGCAACCCGGTTTGTATACTGATTGATTCATGTTGGCAAATCTTCACAACCTTTTTACTTTTGTTATGGGTATATTAATAAATAAACTACTTCAAAAGGTGTGTGGCTCTCTGGAGGTTTTGAGCTTTGAGCAAACGGCAAGTGAAGGGATGTATCAAAAAATATTTTAATTTGATGATGCAATCCGCATTTGGGGTGGGTTTCCCTCACTCCGCTATGAACTCTACAGCATTGTCCCATTCTGTGTTTTCCCACTGCACAAACTTCTTCAAGGAAAATAATTGCCTTGAAATACATATCAAGAAGATACTCCAAGCTTAGAAAATGAAGAGTTTTCTAGATGTGGACATATCAAAGTTATCTAAAAATTATGGCTGCAATCCTAGACACACTTACCTGGGATAGGGAAAGAGATTCTTTTTGGTTCACATTTAAAGGTGAATCTGCCTAAATCTCAGTTTCCAGAAAAATAACAATAATACAATAATCAAAGCATAGCCATTCCTCGAAATTTGCACTTCTCTGAATTTTGAGATGCAGCTGTCCAGCTAAGTCATGTGTACAAAAATGCATATACTAGGGCAAAGTGTGCATAAAAATGTATACAGTGAAAATAATGTATAAACATGCATTATATTAGGGTAAAGTTCTTTGCACAATGTGCATATTAGGAGAAATTCACTGATGAATTTTCATGAGAACTTTTTTTAAAAATTGCAAACTGATATGGAAATATAAAGATCTGAACGTAAGACTGGAAAAATGAAAGCAAAACCAGAATTGAGAGATTCTGGGTATAGGTCCCATTGAACTCAACGGGGCTTGCTTCTGAGTAGGCATGTATAGAGTTGCACTGTGAACCTAATTATTTGGAATATGTCCTATTGTAATTTGGGCCATTACTTCTAAGTAAATATAGTTAAGATGGAGTTCTAAGCCTATTATTTGACAAGAAAACTGGGCCTAGGTTACTTGGCAACAGGTCCTCCAGCGAACTACAGTGGGTAAGTCTGGTTTACTGAAGCAAGCAAATTTCCCCTGTAAGAACTCAAAATAGAAATTTCAGTGTCACACAATAAGTAAATGGTTACCAGTTCAAAAGAAAAGAAATGAAACCAATTACAATGGATTTGTTGCTCTACTAAGGTCTTTCAAGTAGGACCGTAATGTTTGTTCCTGCAAAGCTTGAGTTTGCAGAACCCCACCGTACAACAGGACTATAATTAAAGACTGTAATTATTTCCTGGCCATTTCCAAACTGTTTTCCGAAAGGTGAGGGGAGATAATTATGAAACTCCATAAAGTTTCATTTAAAAAATTACACCCATAAAGTGAATACATCTTCTTTATTTTCCGGTCCCAGAGAAGATTACAGTGCAGCGGAAACGCTAACATAATTCAGGTACAAAAACAGAGCTGTATTATTTAGAACTCTGTTGTACTGCTTTGGACTTGGCAAATCATCCTGAAGAGCAACTCTCAGTGAGGACTAGTCACCTGGAAAGCATCAACTTTCAAAGCTCTGCTGTTAGAGGAATAATAGACATGTTGGAATGAGGTAGAGAGAGGGGGAGTGGAAACATCCAGCTTTCGTAGCAGAATGGATGTATTTTTCTACCCTTGTGCAATTCAAAAATGCATGAATGGTTTCTGCTCAAGCTTTCTACATACATAAATATATTCACCTTTGGGATGAGAATGGAAAACTCCAGCCAAAGAGAATAATTTTGCAGAGCTATGAGCATGTGAAGGCGATTATTACAACGGAAGTCTCTATGTTACCTTAATGATAACTTTGGGGGGCAATTGAAATCTAGAGTAGTGTATTATATTGCCGTGGTAAATCTACTGATGAAAGTCCATACCTTAACCTAGAGAATATCCTTGGCCAGTCTCCTAATTTGAATTTCAATAAACAGTGTAATTAGCTTGGCTCCCTGTAAACAGGAAAGCAAGGCTATGACAAAGGTTGTCATTTACGTAAATCCATGCTCTTCCATCCACCATCTTCCCAAAATCTTCTAGACTGTGATACGTAAAGGGACAACTACTCATTGCAAGATAAGATCATAAGGTCCTATAAGATCATTGGTCCTGTGGCAAATCTCAGCTTCTAGCTTACGAAAAAAGAAAAAAAGTATTAACCTGAGAAACAGCTCCCAGTTGCTTAAGCAAAACAGGAAAAAGAACACACATTGTGTGTTTCATTCTTTTTAATTCCCTGTCTGTGAAAAGTGTAGTATAGAGATTTTGAGTGAGATCAAAGAAAACTTTTGACAGATAACTGATCCACGGTTGTCTGTATCAAACAGTTTCATCATTTTAACACACTTCATTTAAGGTGTGTGTGTTTTTTGCTCTTTAGTCAACAAGGAACACAAATGTCATGTAAACATGCAAAGAAATGCCAGTATATCTTTACAGCAAATGTTTCTTGAATCTGACATATTGCTAGCATCAACTGGACAAATTCTTAGGGAGTCTGTGCAATTTTCCTCTTTACCCCTTGCAACAAGACTGAGGACCCTGAATATTTTCCATTCATACAACGGAAAAGATAACACAGTAATAGCACAAGCTATCGTTCCTATGAGTCCCTCAAAATAACATCATATTCTCTGAATTTTGCTTTGTGCAACACTTCAAAACATTTCTGCACTGTCTTTCTGTATTTTGTATTTTCCAGTGAAATTTACAGCCCCACGAACTGCCATGGGCAAAGTCTTTTTGTGGGCCATTTGGTTGACTGAAAGCGCTCATCTTTCACAAAGCTCTGCACACATTGAAAACAGTTCCTTGAGTATATACCCCTACACAAGCTGCAAGCAGATGGGAAAGGCTGCCAACATCAAAACAAATTTATAACAAAGTTGTAATGTGATAATAGAGCTGGGGGAAAGCATAAACAAGGATTTCCCCATATTTTGCCACTTAGCCTGGTCTATGCGGTGCCTCTGCGCAGGGATTCCTGGAGAACTTTACTTTTATACTTCTCTGATTGCCAGATGTGATTCTCCTGCCAATTTGGAATCAGATTCCCTCCCTACCAGAAGCTAAGTTGAGATGCTTCTGGCTTCCCTAAAGCTAAGCAGTTTTATCTCCCTCCATTGATGATGTTGTAGATCTGAATTAATCTGAAAGCTGAATGCCATGGCTTCTCTTATTTTCTTTCTTTCTTTAAAACTAAACGTTTTTCTCTAGAAATGTGTTTGGATGCTCTCTTTAATGTCAAACTTCTTTTTCTCCTTCCCCATATGGAGACGGGAGTCAGATAGTGTGGCTGGCTGCTTTCCTTTCTCCCTTGCATTTTGTGGAGTTTCTCTTTAGCATGTCTGCCATGTTTGTAGTCCTGTGAGATTTTACAAGGTCAGGCACAAGGACTGCTCTATTCTTGCACTCTATTTTCTTGTTTCCTCTCCAGCCGCGTCCAGGCAAAAACAGCAAGACTACTGCTGCTCTTCTTATATATTTATTTAAGAAAACACCTCTGATAGTTATTTGGTTCCGCGAGATCCAAATGTTTGAATCCCTCCAGCCGACGTGAAGGCCTGCCCATTTCCCTTCTGCCGTTGGTTGTATTTCATCACAGTCCCAACTGTGCCTTCTTTGAAGACCCATTGATTTCAGAAGCAATTGCTTCCAAGTAAGCCTGCTTTGAATCGCAATCTAAAGCCACAATTCTAAACAGGATTATGTGGAAATGAGTCCCGTTGAGTGCGATGATAGTAAACCCAAGTTCTCATGAGGCAAGTCAGTTTCCCGGGGGTTCTTTTAAGGAAATCAGAATGCCGAGGATAACTTTATACACTTTTATTAAAATGAAATAAAAGTGTGTATACATATACATATGCATATACATATACATATACATATACATATACATATACCTGACCAAGGAGGCTGTGATTTATGAAGTTAGCCAGGAGAGACTAGAAAGAAGACGAAAGACTAACTAACCCGATGCCTAACGTGGTGCAAGTTTTCTGGGAAGTAAACCTACTATGTTCAATAGGACTGACACCTGTGTAATTGTGCACAGGCTGCAGGTTTACTAACCTACTTTGGCGTGGGTTTTCATAAGCAAAAGCTTACTTTGCCAGTTGTCCCAGGAAACAGAATTCATTACACACAACTTTCAACATACTTTTGGCTTCAGTGTGA
The DNA here is from genome assembly GCF_964188315.1 of Podarcis muralis. Taxonomy (NCBI): domain Eukaryota; kingdom Metazoa; phylum Chordata; class Lepidosauria; order Squamata; family Lacertidae; genus Podarcis; species Podarcis muralis. Next base: position 13,147,471 of record NC_135666.1, read on the forward strand.
CGGCAAATTACTTCACCCTAAAACTCCGGGCAGGTTTGAGAGTTAGATCAGTGAGTCGGAGAAAATCTGCTCAGACCGTTCACCCAGTTTTTCCTTACTCTTCAATGCCCTTTTCTCTTCGCCTCCATATAGTTTGGGGGTGGGGAAATAACAGACTATGGGAAGTGCATGCAGAGTTCTGAAAACAACCTTTAATCTTTGCCTTTTCTAATATTTTAAGAAAAGCAATATAGATGATGCCCTGATCAAAAGAAACATCTTGGAATACTTTGTTTTTAAATGATTTATCTGTGGGTGTCACAATGGAGACTTTTTAACAGTTACTCTTTTCCAGTCCTCCTACATATTATACTTAAAAACAGAAAATAAACTTCTATGGACACTTCCTAAGTTCTACCAACGTTTAATTTTTAATATCCCTTATTTTGGAAATTAAAAATAGTTATTTTGAACCTTACAAGCCTGTTAAATATTATAGTAGTGATTGTTAGATGTACATTTCCACCCATACTCTTTCACTCACTCTTTATTCCTAAAATGTTTTTATCCAAAGGCGATGGTCTATGTCACCTTTCCCAACCTGCTGCCCTCCAGATGTTTTGGGCTACAACACCCATGAGTCCTGGAGGGCACCAGGTTAGTGAAGCCTGGTCTAAATCTATTTAGAATTTGACAGAAATGGATTTAGCAGAATGGCCTTCTTGGCCTTAAATATTAATATGTAAAACTAAAAGCAAGGTGGATACATGACAAACATGAATGAATATTCCTAACAGGGAATAATTTATCTGGGCATTATTTCAGTTAGAAACTTCTGGATCACACTACAGAACCACGCACTTGCTATTTAAAGGATGAAGCAAAAGTACCAATTCTTTTTTGGGGGGTGGGGTGGGGGTAAGGAAGTCCACAAAATGTGATTTGAGCATGAATCAATCTTCAAACTGCTTAAGGGCACATGGCCTACCAAAATACTTTTGGAAGCGTTGCAGTGTTTATTTGTTCTCGCTCCTATTCCACTGCTCACCCCCCACTCCCAGGATATCACAAAAGGAAACAACTGCTAAAGATAAAATCTGGGTGCATCCCAGCACCATTGAAATCTGGGGCCATTGGCCTCAACCGGCTCACAATGGCAACCTCAAGCATTGTATGTAAGGAATATGTTGTGATGCAAGATGTGGCTCTATTTATCTACACACACACACACACACACACACACACACACACACACACACACATCACCTGATTGTCTATTTATTATATACGCATGCACACATATATACACATATATATGTCTACGGGGAAAAACTGGCACTTTTAATACTTGACGAAAATTCGTAGCACATGCGCTTGGCATTTTAAAAAAGGGTGGCATGACAGAATTTATGAGCAGATTTTCAGTCTATTTAGAGGATCCCACTTTCTACCCCCAGTTCACGGCAGTGCAATGTCAGTGCATCTTCCATCTACAGAACGTTCTCCCCCCTCCCCAAGTGCTTCTGCTGCACCCGAGCAATACTACTGGGTTGAGGGGAGGGGAGGTGGGGGGGGGAGTTGCTGTTGAGAGAGAGCAGCACATGTTACATCAGACACAGTACCTGATTTTTCAATGCACAGCTTGTCAGCCAGAAAGTCTGCCTCCTGGGCGATAAGTGAGTATATTTCATCTTCATACTGTTCTATGATAGTTTCGCACTGAAAGGGAGAAAAATAGCAGCTCTCCAGCAAAGAACTAAACAAGACCATTTACACAGAGCAGAAAAGGAAGAACCGCCTGACAAAGACTGTTTGGGATTGTTTGCTTGTGTAGCACCCTGATCAATTGTTCTATTCCCCCCCCCCATATAATTAACAGTTATATTGAATTTCAATATATGCTTATTTAGGTTCCTTTAAAAAAAGAAAGAAAGAAAATAATGCTTTGCATAATGATATTTTGTTAAGGATTATACTTTGTTTCCTCATAATGCAGGCTGCTTTAATGGCGATACAACTGGTTTAAATTAAATACATATATATTTAAAAATGATTATATTCGCATTCTCGCCATGGGTGTGTACATGTGTGTGTTTGTATAGATGCACACACTTATGCACACATATATATTTGCGCGCACGGTTTTCCAATTTTTGCAGAATGCTAATGTTTTGCAAAATGGTACAAAAGTGACAAGGGCGCTGTGCTTGAAAAATCTCTTTGGGCGGTAGGCAGTAAAGTTCCCCTCGGCCATTTTGTCTGAAACTTACAGGTGTAAATGTCTCTTTCCCCAAAACTCCAAAACGGGTTGTGGCAAAAGCGGAAAGAACCTCATCATATGCACTTTAAAAACAACAACAACAAATGGGTTTAATCAGGAGGCCAAACATCCACCGTGGAGGATGGCCAACTCTTACCCAGCGCCAAAGGTTAGAGTCGGAATACGCCATAACGGGGATAGGGGGGTAAAGTTTTAGCACATTAATTTAAACACAGGATTTTGAAATCCAATAATTTGCTTCAACATGTCACAGGAAACAAGAGCAATTAAACTGGACCACAGATCATATTTCTGGATCCACATTAGTGTAGCTGCTACTATTGCACATGCACCCCAGATCTAAAGACATTGGTACTCATAAGCAAATTCCTTTGACAACAATGAGTTTTACTTCCACATGCTAAGTTTTGGATTGAGGTTCCTGCTTCCCGCTGCCGCCGCCACCACTTTGCTTTAAATATTTAAAAAACAAAGGAGAACTTGGCGCTAGGCATCTTAGGACCTTCCCTCTTGCTTCAACACACTCTAGGCCCTCAGAATATATGTGGACCCTGTCAACAAGGCCCAAGGAAAAGAGAGGCGGAGACGCGACCTTTCCCACTCTGAATAGCAAATAAAGATTTGAAATTACATTATAATTAATTTGGATTGTTACCCTACCATCATAGTTGCCTACTTCTTAAAAAACAGAGCTGCAACATAGTATTGATCTATAGCACTGAAAAAGAATTGCCAGTAAAGCAGATGATATTTTTTTTATTAAAAAAAAAATTCTAGTTTAAACAACCAATTACACAGAAATGGAGTCAACAGCATCTATCTATACAACACAGGTGCTGTGTGTCATGATTTTGCATCTCTAGACCATGCCATACCATTTGTTGTTATAAATTACAAAGTACTAAAGAGCCTACAGAAACAGCGTAGCATTATCAAAGCCCTGGCTTTACGTTGAGTGAAGTGATTTAATATACAATATCAAACATTATGCTAATAGCAATTCAGCCCGAAATGTCACCAGTTTATTATGTTGTCTTACCGCATATTTCAAGGGCTTATAAGCGTCAGAATAAAAAAAGTATTTTTTATATTCTGCGTAGATTGGCTCATCTTTCCTAGGAGCATATCTCTTGAATATCTTTTTGTTAGTGACTGGGTCGTCTTGAAGTTGATAGTCGTTCATCCGATCACATATCTTTTCCAAAACGTCCGTTAAGAAGGTCTCTGACTTTGTAAAAGCAACCTAAAGGGAAGGAGAAAATTACATCTCTCTCTCTCTCTATATATATATCTGTATACACTGAAATTTCCAAATATCACAAAGGCAAAAGGCTACAAGCACAGGGCTCTTACACAGGTCAAGGAAACAGAGCAATGTCAGCAGATCTCCATATCTGCATAATTGTTGACCCATATTATATTACACACATAATTAAAAATGTCAGCTGAATCTACGAAGCCACTTGCAAAAAAATAAAAAAAATAAATATCTACGGTTCTCATAAAGCATTCCTTACAGACTAATGTGCCATTATAAGCTTTTAGATTTGCAAGCACATTTTGCTATTAAACGAAGATGTATAAGACTCAGCAAATCAAAAGAGAAAAATCATCTTTCCATGGCCCATGTTTTCTGGACGTACCCTTGAAAGATTTCTTGTTGGAATCAGCTTTGCTTCTTGAACGGGAGCAGTTTCTAAAAAGTCTCTCTCCCTCCCCCCCCCCAAGTCCTTCAGTTGGTCTGTCTTACTTGCTGTTCGTCAACTCAGATGCAGCTGTTTAATGCCTCCCAGGGGTTTGCAGAAAGAAAATAACCGCTTACAAAATTTAGCTTCTCCCAGGTTCTACTGTTACGAGCTTTATTTTCCAGCAGCTGGCCCATGTCTTCGCCCATGCCTCTTCCTTCAGAATTAAGCAAGAATTCGGAGGAGGGAAAACATTTAGACGCTACCTACATACTTAGCGAGGGTCTCAACAGCTAGTGCTGCAGAGGTCAAAGAGCAGCCCTCATCCCTGGAAACCGGGACAAAAAACTTCTCTCCCGTCTAGACAGGTCAAGGTGCAAGATGCGCCTATCCCTGTTGCTTCTTCCGGAAGGGGGCGTGAATTGAAGCCAAGTGCACAGTAAACAACAGGGCTGCATCCTTGGGCCTTTAGAAGATCTTTCTCCCCCCCTCTCCACCCTCTGCTGATCAAAGTAGGAAGTTATCATGACAACCATAGTCAAAGGGACTGAATCACAAATGAACTCGATTTCTGCAATGTTGATATATCCAGTCTCCATTGTCTCTTTTCAGGCGCGGTATGAAGCCTTCCGGTCTCAATGATTACATTACAGAAGCACTTTCATATGTGTGCTCCGTTTACACAAAGGAGTTCCTCGCTTCACCACCATCTGGCTACAAATCAGATAAATAAAGGCAGAAGAATTAAAATTAAAGCTTAGGGTTCCTCCTCCCCCTCCCCCTCCGCTCCCCTCCTCTTGTGCTTCTTAAACTGGGCCCTTTTATGAGACGTTCTCCTTCAGCCTCAGCCCCGTTTTGCATTTGGAATCTAAACTTTTTTTTATATGGAAACTGGGAGCAACAAAAAGGTAAATGATGTGGGTTTTATCCCCCTGCAAATGTTGGATGCAAATTTTGAAGCGCCATATTGAAGGCCAATTCGTAAATTAAGCAGATTATCCCAAACGTGGTTCTGCGCACACATGGAATTATACTTCCCCTCTCTCTTCCTCTCTTATTCCCTCTCTCTCACACACACAAACAAACACTTGCACATAAACAGTGACCAAGCAGCATGGTTCCCAAAAGATTAAGTGGAATATGCAATTCAGCAACACTGCCCCCCCCCCCCCCCCGCTTATGGCTTGGGGGTTAGAAAGTCAAATGCGCTGACATTATCTGGAAGTAATTTCCATTTATTTCAATGGAGCTTCCTTTATTATGTTTAGAATCAAGATGGATATAATAAAACAAGGAGTTGCTTGTCTGCTTTTCTATTCTTCTGCTACTTTCACATCTTTTCAAAATCTGCAATGTCTTCATTTTCCAAGATACAACTACGCCTAAAACTTATTACACAGCCTAAGGATTTGACCAAAAGTAGCACATGATGCAATGATAATAAAGAGTGTTAAAGTTCATGGAGTTTTTATTATCTCTGATGCAACTATACCATGATATAGCTGCCATGGCTACAGTCTCATACAGGGTTAAGAGTGCTCCAGGTCATTGCTTTCAGTGCTTGTTTAACTCTGTGTTGGATTATGAGCAAAGGGCATAATTCAAAATAGGACGTAGGATATGAAACTAACTATGGGGCATAGTTTTCAAGCCTAAATAAAAATGCAGGACAATTAAATATGACAGGAAGAATTATGCACAAGTTCTATCTCAGCAGACTGATTGAAAAATGATCTGTAGCATTTTCGCAACAGCAGGATGGGTATTTTGCGAAGCTTGGAGCGGGGGGAAAAGTTATTTCAGAAGATATTCCTCTATTCCTGAGTTGGTTAAATCCAACCCAATGAAGTACCAAAAACACGCCTCAGATAAGCAGCAAATGCCACAATGGACTGCGAGGGGATTCGGACTGGAGACATACAAATGAGAACTTCAGAAAATATGAAAGTCAACAACTCAATGGGAGCATAAGCATATTTCTGTCCCATCAACACCAGTGACAGTTAAGCATGCTTAGCCATGTGCTGATCTGTGCCCTATGACATTGGAATGCACTTCTTATGACATAACATTTTTAAAACCAAGTTTATGATAAATATGATAACAGACGAAACAAACAAACAAACAGCCCTGTTACCCCCGTTGCCTGAGTGTGCAGATGTTGCCATACACAGTGAGACTGGCTCAGAGACACAAGTATTTATCTTGTACTTGCAGCATACAACTTATGTAGAGTTTGATTCAGATCAAGCCTATCGGATGCTGTGTGAGATTTCAAACCGAAACCAATGAAGGACTCTTATGGATTTCATGTGCATTTCAATATCCTCTTTTTATATTTAGCAAAGTAATAATGATAACAATTAGGATTGGCACAGTGGCTGATCACAGTTACTACAAACATTTCCTTTTCTCAAACCACTTTCCCCTCCCCACCTGAAATGAACAGAGTTCACTCAGTGTGAGACTAGTTTCCTTATACCCCCCCCCCCCAGAACTGTTGGGAGATTGAATCACCCTTCCACACAGATGTGGGTGCTATTATTATATAGAAATATACAACACACACACACACACACACACACACACCATAAATCCCACAAATGAAATAGGTACAATTTTTGCCAGTTCTTTAGCTAAACTGGTTTGATTAGTAAGCAACAGCAATTTGCATTTAAACTAAATGTCTTTCCCTGAGGTATATACTTTCTCTACAAATATATCCCAGCCACGACCACTACCAGTGCAACATCCTTCTCCCCCCCCCCAAAAAAAGTTAAGGATGCTTTAAAATTGCCTCAATAATAAAAAGGGGGGAAGCATTTAGGCATGTGGCAGAAAATGAAAGCCTTTCTTTGGAGACTCTGAAGATTTTGAATGGTACTTGTCAATAAAGCAACTCCCATTGTAGTCACACCGGAGATGTGGGCCTCACTCCATCCCGAAAAAGCTGTCGCAGAGATAGTAAGCTCATTAAAATATGAATAACAAGGCAGCCATCATTGTAACAAGAGAAAGGCATCTTACTTTGTATCAAACTTTTAGCTTATCATTTATTTATTTTTTGCAAAACAACAAGATGGTATATCCCCCCACCAAAATCCCTCTAACCCCCGTTGGTTTTTGTTGTTTGTGCAAATTTTAGCACTGCATGGACTTCTCTAAGCTTTTCCCAGATTTTTTTTTCCAAAAAAAATCCCACAGTGCTGCTGATCATTCAAAGCATGTCTGACATGGGGAGGGGGGGAGTAAGCTGATCTTTCCAATATTTCAAAATGCTGAAAGCGAGTGAGTGAGAGAGAGAGAGAAAGTTAATATCTGCTACAACACACATGGTCATGTGCACATAGAGAGGCAAATCAGTTCCAGAATATTTTAGCCAATTTTAAGCCCCACGATGGAGAATTCATTACAGGCTGCAGAGATGACACCTTCATAACAGTCAATTACAAGGAAGCTCATGAGCCAGTTCATTACTATGTCTCTGCTAATCTCGTTGTAAATTTGTGCCTTGATAGAGACCATAACCAGCCAAGAATGCAATTGGGTTGTGGGCATGGGATAAGAAAAATAAAAATGTAACGGCTGCAGATGGACATCTTCCAAAATCCAGAGTGCCAATCAAGTATTTTCCATGTGAAAGCCATCCTCTCTCTCTCTCTCTCTCCCTCCCGCCTTCCTCTTCCTCCGTCAGTGTTGCAGTATGTATGAATTATGCAAGCATGTTTACGTATGTTCAACCACCCATGTATATGAGTAAGTTCACTTCTAACAAGCGTTCAGAAGTTAGTGACTTAACTGTGTGGAGGGGTGGGATTCCAGGAATTTGGAAACAAGTGTTTTAAAAAAGTGTTTCATGTCATTTAATCACAAGCTTTATAATTGACAAAAGTAGTCCAATCATTTCCGATATTTATTAAGAGTCAATATTTAAAAGTGAGAACTCCAAAAGCCCCGTTCCCCCTTCCCCTTTGCTCTAGGCTAGAAGAGGAGAAACATGAATGCCGAACTACTCAAAAGGCTGATGGGATATATAATTAGCTATTATGTTAATTGAATCCACTGTGAGTTTGTTGTATGAGATTTCTTCATATAATATGCAAATGATCTCCAAGGTTTAGTTTTATTAGACAATATAATTAGAAATCCTTTTAAAGGAGAGAATTCTAACGAGGCATAATAAAGGTTGGAAAAATGTGTTTGCTGTGTGGATCTACCACCTGGGCTTGCTTAATTAAAAAAGAGAGAGAGAGAGAGAGACTTTATTCACCAACAGGAAAATTTCAAAGAAAGTTATGCTTTAAAAAAACACAAGCTTATTACGAAAATGTGACGTTCAGCGGGAAACATTCATTCGCATGGAAACACAAATCCTGCCCCCTGTTTTAGCGTGCGAACATTGTTCACTCAGATTTATTTACCGTATTTATTTTTTTTTAAAAAAGTAGGAGTTTTCCCAATGGAAAACTGTGGTCACTTGTGTAGAGATGTATATAAGAGAGGCAAATTCATGGAGAAAGCCCCTCCCCCCATCATCGTTATTAAGAGTCGTGATCCGAGCAGAGGAAGGTACTTTAGCTTTTGTGCTGTAACTAATCAGCGTAACTTCATTTACAGTAACAAACACTGACATTCTAACATCTGGAATTAAAAGCCTTCCTCGATGGTGAAGAAAGGCAGGCTGTGTTACTCTAGAGCTGGCTGCATAAGCAACAGTTGCGTTCCACTTCATGTGAGACCACCACCAATGCCAGCCCTAAAACAATTTTTTCCGCGGTCCATTCCCGAATGCTCGCTCATTGCACCAAGAAACAGCGACAGAATATCCAGTGTGTAATTCTAGGCTCATTCAAACAGCACAGCAGCAACAACAACAACCGCCATAGGCTATGTTATATTGAATATTGTATTCTTTCATGTAAAACGATTTTCATGTAAACGATTTTCACAATAAAAACAATCACATTAACAGAGCACCGATCAGACTTTGTTGTTACCTGTACTAAACCTACGCAATAGTGAGATGGCTTTTTGGGAGTTGGGGGATGGCTGGGAACCTATGAGAGTCAGACTATGGAGGGAAGAGTTGACTGATGATCTAGTGTCCTACTTGATCAACTGCGAGATACAAACACAAGGTTGTGTCCAACTCCGTTATACTTAGAGTAGACCCACTGAATTCATTAAGCTACGTTAGTCATGTCCATTAATTTCAATGGGAGTAACACTGGTTACTACATGCCATAGAAATTAGAATGCAACAACTGGATCATTTAATTATCAGCAAGGAGCTGATGATTCTCAGCATTAAATGGATTTGTTGCTATCCGGTAGAAATAGAAAATAGAAAGGACTGAATCTTTTGCCTTGGGTGCTGCTGCCAAACCACTGCACAAATAAAACATAGAGGTAGACTCGTACTACACTTTGTAAAGCAATGTCTGACCTTTCATAACCTACTAGCAGCCTCATACCCTGCGCCACTTGGAAAATCTATGATGCTGAAAAATATCAGTGAAGCTTTTAATGTTTAACAGACCACTGTATTTTAATACTTTCTTGGAAGCCACCCAGAGTGACTGGGGAAACCCAGTCAGATGGGCAGGGTATAAATAATAAATTATTATTATTATTATTATTATTATTATTATTATTATTATTATTATTAACAGTTGCCTGAAAAATGTTAACCTAAGGCCCAACCCAAAGCATCTTTATTCAAAATAAAACTCCATGTTCAGTGGATTTCCCCCCCTTCCTTTTACTGATTACTTGCATGATGCTTGTTAATACGGCTGTGTGTGGTTTTTGTGTACTTTTAGAAGAAAAGGATGTGGGCAGCTGATAACAGAGCTTCATCCAAGCCTGCTTGGCCACTGCGTTCTATGTCGCTTAGTCTCATGTGAATGTGCAGAGGGCTGTAGCCATGCAATGGTCTGCCTCCGTTAGAGCCACCTATTGCTACCCTGGGTCTGCCAAACATCTGCTCAATTGTCATTATCAGTTGCCTCTGGCCTGCTGTTTATACTGTCTTGGTCCTGCAGGTTCCTTCTCCTTGGCTGTTCCGACTTTTCTCCAAGGAAAGCCATCCTCAGCATGCCTTCCTTCCCAATACTGTAGCCACGTCTTCCCATTCTGTGGTGATTCTCCTAGATGCAAGCTTTGTATATACAGTGGTACCTTGCTTTAAGAACAGTCCTGTTTACGAATGATTCAGTTTACGAACTTTGCAAAACTGGAAGTAGTGTCCAGTTTGCGAACTCTACCTCGGTCTACGAACGGAATCTGAATGGTGGAAGGGCACCGGCGGCAGGAGGCCTCATTAAGGGAAAGCGAGCCTCAGTTTAAGAACAGTTTCGGTTTAAGAACGGACTTCCAGAATGGATTAAGTTTGTAAACTGAGGTACCACTGTAGTTTTGTAGGAGCACACTGCTGAGTTTTGTTCTTCTGTCTCTGTGGATCATTTCCAGTCTTGCAAATACCACAAGGGCTGTTGCTCAGTAATAAAACGCATGCTGTCGATGCAAAAGGTACTGGATTCAATCCTGAAAACTCTGCAAGGAGAGCTAGTGTGAGACAGTGCTTTGAGTGCTGGACTTGGGAGACCTGGGCTATGATCCCCACTCAACCATGAAACTCACAGGGTGACCTGGGCCCAGTATTCTCCCTCAGCCTAACCTACCTCACAGGATTGTTGTGAGGACAAAAGAGGGGAGGGAAGAACCATGTATGGCATGTGAGCTCCATTGGTGGAAAGATGAGACATGAAGGTAATAAAAGGCAACGCTGGGGGGGGGGGGAACTCCCAGCTGAAACCTTGGGAAGCTGCTGCCAGTCTGTGCAGACCACAGCAAGCCCAATGAACTGTGAGTGGTCTGAATCAGTATAAGATACTTCCTCTCGTCTTCTGGAGGAGAGCTGAACAGCTTGCTTGGTGAAGTGAATCAAGCTCTCTTGGCCCAGTATATCTGAAGGAGCATCTCCACCCCCATCGTTCTGTCCGGACATTGAGGTCCAGTGCCGAGGGCCTTCTGGCGGTTCTCTCACTGCAAGAAGCAAAGCTACAGGGAACCAGGCAGTGGGCCTTTTCGGTAGTGGCACCCACCCTGTGGAACATCCAGAGTGGCTGGGGAAGCCCAGCCAGATGGGCGGGGTACACATAATAAATTATTATTATTATTATTATTATTATTATTATTATTATTAGGCAGTGAGAATTTGTTCACAGGGAACTCACTGGATGTATCTGTAAACTTTTTTTTTTTTTAAGCCTCCCTAGGTGACTAAAAATCCACTCAAGGTGTGCCTCTGGAAGTCCAAGCCGTCTTGTCAGGGCTGCAGCTCCGTAGTGAAGGGCACACTTTGCAGGCAGGATGTTCCAGGTTGACTTTGCAGTGTCTTCAGTTAGGGTTGGACAACAGTGGCCAAAACCTTGGGGAGCTAATGCCAGGCAGTACAGACTACCACGTCAAACAAGCCAGGAGGTGGATTTTCACCATTTTCTTGCTGCGCCAGCTCCAAGCTATCATAGCACAGGGGCCCAAACTGGGCTCATCTCCAAGAGTCTGCATGGCCAGCTCCCTTCTGCCCCACCCTGGAACACCCTTTACTGGCAGTAGTGTGTGTCTGTGTGTTAGGGGCAGATGCTAGGGTTAGGGTTAGGATTGCCTCCTTGTCATTGTTGCTTTGAGTCAATAGCAGTTACGGAGGCAATCCAGATCAGGCCCAAGGGAAAGGAGAAGGGGATTTACTCCTTGATGGATTGGGACACCAGCTCCCACCCTGCAGCTATTTACTTTGCTTCTGGGGGAGGGGAATGCAGTTGCTAATTGTGTGGCTATCATCACAACTGTTTTAGCCCTTAGCACAGCTGTGCTCAGGGACGCGGGTGGCGCTGTGGGTAAAACCTCAGCGCCTAGGACTTGCTGATCGCATGGTCGGCGGTTCGAATCCCCACGGCAGGGTGCGCTCCCGTTGCTCGGTCCCAGCGCCTGCCAACCTAGCAATTTGAAAGCACCCCCGGGTGCAAGTAGATAAATAGGGACCGCTTACTAGCGGGAAGGTAAACAGCATTTCCATGTGTGGCTCTGACTCGCCAGAGCAGCTTCCTCACGCTGGCCACGTGACCCGGAAGTGTCTGCGGAGAGCGCTGGCTCCCGGCCTATAGAGTGAGATGAGCACACAACCCTAGAGTCGGACACGACTGGCCCGTACGGGCAGGGGTACCTTTACCTTTACCTTACAGCTGCGCTCACCGAAGGAAGTCCACAGAACATCACACATGGCTCCAGGAATGGTTTGCTCTCTTCTCCCCTGTCCCGTCAAAGCTTCTTGTCAAGTCTTGCTAGTCGCCTACACGGGTAATGGGGAACAGCAATGTCACCACAGTGATATTGGTGGCTTTTGCTGCGCCAGGACTCAGACTCGGATTCAGCCACAGCAGAAACACAAGGACCCTCCTGGTTTCTGATCCTATGAGTCACTGTCCCAGTGTGACAACCAATAGGATCAGGCTGCCCATGCCAGTTTCAGAAAGTGGCGATAGGCAGCTAGAAGTGAAGTTTGCTTAAATCCTGTTGATCTCAACTGAAGAAAGTCATTTTTACGTCCCCTGCAGAAATAGTTGAAACTTAAAGGTGCTTCCCTTTGATTACTTAATACATTTACAGTGGTACCTCAGGTTACAGACGCTTCAGGTTACAAACGCTTCAGGTTACAGACTCCGCTAACCCAGAAATACTACTTTGGGTTAAGAACTTTGCTTCAGGATGAGAACAGAAATCGTGCTCTGGCAGCGCGGCTGCAGCAGGAGGCCCCATTAGCTAAAGTGGTGCTTCGGGTTAAGAACAGTTTCAGGTTAAGAACGGACCTCCGGAATGAATTAAGTACTTAACCCAAGGTACCACTGTAGTACATTTTCTTAACTTGTAGCTAATCTTATGTATTCAGTCACTGAACCCCCCACAAAGTATTGTCCAACATAACCTCTTACCTCCCCCAATTAAACCATATGCAGCACTGTCTACTTCAGCTAAAAATCAGTTTCGTTAGCGGCTCCTTTCCTGTGTGTTGCACACTGGCTGATTAACATATTGCTTACATTCTCTAATGGACATTCTAAAATTGCCCAACATGTGAATAATAAGCAGACAATCAAAGGAAAAGCCAAGCAATCAAAATACCAAACCATTCCCTGCCCCCTACCCACCCCGCTTCTGACTTTCCTCTCCTGGAAGTATAACGGTGAACTTCTCTGAGAGGCCTGAAGCAACCTTCAGATGCAGGAAAGTGCTTTTTGACATCTTGAGATCCTCCTCAGGGTGCTTCCATGCAGAGGCTTCGGGGGAGCAGCAGATGTGCCAAATCCCTGGGATTCTTCCGAGTGCCTAAAACTGACAGTCTCTGGTGTGGCTGTGCCACTCGTGTATCCCCACAAACAACTGCTGCTAGACCAAACCTGCTCCCCAAGCAAGGAAGTCCGGGAGAGGCAGCACGTGATGTGTAAAACCAGCAACAGGAAAATCACGCACACACCACATCTCATTATGTTTCAAGTAGTTTTAGTTTAAAACAATGGTACACAAGTTTTTTTTAAGAAACCAAAAAGGTTTTCCTTTCCGTGGCCCTTGGAAGCTATGCAGAATACCTGTTGCCCCTGAATTTGTATTCCCTGAAGATGAGAAGGTCCTGTGTGGGCAGGGCAGACAGACCTCCCAAAGGGAAGTCGCTGTGCCTGTTCCCACAGACACTATAGCTCTACCCCCAATTGCTTCATTTTATAGTAGGAGGTTCTGGAGCACCCTCTCGGTTCGTATAGGGATTCATTTGGTTCTTCTAGAACAGGAAACGAAAATACCACTTGATGTGTAGAACACTTAAAGGGCCCTCCAGTTGTCTTTTTTATCGCGCATTCACGATATGCACTTGTGATGGAATCAAGGAGGGGATACGCAGTTCTGCTTTCAACGCTGTTTGCATCTGCAAAAGTTTTGGGGCAGACACACTGCTTCGTTTCCATACCCTCTGACACTTCTCCAATGAAAATAGGGATGTCCCATTCCAGAATGAGAATTTTACTATTTATACCCCACACATCTTACTGGCTTGCCCCAGCCACTCTGAGCAGCTTCCAACATATATAAAAACATTAAAGTAAAGGTAAAGGCACCCCTGCCCGTACGGGCCAGTCTTGACAGACTCTGGGGTTGTGCGCCCATCTCACTCAAGAGGCCGGGGGCCAGCGCTGTCCGGAGACACTTCCGGGTCACGTGGCCAGCGTGACAAAGCTGCATCTGGCGAGCCAACGCAGCACACGGAACGCCGTTTACCTTCCCGCTAGTAAGCGGTCCCTATTTATCTACTTGTACCCTGGGGGTGCTTTCGAACTGCTAGGTTGGCAGGCGCTGGGACTGAACAACGGGAGCGCACCCCGCTGCGGGGATTCGAACCGCCGACCTTTCGATCGGCAAGCCCTAGGCGCTGAGGCTTTTACCCACAGCACCACCCGCGTCCCTATAAAAACATTACGAAACACTAAATATTAAAAAAACTTCCCTATACAGGATTGCCTTCAGATGGCTCCAGGGCTGGATAACTCCATATCCTCCAACATTTCTCCAATGAAAATGGGGACATCCTAAGGTAAGTGGGACATTCTGGGATCAAATCCAAAACTGTGATGGCTTCTCTAAATCAGGAACGTCCCTGGAAAATAGGGACACTTGGAGGTTCTGTGTTTCTGCGTGTACCTTAATTTACTGCTAAAATTCTGCAATGTCTTAAAGCACGGATGTTCCAGGTTTGTATTGGTGGGTGGCATGGGGCTGGTCCTGTTTTTGTTGCAGTATGGTGCTTGTATAGGGTGGCACTGTGGTCTAAACCACAGAGCCTAGGGCTTGCTGATCGGAAGGTTGGCAGTTCGAATCCCGCGACGGGCTGAGCTCCCGTCACTCGCTCCCTGCTCCTGCCAACCTAGCAGTTCGGAAGCACATCAAAGTGCAAGTAGATAAATAGGTACCGCTCCAGCGGGAAGGTAAACGGTGTTTCCGTGTGCTGCTCTGGTTCGCCAGAAGCAGCTTAGTCATGCTGGCCACATGACCCAGAAGCTGTCTGCGGACAAATGCCGGCTCCCTTGGCCTATAGAGCGAGATGAGTGCCACAACCCCAGAGTCGCCTGTGACTGGACCTAACAGTCAGGGGTACCTTTACCTTTATAGTGCAAGGTTGCCTGTCCAGGTGACATTAATGCAATACCACTGAGGAACCATCACGAAACTAATAAAGTGGAATGTGTGGACAGTCTAAGTAGTAGAAATCCACTATCAATGCACTTTTGTGTCAATTATATTTTGTAGAATATTCCCACAAAGAAACCATGTCCAGAGGGGTTCTCTCATGCTTTCCCATACTACATTTATTTGTACCTATTTGATGAGACACCCATGTCTCCTATTTAGCGAAACCAGAAACACAAAAAACTTCCAGGTCCTGCCTACAGAGCAATGGTGTCGTTTCAGAGGGCTGGCGGTGCCTGTTGGTTTGCTGAGCTGCTGCCAAGCCAGACGTAAACCTAGTGTTTGCACCGTCCCCCACAAAAGAGGCTCCCCCCGGGCCTTGCTTGGTGGTGCTTGCCTGTCATTCTCAGAGACTGTCCTTTACAAAATTATTTTGTTTGACTCTCACAGGAAAAGATACAACTGTGCAAAAATGAATGCTGTATGTTTGTGAAACTGCAGGAGGAATCACTTTTGAGGGACTTCAAAGGAAGAAGAGCCGGTATTCAGGAAGGAATACTATTTGTGTCACACCAGGAAAAGTCTTTTTGCTTTCCCAAGATTTGACAGAATACTGACAGGTAAGCACAGAGTTCTGGTGGGAGTGCTAGCTATTCCTAGAACCACAGTTCCTTCTCCCACTTTTCATATTTTTTGGTATCGCATCCAATTTTAGCTGGGATATTTACTCATCCTGGAAGTGGCGCAAATTAAGGACTCTCGCAGCTCCCCCAGCACACGAACAGTGGCGTAGCGTGGGTTGTCAGCACCCAGCAAGGCAAGTAATTTGCACCCCCTAACCCGTGTATTTGCGCCCCCTAACCCGTGGATTTGCACCCCCTAACCTGTGGATTTGCCCTAACCCCAGATGTTGCGCCCGGTGCGGCTGGCCCCCCCTGCACCCCCCACGCTACGCCACTGCACACGAACACCATTTCTGGTGGTAATGCCCAGGTGCTTTTTGCATTGCAAATGTTGCACATCGGCCAAGCTCTCTAATTCAGCACCTGTATGCGGTGAACAAGGAGTGCACAGACTAACACACATCAAGGGTACAAGAGATACCCAACAATTGTAACACAGTATCTCCCAGTGTCAGAGACGCGGGTGGCGCTGTGGGTTAAGCCACAGAGCCTAGGACTTGTCGATTGGAAGGTCGGTGGTTTGAATCCCCGCGACGGGGTGAGCTCCCTTTGCTCGGTCCCTGCTCCTGCCCACCTAGCAGTTTGAAAGCACATCAAAGTGCAAGTAGATGAATAGGTACCGCTCCGGTGGGAAGGTAAACGGCGTTTCCGTGTGCTGCTCTGCTTAGCCGAAAGCGGCTTAGTCATGCTGGCCACATGACCCGGAAGCTGTACGGTGGCTCCCTTGGCCTATAGAGCGAGATGAGCGCCACAACCCCAGAGTCAGCCACGACTGGACCTAATGGTCAGGGGTCCCTTTACCTTTACCTTTACCTTTACCTCCCATTGTGGATGTGCCATCCCTTTTGCAACCAGTCCTTTGATACATTGCATTCATCTTATGCCATGCTGGGGCAGCACTGATAGAAACAGACACCTGAAATGTGTTATTTATCTAAAATGCTCAACCATTATTTTATAAATAAAACTTCATTCTAGCAGCTGACTAGTACTAGAAAGCCAGCATTCTTCAGAATCAGTTTAACACACACACACACACACACACACACACACACACGTATGTAGACTCCACCCAGACCTGACTGGCCTAATTCTGACAGGCTCAGCCTGGCCTTGCCCTATCCAATTCCACCTTCAGCCTGAAGGGAACACTATTTTGGAAATCAAACGTCTGCGCTGTAATGATGTATGAGCGGTCACAGGCATCGCCTTCTAAAACACAAGGGGAGAGAGGCCAGACCTAAAGTGACTTGCACCAGAGTAGAAATCTCTGCAGCTATGGAGTCCAAAATGTGCCCGGCCCTGCCAAGAAAACTCGCAGGCATTATGCAGAAGGAGCCAGCTGGCCACGTATGTGAAAACCAAGCCAGGAAACTTTGTATGGCTTGTGGGTATGAACACAGACAGCTGAAAGGAAGAGGGATGAAAGGTTTGCTGACATTCCACTCAACCTTAACCATCCTTTATTCACCAAAAATAATGGTTAACTGCAGGGGACTTGGCGCATGACCCCATTCATCCGTCCTTCTATACTAGCCGGGGGTGGGTGGAGGGAGAGAGAGATACAATAAAGTGCAGTGCAGTGGACTCTGTCATTTAATGCTATTCTGGATGGATGGAAAAGGGCTTCAGGTGGAAGAACAGAACAGGGTGGAAAAGAGAATATATATCCCATCTGTATACATACATAAATACGAATAGGCAACAAAGGGGTTCTTCCACATTCTAAGCCAGGAGGGGACCTTGGAAGTGTATACTATTAACTGGAAGAGGGCAGATAATATGCATACTTCAAGACTAATCTGTAACCTGCGTTCTTCGCCAGAGCCTCAGATTCCAAACACAGAGTAGAGATGCATTTATTGCTACAATATTCTCATTTGGAATGTCTTGCCATCAAACATGAATGCCAAAAAATGCCAACAAGAATAAGTATGACCTAGAAAAAGTCTTCAGGCATGGACTCCGAAACTATCCCACTTGAGAAAACAGAACGAATCTGCGCCTTTAAAAAAATCCCAACAATAGTCCTTGGGAACTAATTCTCCACTGCTTCAGGCAGGCAGTTAAAGTGACCCTTCTCTGCACACACCTTTGGCCGGTGCACGGCAGAGGCATTTCCCACCACACCTAAAACATGTGTGTCAAGGACATTTGATTCCTACAGTTCTTCCCTTTTAAAAAAATGTATGTGTTTTCTTCTAGCAGAAGCTATTCCGGTAAACACATTGCTGTGAGGGGAAAATTGCAAAAAAGTCACTTTGCGTTCTGTGGTACATTTCGCTCCAAGCCTCTCTGTTGAAAGGACTTTTATTTTCAAAAGCAGGCCTGTGAACCTCTTTTTCCTCTCTCTCTCTCTCTCTCTCTCTCTCTCTCTCTCTCTCTCTCTCTCTCTCTCTCTCTCCCCCCCCCCCCCACTTTTAGCTAAACCTGATTGAAACAATGACTCAACTTCCTTCCAAAATAAATTCTTTTTTTGGGGGGGGAACTTGTATTTTTCCACATTCCCTCCCCCCCTTTGGGGTAATTTAACCTTGTGGAGACAGAAATACAGCAAACAAATTCTGCACGGACTTATCAGCTATCACTTAAGAGAGACAAAGGGGATTATCACCACAGCTGTCAGGAAAAGCAGCTCTCTTGCACAACATTTACAGGTACCAAAGGTCATGTTCGTATCATAGCCTTTGGGGACCAGGCACATATCTCTGAAGAATTAAGTCCTTTGCTGAAATAAACAGAGTCTAATGATTGATTTAAACATTGAAAACAACTTCATGAAGGAGACAATGAGAGGGAGGGACAGAGGGAAATGGACAAACAAACCATTTCCCCTATTTATTTCTTTTTAAAAATATGTTTTAATTAAAGGATTTCTTAGGTAACAAAAGTACATATGGTGTCTCTGTTTTCAAATAACAGAGTCCTTCACACAGGTCAGTTACATTCAGAGTGAGACATTACTGTTATAGGTAATATGGATGCGCTTGCACAAGAGAAATGGACTATTAGCAGTGCTGTTTTTCTAGACAAAGATGTGCTGGAGCTCACCATGAACCTCTCCCTTGTTCTCTTAGAATGGCAATGGCGCCCACCTGAGAGGGGCCAGAGCTGACCTCCAGTGAGCTCTGGCTGAAAAAAAAGTCCTATTAGCAGACTTGGGAGAATTCTACCATTTGCAAAATTACAAAATTACAAAAACAAACAAACAAAAGCACCCAACATTTAAGGGGAAATGCCCTAAGGGTAGAAAACCCTCAAAACAGCCCAATGAAGACGAAGTACAGAACCCACCGTCACAAACAGCATTACTTCTGTTCCCTATTCATGGTTGGGGTTGGGGTCTTGAATCCAGGGATCCCTAGTCATAGCCCAAAATGGCAACTCCCACATCATCTTTTCCATGGGAGTGAGTTGTCTTCTTAAAAGTACAGTGGTACCTCTGGTTGCGAGAGGGATCTGTTCCGGAGGCCCGTTTGCAACATGAAAGGAACGCAACCCGCAGCAGCGCGTCTGCGCATGCGCGGGTGGCGAATCGTCGCTTCTGCACATGCGCGTGATGTCATTTTGCATGTCTGTGCATGTGCAAGCGGCAAAACCCGAAAGTAACCCTTTCTGGTACTTCCGGGTCACTGCGGGATGCAACCTGAAAAAACGTAACACGAAGCAAACATAATATGAGGTATGACTGTATACGGTAACTCACAAAGGTAGATCCTAGTCTCAGACCATGAAGTCAGTGGCGTAGCGTGGGGGGTGCAGGGGGGGCCGGCCGCACCGGGCGCAACATCTGGGGTTAGGGCAAATCCACGGGTTAGGGGGCACAAATCCACGGGTTAGGGGGCGCAAATCCACGGGTTAGGGGGCGCAAATTACTTGCCTTGCCCCGGGTGCTGACAATCCACGCTACGCCACTGCATGAAGTTTCTGCTTATGTTCTGGAGTCTCTTGCATATGGCCACCTCTGGCTGGTTCACACACTACACTAACCACAGGCGCATGATGTTTGCATGATAAGAACTGCAATGGACTGCAAGTGTAATGGACAATTGTCATGAACCGGAAGGACAACGGGGAGGAGAAAGAGGATCGTGGCGAGGGGTGTGGCTGGGACTGGGACACACCAGGGAAAACTGGAAATGGGGGTGGAGAGGTTGGTGTAGGAAGTACTCATGTGGTGACGGAGGGTGACAAGGGCCACTCCAACCACTCAATTCCACCCCCACCCACCAGTCAGTGAGCATTCCCCTTGCCCACTGAGCATGCTCAGCCCCCCCCCAGCTGTTTTGGGTTCTTCCCACCCTTAGGGGTTTTGATGCAGAGTCTTGAGTGCTCCTGTTCAGCTCACTTGCAGGATATTCCATTCCCTCCCTCCTTCCTTGAGGACTGCTACTCAAAGAATTGATATTGGCATTAGTAATTTATGCTACAAGATAAAATGTTGGTTTGCCTCATCACTCCCCAAAATGCTGAAGTTTGAAGTGAGCCCTTTGGGAAACTCATGCAATAGAACGTGGGTGGTAGAATTTGAAGTGACAGGGGGATTTCATATTTCCCAGCAGATCCAAATGTTCATTATTCTTAATAAATACCTGGATTCAAATGTGTCTGAATTGCAGTTGTTTTTGTTTGAATACCTCCTGTGGGGATAAGGGTTTAATAAATTAGGAGAGTTAAGCAACTTCGAGTAACTTACTAGGAAGACAAAATATGCTGTTTGTTCAAATTTGAGTTGAATTAATCTACACTGGTTTTATTTGGTAGCTCATTACAGTCGGATGCTGTCATGTGTGTCTATTATGTGGGTTTGCTTGGGTTTTTTTGGGGGGGGTTGCTTTAAATGTGCTTTTAGTTGTGATGAATCAGCAGCTAAAGATGTCTTATCCACTCATTTTATCACTGGAATGGTTTAATCTGTTTTTATAATTGTATATTTAATTGTTATAACCCACCTTGGGGGCTTTATGGTGAAGGACGGGGTGAGAAATATTCACTCGCATCTTGTAAAAACAATTTTTAAAAATAGAGTTAGATCCCTATATGTCTGCAACCACAATTTTTTAAAAAAACAAAACACTTTCTGGCTATTCCGGAGCACACCAAATAATTTTAAAAACTGGTACCACTGAACTGCCTTCGAGCATTGCAAGTGGATTTTATCTGAACTTCAAAGTGAAGAATCACTTTCACCACTAGTGGGAAGCACTGGCCAACCCATTTGCGACTTGACCCTGAATGTCAAGCAGCGATGGCCTTTGCTACATCTCCTGTGCTAGGAGACCGAGGACTCGGGAGTGCAATGGGCCCAGATGCTGAAGGCTGAGAGGCAGGGGTTTTGCTCAGTGGTCTTCAGCAGGTGAGGCCTGACCTCAGGTGGGCTGCATGACGGCAATGCCTTCACTTTATTTTCTGCTGCGGTTTACAGTTTCGACATCAATTATTTCTAAAGAACCTCAAAAGAGTTACATTACGAAGGAAAAAAGTTACCGAGAGAGATGTTAGGAGACCCTACAACTCCCAGCGCCTTTAACAAAGTGCATTTCCCAGGATTCTCTGGGGGAAGCCATGACACTTAAAAGTGATATGTGTAGTGGAAAATGTGCAAGGAAAAATCAAGGAGGAGTAGGTTTGGCCTTATACAGCCAGCCCTTTCTGTGAGTCCTTGCAGGAGCACTCCTGCCCTTGAGGGTGGCCCTGCTAGGCCTTGTTTGCCCTGATGAGGAGCCCCAATTGCCACAGGTGGCCCACCTGGTCTAGGCAGGAACAGATAGTGCAGGGCAATGTGGTCAGGAGGAAGAGGGTGATGGCTGTGGCTTCCCATGGTTAGATCTGGTGTTGTATGTGGATCAAGGTCTGGTGGGGGGAATTGTTCCTTTGAAATTGTCCCTTTGGGGTTATTTCTTAGTGGTAGAGGGTTTTGTATTACTGTGTAAGAAGGTTTAAGGAGGTTTCCTGTTTGAGGGGTTTTGTTTTTGTTACTGTTTAAGGAGGTTGTCCTCTTCTGTTGAAATAAAAATATCTTTTCCCTCGACTACTGAAGATCCTTTAAAGAATCTGCAGAGTTAATTGGCAAAACAGTATGAGATTGCTTGAAAAGATGCTACTTGAGTGATAGGTTGCATAGACTGGCCTTTGTCCTGCCATACCCAAGCTCATCCTGATTCTCTCTTGAGGGAAGAGAGGGACAAGGATAGATCAGCAAAAGGGTGCATGCTCTGAATGCAGGAAGTCCCAGGTTCAGTTCCTGGCTCAGAGAGCAGGTGATGGAAAAGAGAGATTTGCCTGAGAGCCACCGTCAGTCGGAGGAGACATTCGTGGGTTAGATGGTGTGAGACATCTCCCTATCAGGAATGCTGAATCTGGAGGGGACAATCATAAATGTCACTTTGGCCGAGGTGACTAGATGGGCAGAAACTAGATTTGTCAAACTGCTGTCTTTCCCTTATATCTCACAGACGTAGGCATTGGGCAACATGAAATGTATTGCTGGAAGGCGCTTCCTGTTTTAAAGAGATGTTGTTAGCCCTGTTGTGGACGCAGCTTAATTCTCAGCTTTCAGTTTCATCATCTCCTACCTGCATGATGCAATCCCACCCAAACACTAGAAACAGAATACTATGCCCAGGGAAAGGTTTCACAACCTTGATGGCAGAAAGTGAGGAGGAATTAAAGAACCTTTTAATGAGGGTGAAAGAGGAGAGTGCAAAATATGGTCTGAAGCTCAACATCAAAAAAACGAAGATCATGGCCGCTGGTCCCATCGCCTCCTGGCAAATAGAAGGGGAAGAAATGGAGGCAGTGAGAGATTTTACTTGCTTGGGCTCCATGATCACTGCAGATGGTGACAGCAATCACAAAATTAAAAGACGCCTGTTTCTTGGGAGAAAAGCAATGACAAACCTAGACAACATCTTAAAAAGTACATCACCTTGCCAACAAAGGTCCGAACAGTTAAATCTATGGTTTTCGCAGTAGTGATG
Source organism: Podarcis muralis (assembly GCF_964188315.1). Lineage (NCBI taxonomy): Eukaryota > Metazoa > Chordata > Lepidosauria > Squamata > Lacertidae > Podarcis > Podarcis muralis. The sequence continues at coordinate 13,170,314 of NC_135666.1, forward strand.
TATGGAAGTGAGAGCTGGACCATAAAGAAGGCTGATCGCAGAAGAATTGATGCTTTTGAATTATGGTCTGGAGGAGACTCTTGAGAAGATCAAACCTATCCATTCTTAAGGAAATCAGCCCTGAGTGCTCACTGGAAGGACAGATCGTGAAGCTGAGGCTCCAATACCTTGGCCACCTCATGAGAAGAGAAGACTCCCTGGAAAAGACCCTGATGTTGGGAAAGATGGAGGGCACAAGGAGAAGGGGACGACAGAGGACGAGATGGTTGGACAGTGTTCTTGAAGCTACCAGCATGACTTTGACCAAACTGAGGGAGGCAGTGGGAGACAGGAGTGCCTGGCGTGCTCTGGTCCATGGGGTCACGAAGAGTCGGACACGACTAAACAACTAAACGACGACAAAGGGTAGACCCAGCAACATTAGTGGTGATGAGCAACGTAAGTCCATTAATTTCAATAGGCCTGCTCTGAGTAGAATTTGGTTGGATGTAATCCAAACTCTCTCCAGCATGTCAGCATTTAGCTATCAAGCTGAGTTCAAGGTGCTGGCCCTGATGTGCAAAGCCCTATATAGCTTGGGGGCAGGATACCCCAAAGAGTATATGCCCATATATGCCCAATCAATTGCTGTGCCCTACAGGAGTAGGTCTCTTATCAGGAGGTTGGCCCCATACAATGTTGAAACTGGGCCTTTATTTTATCCGTATATATTTTATTCTTATAGCTTACCCTGGGACCTCACTGTGATGGGCAGGTACAAAATCTAATAAAACAAAACAAACATTTATTTAAAGAGGGCTGGGTGGATTGACAGGTAGGTGGTGGGTCCTGGACAGAAGAGAAAAAACACAGTCCCATGTGGCTCTTTTGCATGCTTAATATTGGATTGCAATCTCTTTTGGGGGACACATAATCTGCTAGACATGTCACACAAATTTATACCCATATTGGAAGTAAAACAACAAGACCTGCAATAAGTTGCCTGACCTAGTGCGGAAGGGAGGGGCAGACAGCAAGGCAACTTATTCCTCCCCCACTGATTTATTCTACCTCTAAATTATTTTTCTCAGGTTTGACTTCCTCCCCCCTCCTCCAGCCGGTTAGTATCAGATCTTTCTTTGGTTAACCAACATGACTCCATGATGGCCACATGTGAGCTTGTATACACACACACACACACAGACACACACACAGAAACATCAACAACACAGGCACGGAGTCGGTTGCTACATGCTTAGCTTTTGTCAACCATCCCCTGCCTCCCCAGTTCAGAAGATAATTTCTTAAATAGCTTCTGTCCCCTGGTACAACCTCTGGTGATTAGGGAAGGAAAATAGCTCAGGGGGGGACGCAGGTGGCACTGTGGGTTAAACCACAGAGCCTAGGACTTGCCAATCAGAAGGTTGGCGGTTCAAATCCCCGCGACAGGGTGAGCTCCCATTGCTCAGTCCCTGCTCCTGCCAACCTAGCAGTTCGAAAGCACGTCAAAGTGCAAGTAGATCAATAGGTACCGCTCTGGCAGGGAGGTAAACGGTGTTTCCATGCACTGCTCTGGTTCACCAGAAGCAGCTTATTCATGCTAGCCACGTGACCTGGAAGCTGTATGCCAGCTCCCTCGGCCAATAAAGCGAGATGAGCGCCGCAACCCCAGAGTCGGCCACGACTGGACCTAATGGTCAGGGGTCCCTTTACCTTTATAGCTCAGGGGTAGAGCAGAAGATCCCAGCCTCAATCCTCAGCATAGCCAGGTAGGGCTGGGAGAGACTCCTTGTCTGAAACCCACCCACCTCTTCTAATAAACAGAACCAGGCCAGGAATGTCACCAAGGAGTCACCAAGCATGTGCCATAGGCCTACAGAGCGCTTGCATCATTATAAGGGCCTGGCTGTTCAATAATAATAATAATAATAATAATAATAATAATAATAATAATTTATTTATACCCCGCCCATCTGGCTGGGCTTCCCCAGCCACTCTGGGCTGCTTCCAAAAAAATATTAAAATACTGTAATCCATCAAACAGGGCTGCCTTCAGATGTCTTCTAAAAGCCTGGTAGTTGTTGTTCTCTTTGACATCTGGTGGGAGGGCGTTCCACAGGGTGGGCGCCACTACCGAGAAGACCCTCTGCCTGGTTCCCTGTAACTTGGCTTCTCGCAGTGAGGGAACCGCCAGAAGGCCCTTGGTGCTGGACCTCAGTGTCTGGGCAGAACAATGGGGGTGGAGACGCTCCTTCAGGTATACTGGGCCGAGGCTGTCTTTGTATTCCCATTGAACCAGCAGGGACATAAAGGAGGAGTCACACTCCGATGACACTTGGCTGAGTGTCGTGCCTAATGAGCACAGCAGCTCATCCCTGGTAGGTTTTGCCCCATGAATCAGTTGCCAAGACTGAAAGTCCCCACCTCTCCACAGCCGTCTAAGTCCCCTCCTCTCCAGGGTTTTCCCCAAGCAATCGGAGACTGTGCCTGCCTGAAGCCAACCTCTCCTCCACCTTTTTTTATGCCTCTTCTGGTTCTGGGAGAGAAGTGGGGAGGGGAGCTTGTCACATCAGGAGGGGAAGACACCCATGACTCTTCACCAGCCTGACCGCTTGGCCTCCCTCCTCCCCTGCTTCAACTTCTGCCTATGATTCTTGCCTTCTGCCTGCCACAGACACTCCCAGATCACTAAGCCCTCTTACCCCTTCAGCTTCTGACAACCCCTCTTCGCAGTCTTCTCCCTCCTTTCTCTCTGACCACTCATTGTCGTCCTACCACCAGTCCTCTGCCTCTGAGCCTTCTTGCCTTGGTGGTTCCCCAGTTGGTTCCTCCCACCATTCCTTTGTGTCCCACCAGCCCATGACATCATGGGACACAAAGAGGAGTAAGACTTTATTGCCTTCATCTCCTGTCCCTCTGGCAACTGCTCTCAGCAGCGGAGGGAGGGACATCAAGGCAGGCCTTTGCCTCCTAAGGCAAAATTTGTAGACCTGGCACTGTATTTATTTATTTCATAAAATTTATATACCGCTTGACTGTAAAAAAAAAGCAAAACGAAACCTCAAGCAGTTTACCAAAAGAATGAAACAATATAACTATTTTAAACATTTGAATAATAATTAAAATCAGTGATAAGTGAAAACTGATATTTGGAATTCATTTCTATAAACACCGTAATAGGTTAAATAACAATCTTGAATATTTATAAGTTCTGTTGTTTTTGTTTTGTATTGGATGTGGGTGTCATTTCTTCCCCCCTTTTCCTTTTTCTCTGCCCCCCCTTTTCATGTCTTATTTTATCCTGTGCACTTACAATTATATACACATTACTTTTTATCTTTCAATAAAGAATACACACACACACACACACACACACACACACACGTAAACAGTCTCCATGTCTGGTTAGGCTTGTCTCAACAAAAATGTTATGATGTGCCATGCATAATTTTCTTTTGATTTCCTTTGATATTGTTGCTATTCTTACATCTTTCACAAACTGAAATGAACCAGCCATTTGCAACTCATTTTATAAACTGGTCATAACCCTCTTGCCCACTGGGACAAATTCTGGGCCTTGCTTCCAGTTCTGAACCAACGTTCTTCAAGAGGTGCATGAACAGAAGACATTCATGGTGAGCAGAATAAATTGAACAAATTGCCCAGGGATAAGATCTCAAGACTCTCATGACCGGGGAAAGCTGCCCATGAGAGCTGACTCTGAGTAGAGACTTCTACTCCATCTCATCCCTCCTCCTCACTCTCTCTCAGCGCCTTGTGTGGTTCTGATTGTCTATATTAAAAAAGAAACAGTCTAGCAATGGAACAATACTACCCTCTCAACATTTAAAAGCCCACCTCCAAAAATAAAAGGTCCTGGAAAAAATACCTCAATTTCAAGCTCATAGATTACTTTGGCTCCCAGAGGAAAGAGAAGCAATTTACTGGCTGCTGGTCTTACCAAGGAAAAGGTTAGAAGATTAAGAGACCAACCGCTGTTTGGATAAGTGGTTGGTAATTGCACATGCTGGCAATTATTACGTACCTCCATGTCTCTCCCTCTTACCTTTTTCTTCCCTCTCGTGCCATCAGGGTTGAGCCGAAATGTCCCCGAATTCACAGTCCTCTTTGGACCTATTTTCTTGATGTCGTAGGCCAGCTCATCAGCAAGGGCCTTGCAAGCTGGGGTGGGAAACAGAAACACACATACAAAAAGGACACATCACTACCACTGTGGAAGCAGCAGTAGTAAAAATACAGCATGCACATTTTTGCAGAGGAACAGGGTCTATCCAAACAGAAGTTTCCTGTTCTTGCTCATCTATCCTGGACCGTTCCTTCTCCTCCTTCTCCTTTAAGCAGTCCCTTCCCTTTGGGACCCAATCTTCTAGCTAGCCTTGTCTGTGTACCTGTCTCAGGCCCCACTGATGTTTGTGGGCTGCCCTGGACCTTGAGTCCAGCTGTATCTGGACTATATACTCACCTCTGGCCCTTCTAACTGGATGGTGGCTTACAACCCTGACCCAGGATGGCTCTAACAGTGACCACCTATTTGTGCCCAACCTACTAGGGGTTTGCTGCATGTCTGGCACCATGAAAGGAGGGAGGTTGTCAAGTAAACAGCCCTATAACACAAGTGTGATTGGCTGCATTTGCCTTGATAGACCACAAACTGTGTAGGCATCCACTATTGTAATCAGACCATTTGAAAATTATCAGATTATGCCAGCATTGCTCAAATGTTAGGAATAGAAACCGCTCCGCTAGAATTGAACTTCTTTGCCTTCTTAAGGAGAGATTTACAGGCATGTCCAAAGTCCAAAGCACACATTCTACTCATGTAGAAACACCAGGCAAGCCCCACAAATAACCCAGAGATGCATTTTAAATAAAAGGACGCATTCTACTCATGTAAAAACATGCTGATTCCTGGACTGTCCACGGGCCGGATTTAGAAGGCAATTGGCCCGGATCTGGCCCCCGGGCCTTAGTTTGCCTACCCATGCTGTATAGGGAGGTTTTTAAAAGAATGTTTCATGTTTTTATATATGCTGGAAGCAGCCCAGAGTGGCTGGGGCAACACAGTCAGATGTGTGGGGTATAAATAATAAAATTCTTATGGAATACGACATCCCTCTTTTCATTGGAGAAATGTTGGAGGGCATGCTATGTCCTTATGTCTGATACAGTACTTTCCTAGAATATCTCCCCAGTTTTGAATGAACTGAATTAGCTACTAAGTAGTTTCCAGGCAAGGGACGCGGGTGGCACTGTGGGTTAAACCACAGAGCCTAGGACTTGCCGATCAGAAAGTCGGCGGTTCGAATCCCTGCGACGGGGTGAGCTCCTGTTGCTCGGTCCCTGCTCCTGCCAACCTAGCAGTTTCGAAAGCACGTCAAAGTGCAAGTAGATAAATAGGTACCGCTCTGGCGGGAAGGTAAATGGCATTTCCGTGTGCTGCTCTGGTTCACCAGAAGCGGCTTAGTCATGCTGGCCACATGACACGGAAGCTGTACGCTGGCTCCCTCGGCGAATAAAGCAGGATGAGCACCGCAACCTCAGAGTCGGTCACGACTGGACCTAATGGTCAGGGGTTCCTTTACCTTTTTAGTTTCCAGGCACAACTGAAGGCTTCTTTTATTTTACTTTTTAAAGCTCTTAACATGATCTGCCTCCAAGTTCCCCAGTCAGAGGCGCCATCCCAGCAATGACCAGGTGTTGGAGATAAACAATAGTGAACGACCATCTTTCTCTCCCACTTGCCAGCAATATTAAAAACTCACTTTTTAGACACAGAACATATATCCAGAGTCTTCTGAAAATATTATGGGGGTAAGAAATATATCCCTCTATATGTGTGTGTGTTTAAAGACATAAAAAGGAGGAATGAAATTCTCACAAAACAAGATACCTCTGCCAGCTGTGGCTGTAGGAGAAATACAATATCGTGGGGGTTGCCAGCAAGCTGCGGACTCACAGGTGTTAAGGATGTTAAGGACTATGGACTCTCTTCATCATTTGACATCCCCGTTTAAACAAAAGCCTAATGCAGAAGTTAGAATTAAGAAGCGAAAGAAGCACCGCCAGGCATGCAAACCCGGCTTTATGGCCAATTCTGCCCATGAAATAGCACACCAAGGCACCGAATCCAGTGTTTGGATCAGCCAAAACATTTATTTTTACAGCTCCCAGGGCTATGCTGGAAAAGATTCAGCTGCACCCAGAGGAAGGGTGGATAATTCCATTGTGGAATGGGGCACTCAATAATTCCTTTAAATGCATGGTCTTTAACATCCCCTCCCCCGCAACGAAGAATCCTTCGAAATTGGGGTCTCTCCCACTCCAAGCCTCAGTACAGAGGTGGTGCATCTTTTCCCAGGCTATTCCATCATGTATTTGCATATCATAAAAAAATTGCCTGTAGAATGCATTGGGGGGGAGGAAGGAGGGGGATGAAATATTAAGAGAGTTGTTTACGTGGAAAGTGCATTCCAAACTATATGCAGACACACACAGAGAAAATAACACTTTGTCACTATAAAATATTAATATATAGCTGGGTCTGGGTGTCTCCATAGTACCTCTTCCTGAGAATAATTCTTGGAAAGAAGCTATGAGCATGAGAATAGTCTCATGCGCAGCACCTGAAAAGTCTACGGCGCAGATGACGACAGCCATATCATTCAATGACTAGCTGATGCACATTGAGAGAAGGCAACTTTTTAATGCTGCTTGGGCCTGTGATGGCAGCACCAGGGGACTTTGTGTGCTGTGAGGCCGAATGCAGAGGCAGATAAAAAGTCCCACTCACAATTTATTCGTGTTTGTTTGCTTTTAAAAAAGTTATTTACAATTTATTTGCCCTGCCTGCTTCTTCTGGTTTCAGGGCCAAAGAAGACAAGGCAGGGGACAGCTAGGATTCTGTCTTCCATGGCTTGTGAAGTTTCTTTCTAAATGCAAAGCAGTTGGGGGAAGCAAGTAACTTCAGGGAAGTAGCGCAGCAGAAGTGGTTTTTAATCCACTAGACCCAAAGGTGCTGTCTGTCCCATGGAGGTGATGGTCAACCAGGGTTTTTCTCAGTTTCTCATTTTTCGAGCCTTCAGTTCTTTTCTCCACGTGTCCACATCACATCACTTTTTTATTTTATTTTTTAAAACACCTCATGAAAATCAACATTTCAGAAATAATTGCAATAGAGAAAATTTGGGTAATAGGTAATATTATGCGGTAGAAAAGGTTTGAGTAAAAATGCTGTGGTGGTGAGGGTGGGAGTCAACTTATGAAACAATGTATTTGATTTGAAGGTTATTGTGAAAATGTTTGAAAAAAGTAATAAAAACGTACCGGTATATATATGCAAAAGAAAGAAAGAAAACCAGCATTTTGGTGCAAATTTCTCCCAGTATACACATTTTTAATGCAACTGTGCCTTCTATAAACATTTTCACAAAGCAATTTCACATAACATAACACATCTCTGTACGCAATTTTCAGTAATATATGAATTCATATGTGGACGCTACCCAAGCGTACGCATTTTTGTACACCTTTCTTGGTTGCAAAACTGCATTGCAAGATTTGGAAAAGCGTGAATGTCTCCTGGCTGCTTCCTCCTAGTTCTCCTTAGTTCAGAACTTTCAGACCTGATCTACCCATCACACAGAACGAGGCAGTAGAATGGAATGGCCAAAATCCCAGCTTGTACCACTTTAGACCAGGCTGTACCGCTTTGTGTCTCTGAATGGCTCCCTATGTGAAAAAGAAATTCCTGCAGGTTGCAAACTAGCCTTTTGCAGAGGAAGGTTTGGTGTAGCCTCTTGCACGATGTGCTAGTAGTGGTGGCTTGAAACTTGGACCCTTGGGAAAGCCAGCCTGCACACCACCCCCACCTCTGGCCAGAGGAGGGAACTACATGCTGACCAACTGGACCAGCACATAAGCCTTTCCCCCCCACAACAGTAGGCTAAAGTGAGTCCAGTGACGCAAGTGGAACAGGTTAGTGGGAGAGCATCTGCTTTGCATGCAAACGTTTCTGGGTTCAAACCCTGGCATCTCCAGGCAGGGCTGGGAAAGATCCTGGAGAGCCACAGCTGGTTAATGTGGACCAGGGGTGCCTATGGCCCTTCAAATGCTGCTGGACTCCAACTCCCATCACTCCTGGGCAGCAGAGCCAATGCTCTGGGAGGATGGGAATTGTAGATGGAAATTGAATTGAAATACTTTATTGTCACTTGTACAACTTGTATACAGTGAGATTACACAAGCACCCCCCACTCAGCTCTCTTAGTCTTAATTCCCCTCGTTTACTGACGCACACCCACCAAACTCGAAAGTCAGTTGTTATCTTTTCATTCAGCAGCCTAACAGCCCACGGACAGAAGCTGTTCTTTACCCTGTTGGTGCGACTAATCCTGCTTCTATATCTTCTGCCCGAGGGCAGGAGATCAAGAAAGTGTGGGCCAGGGTGTGAATCACCCCTGAGAATTTTCCTCACTCTCCTAAGGCAACGTTCTTCCGCAATGTCATCCAGCGGATTCACGGGACAGCCTATAATATCTTGTGCTGTATTCACCACCCTCTGTAGGCACTTCCTAGCAGTTGATGTCAAACCAGCGTGCCACACCGTGATGCAGTATGAAAGGACACAGGCCCCCAGTCCCCCCTGATATAGACAACAGGACCCTTGATGGACCAATGGTCTGACTCAGTACAAGTTACACAGCTTCATACATGACACTCCATGAACCATTCAAAAACTAGATTGCCACCAGCCTTGTTTCTTTTTCCACCAACACTGCTTCTGAGGTCCTTGACTGCTGTTTGGTCTGCAGACATGGGCTGACCATGCTTATATCTCCACCGCATGGAATACTTCAGCTGCTGATCGCTGCAGATTGTTGGCGTATCGATCTGTCTCAAGAGACAATGGAGTGAAGTCAAACTTCTGTGTTAGCAGCACCGAGGTGACCTCCCTGGGGCACAAGCCTGGGCAGTGTATCTGGAGCTCCTAGGCTGCCCAGACGACAAGACCCCTCTCTCGGCCTCGCTGATGTGGTCCAAAGGAGAGCAGAGCAATATGTTTGGCACCAGCTTGGCCACAGGAGTTGCCAGAAGGAGACGGGCAGACATCCCTAGCCCTAACCTGGAGATGTCAGGGTTGAACCCAGGACCTTCTGGATGCAAAGCAGATGCTCTGCTGTTGAGCTGCTCAGCAAAACTGGACCCAAGACCCTTGAGATGCAGGTTTAAGATGCAGCCAGCTAGGCTCTCCTCAAGCAGCTCTCCCTATCCTGATCCTTGACCAATGTTGTCGGGCGACAGCTCCCATTGTCTCTGACCATTGGCTACATTAGTTGGGGCTGATGGACGTTGTTGTTTAGTCGTTTAGTCATGTCCGACTCTTCGTGACCCCATGGACCAGAGCATGCCAGGCACTCCTGTCTTCCACTGCCTCCCGCAGTTTGGTCAAACTCATGCTGGTAGCTTCGAGAACACTGTCCAACCATCTCGTTCTCTGTCGTCCCCTTCTCTTTGTGCCCTCCATCTTTCCCAACATCAGGGTCTTTTCCAGGGAGTCTTCTCTTCTCATGAGGTGGCCAAAGTATTGGAGCCTCAGCTACAGGATCTGTCCTTCCAGGGAGCACTCAGGGCCGATTTCCTTCAGAATGGATAGGTTTGATCTTCTTGCAGTCCATGGGACTCTCAGGAGTCTCCTCCAGCACCATAATTCAAAAGCATCAATTCTTCGGCGATCAGCCTTCTTTATGGTCCAGCTCACACTTCCAGTGTGATGGACACTGTAGTCCAAAACATCTGGTGGGCATCAGATTGGGGAAGGTTGTCCTAAAAGCCTAGTGAAAGACTTCAGCATCTTTGCAAATATATAGCACCTAAAGCAAATATATTCAACTGAGCAGTTCTACCTTGTGGTGAAGGGAGAGGTGCTATGGGGAGAGGGGCAGTCCTTTCCTGGAGGGGAGAGGAGGATTTTGTTTCCTGTCTAGTTAGAGATTTGGCACCTTTCAAAGGGGAATACCATCTGTTCCAATACAAACACCCTTTTCCCCCTTTGCAGAAGAAACTGATTTCCCAATAAAGTGTCAAAAGATAACAAAGTCTGTTCCAACTAAGCTCATCTGTTTAGTGCCTGGGGGAGCCCTTGGCTGTTCCTGCAAGGAGGGGCCCCTGTTTAGTCAGCTATTCACAATTTGCTACTAGTCAGAGCTGCTATTGGCTGCCTGGCTCTTATTTATACAGAAATGCTATAGGAGTTAAAAACAAAAGTGGTTTACAAATGCCTGGCTTTTTTTTTTGTACGCTGGAAGTTATACCTGTTTTATCCCACAAGCATGGAAGTCTAGGATATGGAACCTGCAGTCCTCCAGATGCTGTTGGACTCCAACTCCCATCAGCCCCAGCCAGCATGGCCAAGACTCAAGAACGGTGGATGATGGGAGTTGTAGTCCAACAACATCTGGGCAGCCACAGGTTCTCCATCTTGATACAAGCTCTGTATCTTTTTTTAAAAAGGGTTAACTTCTCACATACATACCTGCCGCCAGACAAGCTAACTCAATCAAGCTGTCTATCAAGAGCTCCACACAAATCCCACTAAAACTTCTTAGCTGCTGCCAAGAAAAGTGGCTCCTCCTCCTCCTTTCCAGCTCTCCAGCGATGAAACAGCTTGCTAGGTTCATGCTTTCAAGATGTATTAGCTGTTCTAATGAACTGGGGGAACTCTGTGTATTTTTGTCTTTAAATGCGCACACATTCTTGCAGCTAGGAGCCGCAGGATAACCATATGGCTAAAACATTTCTGACAAATTAAGATCAAGTTTCTGTTCAGTCAGGATTTACTGATACTTGATGTTCATTAGGATATGGACTGCTGCTGCGGGTGGTGGAACTACCAAGAGATCGTCTCCTGCCAACCTTAATATCCAAGAGGGTCTGCAGGGAAGGAGATGGCTTCGTTCAGCTATTACAGCCTTGCACCAACATGAAGAAGAGCATAAGAAGAGTTTGCTGGATCAGGCCAATGGGCCGCCTGAACCAGCATCCTGTTCCCACAGTGGCCAACCACATCCTTGTGGGAAACCTGCAAGCACTGGTCAATTCAGAGGCATTACTTCCTCTGACCGCTGAGGCAGAGCAGAGCCATCATTGGCAGCCACAACTGATAGCCTTGTCCTCCATAGATTTGTTCAGTCCTCTTAAAGCCATCCAAGTTGGTCGCCCTCAGTCCCTCCAGTGGCAGTGAGTTCCACAGCTTAACTACCCGCTGCATGAAGCACTTCCTTTCTTTAATGGTGTTCAGTTGCTCCAGCAGCCCTCTAAACACCACCTTGAAGATTGCTTCTCCTTCCTCTCCTGCTGGAAGGACCGCGGGGCAAGCTGACCGCGGGTGACCAGAATAAAAGAGCTGGGCACTGCGTTGCTCAGTAGCAGTGGAGGCTGGTCTGTTATCGAGTGAATGGGACTGTGCCCAGCCAACATCAGTCTGTCCCCAGGCAGCCAACATCCAGTGACACCTGGTCCAGAGGGTGGTCAGTATCCTCTGTCAGCATCCTCTGTCTTATTGTCTTGGTGTTGCCCTTCTGGAACTCAGCAGGAAAGAAGATGGGGTCAAGACTCTTAATCTCAGGGTTTGGGGTTCAAGCCCTGCGTTGGGCAAAAAGATATCTGTATTGCAGGGAGTTGAGACTCGATGGTCCTTGTGCTCCCTTCCGACTCTGCAATTCTGTGATTCTCTGATTTCAAGTTCTCCTCCACCACAGTGGACCTTTCACCCAAGGAGACCCCAGGCAATAGGGTCAGAAGGCCACTCCTGCAGAACTCTGCGCTTCCCATTGGGTCTGCTGCCACTGCCACCTTTGAGGCCTGGGTGGTGAAGGGGAAGAGTTGGGAATCAAGGCTGTGCTCAGATGAGACACTGCGGTGCTCAGACATACCATCCATGCGCAGAAGCATCCAGGCTACCTTGAGATGTTGGTTGGTTCTTGGAGATCAGCCTTTGTCAACCATATAGGAGCAAACACCTAGGGGCCGAGGGGTCTTCAATCCCATAATAAAATACTTGAGGGGGATGGGGGCGCCCCAATGTTGATGTGCATTGCCATTCAAATGGTGTGTGAGCACTACATCATGATCAATTATGCAGGGTGGGGCTTACTTGGGCCCCTGAACATTTTAATCAAGTTGGCACTCCTAGTCAACCTAGTGCCCTCTGGACATTTTGGACTACAGCTCCCATCAGCCCCAGCCAGCACGGGATGGGAACTGTAGTTCTTGGAGGGTACCAAACTGGAGATGGCTGTTCTGGGTCCTCCAGTTGTGTCAAATGTCTCGGTGGGGTCCCATATCACTGCCTCCAAAGAAAACTGCCCAGAGTCTGAGATGGGCAGGATCCTGGCACGGACTGGGAACCATCGGTGGTGCTTGATGCAGAACTGGGACTGTGTTTCTGGTACTCCCTTGCACCAACAGCAGAGGGCGCTCTGCATGTTTCTTTTGCCCCACAGCCTCAGTGCCCCCAGAAGACAGATGAGGCCCATTCCGTCTGAACGCTTGTTCCAGTCCTCCTCTAAAATTAATTAAGTCCGGAGATCAGGCGGCCGGGAAGGGCTGATGAAGCTGTGAAATTTTCAGTTGAAACCATCTTTCAACTCCTGCCAAGGCCTTGTGTGGGAGCTGGAAATGATTTAGAAAGGTTGAGAGGAGGCCAAACAGCCAGTAATTGAATAATCCAGCCCAGATAGGAAACCAAAGCAGAAGCAAAGGGAGCTTTTGCATCCTGACAAGTTAGCACTGGTTCAGAAGCCTGGAAATAAAGACTAAAATAACAGGGTTATTCCTCAAGACAGAATGAGCACGTCTCTCAGTTGTCATCCTGAATGGAAGATAATTGCCTCGATGCCTGACTCACTCCCAGGACCAAATATGCAGCCGTGTAACCTGCTGTCACACATTTCTTCACTGGCCGGCAATTCCTTTGATAAATAAAGCAGTTGCCTTGAATTTGCCAAAGCAAATATCCACACAAAGGCATCATATTGCAAATGCAAATTCTGGAGGTACCTGGTGATGCAGCACAGAGGGACACGGAGCGGGGTGGGGGTGGGGAGCAGAGCTCCAAGACTTTTGCTCCAGAAACCCACAACCAGGAAGCTGAGAACAAACCTTAGCTGCACGTTGTGTTTCGTTGGCAGTGAAAACCCCACAATCCCTTTTTCGGGCATAATGCTGTCAGGATTCGGTGTTTTCTTCCCTCTAGACTGGAAAGATGCAATCACAACTGTTAAATTGTGGGTGAACATATCAGACGACACAGCGATTCTTCAGACAGCTCTTGTTTATTCACAGGCCAGAACAGAACTGAGCTGAAGGGTTCAGCCAGCCTGCTTATATAGAGCTCAACTACAACGCAACAGTAACAACTTTCTGTAACTATCCAATCACTGAATGTCACTTTCAATTCCTTATTTGCATATGCGGACCTGAGTGAAAACTATCTACAATATCCCCCTGCTGGCCCAGGGTGAGAACTTCAGTACATAACAACAACAAACCATTACCTGTGATTTACTGCAGGGCTGAGGCACAGACAGGTGAGGCTCTTTTGGCTGGTGGGCAGGGTCACATGCTACAAGTCACACGGTTCAAGTCCTCACTTGAGTCTTCCTTTGCAGCCCTCCAGTGGCAGACTTGGGGCTTTCAAATATCAGTGGCCCCCTGTGTGACACCAAAATCCAGCAACTTCCCTCCTCTTGCCTTCTTTTCTGCATTATTGTTGAGGTGCCCTCTCAGCTCAGCTCCTCTAAATCCGCCGCTGAGCCTGGTTTACATTCCAGCTACAGTGCCAATGATTCCTGCCCCACCTTTGACAGGGATCAGCTCTGCTTGGGCACTTCAGTCAGGCTTGCGATCAGCAGGGATTGGGGCCACTCAGCTCTGATCAGGAACTTCCAAGCAGAACCATTATAATTTTTAATAATAAAAAAATATTATTTATATGCCGCCCATCTTGACTGGGTTGCCCCAGCCATTCTGGGCAGTTCCCAGCAAAACATTAAAAACACAAAATTCCCAGCAGGGCTCACATTTGCCACCAGATTCATTATAACGCTTTTGTATAATGCTTTTTGTCCGAAGAACACAGCGTAGTTCACAACACTGAAAGGGCAGCAGGCACAAATCCCACTTGTGGAAGAACAATCAGGAACACCATGGTTCCCCTGCAGCCACAGCTTTACCTGCCCCACACTTGCCATCAGCTGGGGGCAGGGGTGCCAACTTGAATAAAATATGGGGGGGTTCTGGTAAGCCCTACCCCACATAATCTATCACAAACCATTTGAACGGCAATGCCTATTTATTTGGGGGAGTGACGGCCCCTCAAATATTTTATTGGGGGGGGGGGCGCGAAGGGACCTCAGCTCCTAGGAATTGGCTCCTATGGGTGGGTGGGGGTGGGGGTGGCAGGGTTGTGGGGTGGGAATGGCAGACCAAATTTGGCCACAAACTGGAGGCTCCCTTCTGTGAAGTGTGAACAAGGCCAGGAAGCCTTGAGGAGGTTTTGAACCTTAAATCTCCCTAGGCCAGGCCTGATACTTTAGCCGCTACCCCACAAGCTACTTTTAATATCCACCTTTCCCCACCTTTTACTCTTAGAATCATCATTAGGTAGCTGAGGTGGGTGTTAAGTTGTGGGTGAACATATCAGACAACACAGTGATTCTTCAGACAGTTCTTGTTTATTCACAGGCCAGAACAGAAGTGAACTGAAGGGTTCAGCTAACCTGTTTATATAGAGCTCAACTACAAAGCAACAGTAACAACTTTCTGTAACTATCCAATCACTGAACGTCACTTTCAATTCCTTATTTGCATATGCAGACCTGAGTGAAAACTATCTACAGTATGCCCCTGCTGGCCCAGGGTGAGAACTTCATTACATAACAGTGGGTTTGTTTGTTTTTTTTAAAGGAAGGTCACATCCTTCAGTACTTTTCAGGCTCTTCAGAACTCTGTGATTCCAAAATGGCAAACCCAACGGTCCAAAATATAAAACTCAGCACCAGTGGCAACACAGTACAGACGTTCACACACACACTGCAGATCCTCAGCCCCGATGTAACATATTTTACAGATAGATTATACCCGATTCACAGTGCGATCCTAGACACAGCTCAGTTGGTGGGTGTATTATTGCATCCCAAAGCAGTGTTTCTCATCACCTGCAACCAAATTCTATCCCTTTATCACAGATGCTGGTAGCCCACCTTACTATTTCAGAGAGGCTGTTAATTTTACCTTTCTTGTTTGTTTTTTTTTAACCTTTCCTGGACTAGATTCAGCCACTCTTATCTGGAAAGCCTAACAACTGCCTTCCAATGCGCAGCATCCCCAATGGGAAGCTTGACTGTCATTACGGATATTTCCCTGCAATGTTGCAGTGTGCAGACAGCGTTGGGCACCTTCTAGGGAGCCCTTGCAGACTCTGCAACTGGCTACCGTCCCCTTGCAGGAACTGAAAGTGAATACGCAGATCAGGCTCCAACCTGCAGACCTTCCACTCCAGATAAACGCAGGTGCCTTGGCAAAGGAATTGGCAGGAGAAGGTTCCTTGAGGGGCATTTTGGCTCCTCTGCTTCACGGCACACTGCTCCACCCTGTGTGTTCCTTGGCTGGTCTTTTTATAAAAAAATAGTTTTTACTGGTTTTTCAATATATACATCCTTTATGAAATATCTCTCTAACAATTTTCCATTTTTTCCTGCCCCCCTCCCCTGGACCTCCCTCATACTTCCACTTTGTTTTACTTTCAATTTCTTCATCCTGCATATTATTTCCCCAATTAATTCCTAATACATTTACATCTATTATTATTATTATTTACATTTGTGAATGTTTACTCAAACCCTGCCAATGAGTCCAGCTCTTCATGTTGTCTCTTCATATATATTGTAAATGGTTCCCATTCTCTTTCAAAGTCTTTGTTGTCCCTTTCATGTAATTTATCTGTTAATTTGGCTAATTCTGCATATTCCATGAGTTTCTCTTGCTGTTGTTCTTTCGTTAGGGCTTCTTCTGTCTTCCAAGCTTGTGCTAGTATAATTCTTTCCGCTGTTGTTGCATACATGAATAATTTCCAGTTCTCTTTTCTTATTTCTTGTTCTAAAATCCCTAGGAGGAATGCTTCTGGTTTCTTAACATAAGTCTTTTCAAACACTTTTTTCAATTCATTATATATCATTTCCCAATAATTTCTGACCTTTTTGCATTCCCACCACATATGATAAAATGTACCATCTTTTTCTTTACATCTCCAACAAGTTTTTGATCCTGTCTTATACATTTTAGCCACTTTCTCTGGTGTAATGTACCATCTAGACATCATTTTCATATAATTCTCTTTCAATAAAATACAGTCTGTAAATTTTAAATTCCCCTTCCACATCCTTTCCCAATCTTCAAATTGTATATTATGACCTAAATCTTGAGCCTTGGCTGGTCTTAAGCACTTTTGTTGCTACTCAGCACTGAATGCTCCTTTCGGTGGAACATTTTTAGTCTAAGGAAAAAACTGGATCAATTCTATGCTGTGGCATTTGTCAATGAATCAGTGGGATGCCCGGCTTCATTAGGCAGCCTTGCAGGCTGATATCTGACATGCAAAGCAGGGCTGTTAACAATAAGATTACACAGAACCAGAGCCCTCTTGTTGAGCACAAGGCGGAAATCTGCCTAGTCTGGATTCTGTAAAGGTCTTAGCAACCATAGCCAATCCCAAGTCATCCGAAAGGCCAATGAGTTAAAATAACTTGGGTCTCGTGCCAATTAACCATTATGCTATGGAGAAGGCATCCAAGCCTGCAATGAGGGGATGTGGCTATGGGGTAAAATAGCAGTGGGTCTATTTCTGTCCCATGGGGGCCTAACTAGGCCTAGTAGGGGTCCTAATTTGGCCCACGTGCCCATTTTCCCCAAACCAGGTCCACCTGACTTGCCCCTGACATCATACATGACTTCAGGTGTGGACAGGTAAACAAACAAGATGGTTCCTAGACAAGCAGGGCTCCCTCTCAGCTGATTACCATGGACACAGAGCCCCACTTGGATCAGCACCATGGGATCCTGCCAGGATCTGTCAGAGGGGAAAGAGAAATGGGAGGAGATCTTACGTGCCTAGACTCTGTTGGCAGCTTAGGATGAAAACATAGGCTTGAGGGTGGAGCCAGCAAGTGGAATCCTGATTCCTCCCTTCCCTATCCATGAAGTGTCTTTGCTCACGGATGTTTCTCTGGGTGGCACTGTTTTTTCTTTATTTTAAGTTATTTCACTGAATGGATTGTTATTGATTGCTTTGGCCACACCCAACATTGGAATGCCGCCTAAGGGAGAATTAAATAGCAATGAAAAAGAACCAACTGGACACAATAATCTTTTCAAAAGCATCGTCTTGGGAATTCTACAGCATTTCCCTTCCCACCAGTTCCATCTGCAGCAGACCAGTGTGTGTCACAAGGAGATGGTGAAATTTCCCCGGGGTGGTGGCATAGGAAACACTGTACACTGAAATACACTCCAGAGTAGAGTCCGGAAATTAACTGGAGAAAAAGAGAACTGCTGCAACCTGCTTTCAGCAACAGCAGGAAAACACCTCTGTTTCTTGCATAGATCTCATTCTGGGTGGGAGAACGATGGCTGCTACAGCTCTTGGTCCCTTTAAATCCATGCACATCTGTAAGCCACATCAATTGCCACCTTGTTTCCTTCTGCTACTTTTCAGGAAACACAAGGTGGTCTGTCTCTCAAAACTGCCGCACTTGCATCACCCAAACCAGACTTTTGTCAAGGGATCCGGGGACTGACGAGCGGCGGCTTTTGCAGCCACCAACACTCATAAGGGAGGATTTATTTCAATATGTTGCTGAAACTACTTCGTGTCAGGTTATCCGTCTCAGGGGGGAACGCACGTTTCTTATAGCTCATTGTGCCATCTGTTAAAAGACACAGCCACTTGTCTCTCTGCTCGGCGACCACAGATGGAGAGTTTTCCCCTCCTGCGTGCAACTGTCAATAGATGACAAAGCCTTGTTGTTTTGGAGCCAGGAGGAATTGCAGAGGAGGACGAGAGGGCAACATGGGTGCTCCTGAATGGACCGACTCCCTGTATAGAGGTATTAGGTTATGCAGAATGAGCTGTGCCAGCCAGCAAGGACAAGTTCTATAAGGATTTCAGTATCTTCAAGCTGGCTTGATATTAAGAGCTGTTTATAACTGAAGTATCAAATAAAGTAACACGGGGAACGTTAACTGTGTTCAACGGCCCTGGCTCCCAGAGAAATAAATATAGGATTGCAGCCTTATTTGTGCAAATAAAATGGTCAATATGAATGTGGGTCGCGCTGTGGGTTAAACCAAAGAGCCTAGGACTTGCTGATAAGAAGGTCAGCGGTTCGAATCCCCGCGACGGGCTGAGTTCCCGTTGCTCGGTCCCGGCTCCTGCCAACCTAGCAGTTCGAAAGCACGTCAAAGTGCAAGTAGATAAATAGGTACCACTCTGGCAGGAAGGTAAATGGCATTTCCATGCGCTGCTCTGGTTCACCAGAAGCGGCTTAGTCATGCTGGCCACGTGACCTGGAAGCTGTACGCCGGCTCCCTCGGCCAATAAAGCGAGATGAGCACTGCAACCCCACGACTGGACCTAATGGTCACGACTGGATCTAATGGTCAGGGGTCCCTTTACCTTTACCTTTATGAACGTATCACTTACTTTTGGTAGTAGCATTAAACGTGCATGCTATATACATCAGCAATGCTTTCCTTATAACTACTAAGACCCAAGCTGGTCATGCAAAATAAACCCTAGGAACAGATCTATATATTCAGAGAACTCCTATGGTACAGTGTCCCAGAAATGGAGACATTGCAGATTGAATGTGGGTGACTGACTTTATTCTTGAATGCTTCCCTGCATCAAAATCTCCCTGCCCATGGAAAATCAGCAGGCCAAGGAAGGGAGTCCAACTTAGCCATGTTTTCTATGTGTGGGGGTTTTAAAATGAGGGAGCTCTCAAGTATGCAACCTCTTGTCTACAGCATATTGGACTAGAAGACAGTGTTTGATTGGTCCTTTGAAAAATATATTTGGATTTACAATCATACCTCAATTCGAGTGGGGGGTTATTGAGTTGTTTTTATTTTGATTATGTATTTTGTGGTTTTATATTTTGATTTTATTCTGTGAACCGACCTGAGACCTCCCAGTATAGGGCAGTATATAAATTCAATAAATTCAATAAATAATAATAATTGTGTGTGATGCGCCTCCATGTGTGAATCAACTGCAAGGGCCACTCTTAAGGCATCTCTGCAGCATTGGTGGTGCTTCTCTGCGGTGCATCTCACGCCACCGTCCTGGAAATGCACGCAACAGGAGATTACGTGGGAAGAGTAGGTGAGACAGCAGCAAAATAAACAACCAAATTCTGCGCCCCTAAACAGGGTCTTTCTCATTATGTTGCTGGAGCAATGGGAGAGGCAGCCACATGAAAACCAAAGAGTAGGACCCTGAACATGGAGTGGTGTTCAGCATTTTACTCAGCTTTAACTAAGTTCTACTCAGTGTAGACTCATTCAAATGAATGAACATTATGTCCATTAATCTCAGTGGGTCTAATATGAGTAAAACTTAATTGAATGACACTGCCCATGGGGTTGCATCCAACTGAGAATGTAAGAAGAGCTTGGTGGATTGGGCCAGTGGCCCATCTCGTCCAGCCTCCTTTTCTCATGGGGGCCAATCAGATTCCTGCAAGCAGGATTTGAGCACAAGAGCGCTCTCCTGCTGTGGTTTCCAGCAGCTGTTTTTCAGAAGCATTGCCAGCTTTGACAGGCAGAGCCATCAACGAAGACCTACTCAGTGTAGACTATTCGAAATCAACAGAAGCATTATTTGTATTTTTGCTTATTTGATTTATGGATTGCTTCCCATAAAGCAGCTCAGAGCACTGTCACAATACAATAAAACCAAATAGAAAACAATTGCATAAAAACAGACAAAACAATTAAATATATAAAAACAATTTCAAATCCAATACGTAGTCATTGATTTAAATGAGCCTGCTGCAAGTAAGTTGGATCCAGCCCACAGTCTCCCATTATGCTGCTGGTGCAAAATGGGAAGAAACCACACGTAAATAGCCGTCCTGTTGCTGAGAGCTGGCCATGAGCTAATACGCAAAGGTGAGAGCTTTGGGGGATTAGCAATAACTGACCTAATTCCAGGAAACCATGGCACTTGCGATGTGCTAAGTCAATGAGGCACATGAGGAAATACCCAGCTGGGTTACTAACCTCCACAGAACAGCTCTGGGTCTCGCTGTCCTTTAGCGGTATCGCTGAACAGAACAAGCAGCAGCGGCGGTAGCAGGAGCAACAGCGTCACTGGAGACACAGCCATTCCGCAGGCACCCAATCTGAGGAGATAGAGAGGGCATTAGCAAAACACAAATGTGCTTTTTATAGGTGGCCATTTATAGCCCCAATCCTGGCACACTCAGATAGGGTTAAATAACAACCGTGGGTATTAGGGATGGGGAGAAATTTCAGTGCCAGCTGATCTGATTTGCACTTTGCAAAACCGCATGCAGACTAGAGTTCAAAATCTGCAACCTTCTGAATTTTGCAAAGCAGTTCTCCAATCAAATAATGTGTGCATTAGGAGAAGGCTAATTTAGTGGAAGCCTATATAAATAAGTTGCAATTCCATACCATTTTTAAACACAAAATGATCAAGGAGGTGGAGCAGATCCCCTATGGTTATAACATTATAACCCACCTTTGTTTCAAATTAAAAAGTGAGTACTGATGTTGTGTGCATGACTTTGCCTACTCTCCTTCTCTCCTTTTTTATACCCTAAAGGTAAAGGTACCCCTGCCCGTACGGGCCAGTCTTTTTTTTTTTTTTTAAATAATTTTTATTAATTTTCCAAACATGTAATAAAAACAAACAATAAAACAAAACAAAACATACACACAAATAAACATGTATAATTTCATAAACTCATATTCCTTCACCTTATTTCCCGGACTTCCCCATACCTCCCTTTTTCTGCATCCTTATTTTTCCCTTTTGACAGCAACCCTCCATTTAATTAATTAACTCATCTTCATTATAATTCCCTTAAATTTATGATTTACAGCTGCAATTCTCTGTTTCTTAACACCATAGCATCTCAGCACTCCTCAATGTTACAACAATTTTTAAGGTATATTTTAAATTTCTTCCAATCTTCTTCCACTGTCTCACTCCCCTGGTCACGGATTCTGCCGGTCATCTCTGCCATTCCCATGTAGTCAATCACCTTCGCTTGCCATTCTTCCAGAGTGGGTAGCTGCTGCGTCTTCCAATACTTTGCCAGAAGAATTCTTGCTGCTGTGGTAGCATACATGAAAAAAGTTCTGTCCTTCCTTGGCACCAATTGGCCCACCATGCCCAGGAGAAAAGCCTCTGGTTTTTTAGAAAATGTCCATTTAAGGATTTTTTAAATTTCATTATAGATCATTTCCCAGTAGGCTATAATCTTCGGGCAGGTCCACCAAAGGTGATAGAAAGTACCTTCAGTCTCATTACATTTCCAACATTTATTATTGGGCAAATGGTAAATTTTTGCAAGTTTGACTGGGGTCATGTACCACCTATAGATCATTTTCATTATGTTTTCTCTCAAAGCATTACAAGCCGTAAACCTAACACCAGTATTCCATAACCTTTCCCAGTCCGTACGGGCCAGTCTTGACAGACTCTAGGGTTGTGCGCTCATCTCACTCTATAGGCCGGGGGCCAGCGCTGTCCGGAGACACTTCCGGGTCACGTGGTCAGCGTGACAAAGCTGCATCTGGTGAGCCAGCACAGCACACAGAACACCGTTTACCTTCCCACTGGTAAGCGGTCCCTATTTATCTACTTGCACCCGGGGGTGCTTTCGAACTGCTAGGTTGGCAGGCGCTGGGACCGAGCAACGGGAGCGCACCCCGCCGTGGGGATTCGAACCGCAGACCTTTCGATCGGCAAGTCCTAGGCGCTGAGGCTTTAACCCACAGCGCCACCCGCGTCCCTTTTTTTATACCCTAGAGGTGTGTAAAATTTTGCACCATGTGGGGAAAGGGCCAGAGCTCAGTCGGGGAGCATCAGCCTTGCACCCAGAAAGCCCCAAGTCGAACTCACGACATCTCCAGATTGGGCTGGGGAAAACTCCCTGTCTGAAACCCTAGAAAGCCACTGCCAAACTGTGTTGTCATTACTGAGCTGGATGGACCAATAGTCTGACTCTGTATAAGGCAGCTCCCCATGTGCCTAAATTATTCCTTTTTTCCCTCATAACCCTAGAACTTCAGGCCATTCAATGAAGCTCAATGGTAGGAGATTTAGGACAATGAAGCATGCAGTTAAACTTTGGAACTCACTACCACAAGGTGTAGTGATGGCTGCCAACTTGGATTGGAGAAATCCATGGGAGATAAGGCTATATCAATGGCTGCTAGCCATAACAGCTAGGGCCTGCCTCCGTGGTCAGAGGCAGAATGACTCTTTATATGACTTGCTGGGAATCATAAATTGCACTCAGGCCCTGCTAATGGGCTTCCAGCAGGCACCTTGCTGGCCACTCAGGGTTCTGGTTTGATCCAGCTGGTCTCTTCTAATAGTGTCGTGTCCTTAACACAAACATTGAAATGGGATTTCAAACCAGCTAGCAGTTGAGAAGTGCTCTTGTGTTAGATGAATTTCCAGGACATTATCCTTCTGTCACATGCTTTAACCACAGTGCAAAAAAAAGTCTGCCCATCTTTCCGTATCACTATGCAATGTATTGTAAGATGCACCTGTAACAAGATGTGTTGTACATAATCGATCTGTCACGTTGCGATGATCCATTTCCCTCTGTCTGAGAGATTTCTCTGTATCAGTGCCGCACTTCTGTTACAGCAACAAACACATCCTTATTTGATATTTAAATACCCCCTAGACTGCACCTGGAACTCTCTTTTTGCTGAAGAGAGCTAAGCACACTGTTTCAGCCTGGCCACAGCTTGCTTGAGCCTCAGTGCCAGGAACTGAATGTTGGGCTAGGTAGGCTTTTGATCCAATCTAGCAGGGCTCTTCTTAAGTTCACATGTTGGGAGTTCTGAGTTGGACGTTCCTTACAACATCTGCCAACAAGGACTTAAATCTAAGCTATCTTTCAAGCTTTGAGAGCTGAGCTTGCTGCACCACACAGCAAAGCAATGTTTTTCCTGCTTAGCTCCATACAAAGAACCTGAGCTGTAGTGCAAAGGGCTAATGGATTTGCAAAGGACCTGAACTATGTAGCAAACTGTTTTGCAAGCTCAGCTCTTGAACTGCTTTGATTAACATTGTTCTTTCTATATATATAAAAAATCAAGACAAGGCAAAACCAAAGGCAAAGTGGGAGGCATCAGAGATGAAAAAAAGGAGATAAATGAGTTCAATTAGGAATCTTTTGTCAAGTGTGAGAGTTGGCAGATCTGTATGTTTTGCCACCTATGGTGAGGGCAGAGAAAGCCATCCTTCACTGTTGTGTTGCAAGCCTTTGGTACTGAAAAAGTTCCCTATCCCCCAGATGATCAAAATTAGTTCCTTTTAACTTTTTGCATGTTTGTAAAATGTTATTTGAATCTCAAGTAAGCCCCATCCGCTCTTGGGGGCTTTCCAAACTGAGTCAGATTCAAACTCCAGGATACCTTGGCAGCTGTTCTCCCCTTCCCCCTTCTAAATTTCATTGCTGGAACCAGTTTCTCTACTGTGTATAAACCAAAGAATAGCAACTCTGCAAAGCCAATGAGGCATGGACCCATTTGTGTGTGTGTGGGGGGGGGGGTTGCCTGCATGCTGGTCTCAGCCAAGTTTCCAAACAAACAGATTGCTTCCTCAGCAGACAAGGAGCAATTCCCACCCAAACTAGTCAGCAATAATCCAGTGTCACCTGCTACCTTTACAGAGTCAGTAATGTGGTCATTGTGGGGCGGGGGAACTCACCCTGCACCCAGAGGTTTACGATAACTACTGCTTCATCAGCTGCAGGTGCTCTTGGAGGAAAGTGATTATTGGGACCCATTCCAGACTGGATGCTGGTTCAGGTTTGGGATGTAATCCACCTTGGATGCCCCAATGGATTACTTTTCTTGGGAGAGGGACAGAGGGAGTGCAACTGTGTTGATTCTGCTTAATCTCTTAACTCTTAGCAACTCTCCTTGTCCTTATAACCAAGTCCTAAAGCCTTTCTCGTATGGAGTTCTAAGTTAGTAGTCCTGACTAGCAGCTCCAAAGTACAGTGGTACCTCAGGTTACATACACTTCAGGTTACAGACTCCGCTAACCCAGAAATAGTGCTTCAGGTTAAGAACTTTGCTTCAGGATGAGAACAGAAATTGTGCTCCGGCGGCACGGCAGCAGCAGGAGGCCCCATTAGCTAAAGTGGTGCTTCAGGTTAAGAACAGTTTCAGGTTAAGGACAGACCTCCGGAATGAATTAAGTACTTAACCCAAGGTACCACTGTATCTTTATTCCAGTTATTTGGAACAAATCCAAGCCATGCCTTAGCTTCAGCACCGTTGGTTGAAAGTCCTCAATGGACAGCTCCTTGTTCTTTTCTAGATGTGAAGAGACCTCAGCTGGTCTGTGCATCCACCAGCAGAAACAGTGGGTTCTCTGTGTGGCCTTGCTCCTTTGTAAAAGCCTCATCCCCTTCCTGCACAGCAATGAGTATAGTTTCACTCTCCTTCTGGGTCCCAGGTGGTTCATCATAGTTCACATTTTTCCCTTGGAGAAGAATCCTTCTTCCCTGGATGGTGCTCACCTGCCTTTATCAGGGGTCCTGCTGCCTCCTTTCTCTGAATGAGTGGAGCTGGGTGATAAAGGTAAAGGTAAAGGGACCCCTGACCATTAGGTCCAGTCGTGGCCGACTCTGGGGTTGCGGCGCTCATCTCACTTTATTGGCCAAGGGAGCCGGTGTACAGCTTCCAGGTCATGTGGCCAGCATGACTAAGCCGCTTCTGGCGAACCAGAGCAGTGCACGGAAACACCGTTTACTTTCCCGCCGGAGCGGTACCTATTTATCTACTTGCACTTTGACGTGCTTTCGAACTGCTAGGTTGGCAGGAGCAGGGACCGAGCAACGGGAGCTCACCCCGTCGTGGGGATTTGAACCGCCAACCTTCTGATCGGCAAGTCCTAGGCTCTGTGGTTTAACCCACAGCGCCACCCGCGTCCCAGCTGGGTGATAACGCAATACTATTTTAAAAGCCTTAAAGTGGCGACTCTTCCACCAGGCCAATAACTGAAGAGGTCTCTCTTTGCCATAGGCAGCCTTTGGCAACTGAGTTCTGAAAGATTTCCACTGTTTCCCTCCCTCTCTCGAGTTCTGATTGGTCTTTTGTGTCGGCTGGATATGAACCACGGAATCAGGGAGTGGGAACCTGTGGCCCTGCAAATGCTGTTGGACTTCAGCTTCCATCATCCCTGAACTTTAGCTCTGCTGGCAACCCCAACATCTGGAGGACCACATCCCTTCCTTGAACAGATCTACCTACCTCTTATTGAACTAATACATTCCACAGTCAACACACAGACAAAAGCATGATAGAACTGCATGTGTGGTGGATGAAGAACAACAACACATATTGATGAGCCACTTACGGAAAGTTTCTGCTTGACATAACTTGAAAGTGTGTGGTGTGTTATGGGACCTCTTCACTCACTCTGTAGCATGTGTATGTGTATACACACACAACACTTCCACACTGCATCAGCATAACTTAACAGATGACTAGAGCCCTCATAGTGAACAGTATGGACCATATTGGCAAGGGGGGGAAAGAGTAGGTATTAAACTTGGTCCAGAAAAATCCTTGCCATCTATTGACACTGCCTGGGCAGATAACAACGAGCACCCATTGAGGACGGCAGTGGTGGCTAGTGCCCATTGAGACTGGTAGGATAGAAGGCAAGGAAGACACAGGAGGTAGAGCGAGAGCCAATGACAGAGGGAGCCAACTAATTCTCATTCTACCCCCTTCCCTGCTGAGTTCTGTAAGATCAACATCAAGATTAAAGACAAGGAAGGTAATAGGCTTCACCACCCCTTTGGTGCCTTGTGAGTAAGGAGGCAGGCAGGTGACTACAAACTGAAGGTTCACCTTCAGTAAAGGTAAAGGGACCCCTGATCATTAGGTCCAGTCGTGACCGACTCTGGGGTTGTGGCGTACATCTCGCTTTATTGGCCGAGGGAGCCAGAGTACAGCTTCCAGGTCATGTGGCCAGCATGACTAAGCCACTTCTGGAGAACCAGAGCAGCGCACGGAAACACCGTTTACCTTCCCGCCGGAGCGGTACCTATTTATCTACTTGCACTTTAACGTGCTTTTGAACTGCTAGGTTGGCAGGAGCAGGGACCGAGCAACGGGAGCTCACCCCGTCATGGGGATTCGAACCGCCAACCTTCTGATCGGCAAGTCCTAGGCTCTGTGGTTTAACCCACAGCGCCACCCGCGTCCCACAAACTGAAGTTGGTGGGGTCCAATTTTAGTATATGTGCTGCCAAAGCGAGCACAGGTTGGTGGGGCCATGCCCCATTCACCCTAATGAAGCAGCCTCCACTGGAGAAAGGAGAGAGACTTTGTGATCACATAGCACCCCACTTTTCACTCTGCATTATGCTTCTTTGTGCTGGAGCCACCCATAATCTCATATAAAAAGAGGTGGGAACTAAATGCTCAACATTGTGCATGCAGCCCTTAAAATTTAGATTAGATTTTTCAGAGGCTGGTAAATGTAAGTTCCTATTCGAACATAGTTAGTAGAAAAGAAAAGCTGGGGTGTTTTTTGGCTAGCCTTTCATACTTCAGTCCAGGGACTGAATAACTTCTTAACTTATACACAATTTTGCCTTCTAAGATGTGCTTTGCAAAAGCACCTTTTAACTTTTTCTTATATATAAAAAAAGTCCAAATGTTGCCTTGTCGTTGAAATGCAAAACTAAGGTACATTGGGGGGGGGTTGCATTCTAGTTTGTAATGTAGCCTGCCCCATGAAATCAAGTGCTATCATTTTTTGATCTTAGATTTCACTTAGTACTTCTGTAAATATATGTGTGATTGTTTCTTTCTGTTTAAAGAACTCAGGACAGTCCTAGGGCTTCAGACATTTAAAAAACTTTACCTTGTTCTTGAGAGGGAAAAGGAAGAGGAGCTGTTTTTTGAAAAACTAGCTATGGTACCTGGTAGCAGGAAACAGAATAAATGAGTGTTTTCTGTTGCTATGTCCCTTAGCAAATACAACATAATTCAGGAGCCTGAATATAGCTACCCTCAAGGCTCTATGGAGTCATGCTGGCAGGAAATATCATTTTAAAATTAAATAAATGTTGTGAGGATGGGGACAGAAGGATAGCTTCATTCTGGGCCCAAAGACTAACAAACCTACAGAGACACAAAAATACCTTAGAGTAAAAAGTCTCTACCCTATATTTCTAATCCAAACTGAACTGGACTTCAATGATCTCAAATGAAACAAAACCATTCTGAAGATATGCCCAAAGCTCCTGTGTTTGAGTCATAAAATGTTATTCAGAGTCATCAGTTGGATTTTAAAAGCTTACCTACTTTGCAAGATATCAGCCTCTGTTCAACCCAAGCTGCAATATGTATGGCTGCAAGTTTCAGACTGGGTAACTTTTAAGAAGCTGATGTTCATCCAGAGATTTTTTTCCCCTCCCTCTTCAGCACAACGATCTTCTCATTTCTCTTTCTCAGTAAAGCAGTTGAGTCTGTCACTGATGCAAGCTGTCACCCGGCCTCCTTGCTCTCCCAGCACTTCTGTTATCATAAAGTGAAGCAGCGGAGGGGGGGGGGAGAGGAGCGAACCAATCACAGGGCACCATGTGGGGAAAAACAAGGTGCCAGGTAGCCAATGGCAAGCTCCTGTTTTCCTGCCCCAAGCAGGTAGCACAGGGGAGAGAATGGAATTCCAGTTGCCATGGTGAGTGAAATCACCTGCATGACACGTGGCCCTGTTTTAAGATTTCCAGAGCATGTTGTGGGGAGGCTCATTAGAATGCACATTTTCCTACCTGGCAGCCAGGTAATAAAGTTCTGTGGAGGAATCAAGGATGGCATCCAGGGCCCCAAAATCCAGGAGCTCCCAAAACACTTGACCAACTCTTACGCTGCCCTCAGTCACAGATCTAAGAAGTTTGAGTCCGGCGTGTGTTGAGGGAGGTTGTTGTTTGTTATATCCAGTGGTACCTCGGGTTAAGTACTTAATTCGTTCCGGAGGTCCGTACTTAACCTGAAACTGTTCTTAACCTGAAGCACCACTTTAGCTAATGGGGCCTCCCACTGCTGCGGTGCTGCCGGAGCACGATTTCTGTTCTCAACCTGAAGCAAAGTTCTTAACCTGAAGCACTTTTTCTCGGTTAGCGGAGTCTGTAACCTGAAGCGTATGTAACCTGAAGCGTATGTAACCTGAGGTACCACTGTACACACTTCTACTCCAGCAAGTGGCAAGCAAAAAAGGTCTTGCTCATCAGTTGTAAAATACGGTTGTGTGTTACCCCGATCTCCGAGCAGTGAGAAATTCCAGGGCTGCCTGCTCTTACCCAGGGACTTGTTTCCTTGGAATGAAGGTCAAGCGGAGACTGGGCTGTCTTTCGGATACTTGGTTTTATTTACTCATGTATGCAACCGAACATATGATGAAGGGGCTCACAGCATTCACTCCCCAACAGCTCTTTCTTTCCCAATGGGTTTCTGGCATAGGAGCCAACTCCTAGGAGACGAGGTCTCTTCAGTCCCCCCAATAAAATATTTGAGGGGTCCAGAGCCCCCCAAAGTTGATGGGCATTGCCATTCAAATGGTGTGTGCGCTCCACACCTTGTGATTGTGATTGATTATGTGGGGTGGGGCTTACCTGCCCCCCCTATTTTAGTCAAGTTGGCACCCCTGCTTTCTGGGGAAGCCCCAAACTCAGCTTTGGCTCTAGCTCAGAGCAAGACGTGTCTCTTTCTCCAGCTTCCAGCATCAGCCCAACTCTCTCACACATTCTCTCATCCACAGTCCCTCACTCTGCCCATTGTTCTCCCTTCTAGGATGAGGTGGCATGCAGTCAGGAGAGGTGGGGAAAGCCCTCTTGTTTGTCTCTATGGCAACAGAGCAACTCCTTTTAAGATGCAGTTGTTGGGTACTGCTGAAATTATCTTGACAAAGGAGCTGGCCTGACCAATTAAGCAAGCCTCATGCTATAGATTCTAAGCTCACAGATACAAAATCACACGTTTGGAAGGGACCCAAACTGACCCCTGAAACTCATCACTGTATGCTTTAGGCTACTGATTTTCAGGCCTCCATGATTTAGCAACGGTGGTGGCTTTCAAAGCAGAGGTTGGATGGCCATCTGTCATGTATGATCTAACTGAGATTCCTGCATTGCAGTGGGTTGGACTAGATGATCCTCTGTGTCCCTTCCAACTCTGCAATTCTATGATTCTATACCTTCTTTCTATATCTCTGCTGAATTGCTCGTAAAATAAGCCACCATAACTACACTGTTTCCTATACACAGGAGTACTATTGAATTATATAGTGGCATTGAGACTCCCATAGGAATATATCAGGAAAGTTGTGAAGTCACTCAGTACTCTAGAATAACACCAGGCTAGATCCAAATGACAATCGTGTACAAATTTATCTGGGATTAATGTTTTGTTGTATTTGGGACTTAACGTCTGAGCAGACATGTATAATATTTTCTCCCTCTCCCATAATTTTACAACTTGTGGACATCAAACGAAGCTAGTGTTGGAAGATTTGGGATGGTCGAAAGAAAGCACTTCTTCACACAATGCATAGTTAAAACAATGGAATTAGTTCCCACAGGATGTAGTTATGGTCACCAAGTTTGATGGCTTTAAAATATGATTAATCAAATTCACTTGGGAGCGTAGGTACCTAAGTTGGAGTTCAGATTACCAGATCATCCAAATTTTCTATCTAAACCCAGCTCTTAAATACACTTTGTTTTCACCAAAATCAAGTGAAAAGAGGGGTCATTGGGTATGGGGTGATTTTTGTGTTGGGTAAAAATACTTGCTGACACTGTGAAAATGACTGCTTCTGCTCTCTTAGACAACGGGACTTTCCACCAAGTGTAAGGGGAGACCACCAAGGAGGTAAGAGAACAACTCCTATCCTGTACTTCCTATACCGTAGGAGCTGCCAAATTTATAAATTTGATTATTGTTGTAACTCTCATAGTCAAAACGCCTAGCTTCTGAGCCCATTTAGAAGTATTTCTGTGCAAATCACATGTGCCTTGTAGTCATGGGAATTCTCTCTGACTTGGATTGCAGTTGTTTATAACCACACCCACCTGTAAACATCTGTTGCAGGGAATTCCCTTGGTGAGGCTCAGATGTCTGAAATTTGGTGTTATGCCATTATCGTGTGCTGTTAGGAGAGAGACGGCAATTATTGCATTGCGTGTATACGCGGGTGTGCTGCTCAATGGTCTTTTAACAAGCCTTGTTGCTGTTGTTCTCTGTTGTGCTTCCTTGTGCATCTCTCTACATGGATTCTTGTTTTGTCGGCCTCTCCCTGGTTCTAAAGGGCTGTGAGAAATTTTGCTCTGCAATGGCAGGAAAGGTTTTGGTGGAGAAGAACCAGGATGACCAGCTACGCATTGCAGGGGGAAGGAAAGTCTGGGCTGCAGAACACACTTACATAGGAGAAAGCACTACTGAAGTCAACAGGGCTTTCTGCTGAGCATATCCTGCAAGTATCCTGGGAAAAAACAGGACATCCTGTTTTTTTATTGCAAAAGCATGGCATCTCAGGTGTCAAAGGCCAGAGTGAAGAGGTGTATCGTCAGCATTTGCCAACAGCCATCTAGTGAAGAAGCCAGACACACTTCTGTGGGGAGGGAATGCCACAACTTAGGGGTTGCCACCAAGAATGCCCTCTCTTGGGCTGCTGCCATCTCAAGCCTCTGGGAAAGGTAGAAGTACCAAGAAGCCCCCTTCTGCTGGTTTTTATTTTTTTTGTATTTTTATTTAGATTTTTCCGTCATACAATTTAATTAAAAAAAGAGAAATAATACATAACAGAAAAGAAATATAAAATCATTATACATTAAATCATTATACAATATCCAAAAAACAAAAACAAAATAAACCCACCACCCTGTTTAACTTCCCTCTACCGCTACTCGTCTTCTCTAGAATTAATTTTACCCTTATCATTGCATTGTTTTTATTTTCTCTATAGACATACATATGTCATTGATAATTTATTGTTTTGATGCATTTACATTCTTAATCTAAGCATATTAGCACGTCCCCATCTGCTGATCTTAACACCCAGGTGCGTCTGTTGTAGCAAAGAAGATAGTCTCCCAGATATTTCGGGCCAAAGTCATTTAGGGCCTTAAGCCCTGATGCGAGCACCTTGAATTGGGCCAGGAAATGAACCGGCAGCCAAAGCAGCTGTTTTAGAACATACACCATGTTTAGAGCATGTTTAGGACTTACTGTACATATGTGGCCTCCCTTTACAGTACCATCATATATATGTTTACTCAGACATATCCTCCAGCACTTTGAAGCAAAAATCCAGGACGCCATCTTCCCATGGTGTCATGAGAGAGTGTGGAGGCCCCAATCCCCCCCCCCGATCTGTGCTTTATTTTGCCCGACCAAATGTGGCAATCCTACCTCTTCCCCGCATGCAGTTCCTAGCCACTGGGATTCAGAGGAATGCTGCCTCTGACAGCAGAGAAAAAACATCCATGTGAGAACACTTTTAGCAGTAAAAAGGAAAATAGGTAAAGGACACCTGGACGGTTAAGTCCAGTCGAAGGCGACTATGGTGTTGTGGCGCTCATCTTGCTTCAGGCCAAGGGAGCTGGCGTTTGTCCACAGACAGCTTTCTGGGTCATGTGGCCAGCATGACTAAACTGCTTCTGGCGCAACGGAACACTGTGCCGGAAGCCAGAGCGCATGGAAACATTGTTTACCTTCCCGCCACAGCGGTACCTATTTATCTACTTGCACCAGTGTGGTTTCGAACTGCTAGGTTGGCAGAAGCTGGGACAGAGCAATAGGAGTTTACTACCATCGCAAGGATTCAAACCGCCGACCTTCTGATCAGCAAGCCCAAGAGGCTCAGTAGTTTAGACCACAGCGCCACCCGTGTCCCCTACTTTTAGCAGTAATCTACTTACGGGGACCAGGGAATTTTCTTGCTTGGGCATTTCAAATAAAGATTGCCTGCTAGAGATGCCTTTGGTATATGATGGACCATTTTAGGGAAGGGAGTTTTATGCAGGAAGTTTTGTACAGGAAGTTATCCTACCTAAGCCCCACTCCCAATCCAGTCTGGGGCCTGATCCACCACTCTGGGTCAACCCTAACCCAAGCCAATCCAGGGCTGACCCATCCTGGCTCTGTATTGTGAATCACTTCAGTTGAATAAGCGTAAACAAGTTTGGAATTCAGCCAACTCAGGCGCACAGCCTTATTACAGATATGAATAGGTACAGGACAGAATCATTGTATTGCTGTTGTGAACCTCCATTCATTTCATCAGAACTTACACCAGACAATTTCCTGATGGATTGTGCTTGGCTTCCAGAAATACCTAATTTTCCTAATTTTATTTCCTCATTATTTGACTGAACTTATTTCTAGACAGAAGGATCTGATGCTCTGTATGAGCTTAACAGCATAATGAATTCATCTTTTCTAACTTAACAGATACAAATAAATGCTTGTGTTTACTCCCACAGGTAACAATCAAATGGTGCTATTATAGCAGCGGATGCGTTTGCTGTCTCAAAGCTATTCTAGCAGGAATTGCAATATGTTTTCCTGTTTGAGGTTGAAAAATACAGATTCATCAGGGTAAATTCTTCTTTCTGTTCTTTGTTCTTTTGTCTCTCTAAATCAATAAACTGATGCCAGATGATTGCATTCCTTATCAGTGAAAGCTTCAAAGGAGCATGTAAATCGCAGGCTACAAATCTGTTTTAAAATATTCATTTCGCAAGCAGCCTATACATCTGGCAACTTACATATCATTACTAGCAAAGCCATCTTGAAAATGAATGCAGAGGTGGAGCTTGGATTTGAATGTGAAGCCTATAATTGTATGTTTATACTTCTGATCTCTCAATATCCAACTAAGCTATGACATTGCATTTGGTTTTACATCAGGGATGGAGAACCTATGGCCCATTAAAAAGAAGAAGAAAAAACTCCCGCTCGTGTGACCACCAACTGTGCTTCTGATGTTGATGGGTCCAAGAGATGCTTACTTACTTGGGGATCTTAGCAGCCAACTGAGCAGGTTTGTATATAAAGATATTATCTTTCTGGTAGCTTGGACCCAAGCCATATAGAGCTTTGCAGGGCATAAGCAGCACTTTGAATGTTACTGGGAAATGGACTGGTAGCCAGTGAAATTGTTGTTATTTTTCAGTGAAGTTGTTTTAACCAGGGGAGCAACATGCTCTCTGTAACCAGCCCCAGTCTAGCCAAAGCCTCTGAACTCTTTTCAAAGGCAGCCCCACATAGAGCACATTACAGTAGTCCAAATGGGATGTAACTAAGGCATGTGTCACTCTGTGGCCAGATCCAACATCTCAAGGAACTAGTTATCCCAGTGCAAGGAAAAAGCTACCTTGTGTGTTTGCTTGGATGGTTTGAGGGGGTTTACCAGTAATTTCTCATATAGAATGTGGCTTAACTCACCTGAGTCACTTACAAGTAGTAGGATTGTGGGCATCTTGTTTACTTCCACAGCTTTTGAAATTCTAAAACATGTGAGATATGGGATAACCTATGTGGCAATTATGTGGGGGGATATGGTCTTAGGTCAGGGATAGGATTCACCAGTTTTCTGGTCCATTCCATTAGAGGACTCCATCACAGAGGATGAAAGATATTCTACCTGATGCAACACTGGGAGGAACAGGTAAATCATTCTGTTGAAACCAGTAGAATTCTACCTTTGATACTTAAAAGATCTTGCTACATAGGGCACTGCTGGGAAGTCAATGCATTTTAGGGGTTTACTTGCTGAGTCAGCTTTCGATTCCACCAGTTTTGACCAATGAAGGTCACCAATATTCTTCACAATCTTCATTATCCAACCATCAAGTTGATAAACATATATATATATAGAGCGAGAGTGAGAGCTTTTGAACATTGGTCCTTGAAAATGATTGAGAATTAGGTCATTAGATAATTAATTAATTAAGTAAGGAATTGATATAACCTATTGGGCCAAGCCTGGGAGCTGTACAGAACTCCTTTGGAAGTTTTCACTGACAATGTTTGTCCAGTTCAATGTGTCATCTTATTTTGCATTTCTCAGGAGTAGAGGCAAAGACAATAACCTATAACTTTTGCAAAAAGGTCCTTTTAATTAAAGGATTTAAACTAACAAGGAGACACCTATGTACCTTCACCTTATCTTTCAGATAAAGACCTCCTGGGGTAAGCCTGACAAATCCTTATCGGGAAGATAAAGGACCCTACTATGATGGGCCTTATCGCTTAATTAAATCCTAGTACAATGTACAATGAAGTCAATAATTGGTTATTCAAGATAGCTCTTCAAAAAATTGTGTCTATATTGGAGGAGGCATCTCTATTGGGCTCTCTTGCACTGTAGTGTGAGATGTAAGGGGATGGGTTACCTCACTTGTTGGCGGAAAGGAACAAATTAATTAAAAACAAGGTGTGAAGCTTAATGTGGAGAGCGGCTGATAAATGAATCTGATGGTTTGGCAAGATAAGCAGAGAACCTTATGCCTTGAATTTAGCACAGGCCCAATGAGGCTAGGTCTTTCTCATATCTGCTCTCATACTCAGCAGCTACTTCCAGGAACAGGTCACAATCTGACTCCAGGCTTTGGGGCAGCGACCTGAGCAGGTCCACATCCTTTCTTCTGTCCTCATTTGCCCTCTGGACCCAATCCACACAAGCACTCAAGAAGAAAGCACAAGAGAAACAGAGGAGGCTGTTCCTTCTCCTCACTCTTGGTCTCACTCGCATGCATAGAGAGGGTTGATGTACAGGCAGTGACAGCAGCAGGGCCAGGAGGCTCCAGGGCAGAGGTGGGGAACCTCAGGCTCAGGGTCTGATCGGAGCTCTCCTAGCCTGTCTGTCTGGCCCTCAGAGCTCTCCCTAGACCACATCCCTCACTGGTCCTGCTTCGCACCCTGAATGTTTCTCTCTGGCTGGAAAGTGTCCTTGAACTCAGATGTCCTTTGCTTGCCTAGTTGGAGGACACTGATGGATGTGTGTGCAGAAATCAGTCTACTGTAGAAAGGCAACATCTCCTTCCATTGTTCTATCCACTTGTGCCTCTGGCCCTACCCACCACTGCCTTGTGGCTCTCAGAAGGTTGCCCAGAAGGGAATGCAGCCTTTGGGCTGAAAAAGCTTCCCCACCAGCAATTGGCAGTGGCTACCATAAGCTTCCAACAATGCCTACTCCTGATTCCAAACCTACACCTAAAACCACTTTAAAAAGATGTAAAAAGTACAGTTGTACCTCAGCTCCCGAACGCCTTGGGTGTCAAGCATTCTGGCTCCTGAATGATTGAAAACCGGAAGTGAGTGTTCCGGTTTTTGAACATTCTTTTGGAAGCTGAACGTCTGACGGGGCTTCCACAGCTTCCGATTCCTGCAGCCAATCAGAAGCCGCACTTTGGAAGTCGAACGTTTCGGAAGTCCCCTTAGGTGCTTCTTCAGCACACTTGCAAGTAGAACTCTGTTTCAGTCCCCACCATCAAAGAGTGTCGGACTAGGACCTGGGATACCAAGGTTCAGTCATAAAGCTCACCAGAAGACCTTGGGCCAGTCACTGTCTCTCAGCCTCACACACCTCACAGGGTAGTTGTGGGGATTAACTGAGGAGATGTATGCCACCTTGGAGGTGAGATACAAACACAAGAAATAAATGATAAATAATAAATGTTAAAAGCATCTCAGGTAGTAGGGCCTTGGACGGAGCAGTGGTCTGCTTGCTGACTCCACATAAGGTGACTTCATCTGTTACTTCACATGTATTATACCTCTGGTTTAAGCTAGCAGGGGCTTCAGAACAATACATTTCCATGCCTGAATTCCATTTTTAGGTAGGGGTTTCAGCAGATATGAGTCAAGAGATCTACATAACAGTTCAGTACGTGATGATGGAAAGCTCTCAGTCCATCATCTTCATTAGCCATTCTTCTCTGGTTGGAACTTTGTCTTCTTTCCATCACTGAGCCCATAGTATTCTTGCTCCTGTTGTCGCATACATAAATAGTCTTTTCTGCTCTTTCGGAATCTCTGTACCTAAAATGCCTAACAAAAAAGCCTCTGGTTTTTCCACAAATGTTATTTTAAACTTTCTTTCCAATCCATTATATATCATTTCCCAGAATGCTTTGAGGCCTGCGGGTATAGGGGCGGTATACAAATGTAATAAATAAAAAATAAAATAAGTAAAGGCCCCATACAGTGCCTGATTTCTAAAAACCCTATATACAATTGTGAAATAATACACAACAATGAACAATGCAGTTCATGTCAATTTAATTTCATTCCATTCCAGCCAACCATTCCAGCACAATGACTAAAAATCGGGGTCAACCTAAGAAAAGCAGGATTAGGCCTGGCCTATGTGTTCTCACAGCAGCCAACCAGAAGCCCACAGATCCTCCTACAGTTTCCAGCACCTTGTATTCAGACCTTGGGGACAGAGCATAGCCATCCTAGCTAGTAGCCATTGATAGCCTTGACTTCATCATTATCATTACTTATCTGGGATAAGTATTCATCTTATTATTATTATTATTATTATACATTATTATTATTACCATTTTAATTGGTATTTAAAGAAATACAAAATCCAAGAACCATTAAACACCAATAATAACCCAGCATGATACACCTAATGGTGTTTATTCTATCCGCTGACTTTACACACTGAGAAGACTGAGTGGCTGGTATAAAAAAGGTCTTGATAGGAGTCATTAACAGAGTTGAAGGAAGAAGTCCACTTCCTTGAACACTTATTTAAAAAGCAGTCGGGAAAGGAACAAACAAACAAACAAACAAACAAACAAACAGGTAGGACATCGCAAGATGACGAAGGGAAATAACAGCAGCTGCCTGCCTACACAAAGTCCCAGTTTTTTTGAAAAGGGACTTTGGAGGATAGCAGAGCTGGGGACACCCAGAGATCCACGGCCAGCGAGTCACAGTTGGGCTGACCGCGAGCGGACTCGGAGCGAGGCAGGTTCAGAAGTTCAGGCGAAGGAGGGCAGAATTCAAGCCACCCGGCGCTGCCGTCGGGGGTTTGGGTTCCTGCCAATGAGAACGGGTCGGCGGCCACTTTCCCCCGAGGTCAGCCAGCGGGTCAGAGGCTTGAAGCCTAAATTCCACCGAAACGAAGCAGAGCCCCCTCCTAAAACAGGAATGGGAGGCGAAAATGGGTGAGTTGGAGCGGGATGCGGGAAGGCAACACCCGCGTTACTGCCGAGGGCTCACTTCGGCGGGACAGAGGACGTCAGCTCGCAGCCGAGCGCATTCCCACGACCAGCATGCTCCCTTTGGGGGTGTTGATGCGTGTCAGCGAGATCCTCATCCTCATCCCCGGCGCTGTTACTAATAGTATCAGGACACGGATCTGCTGGGGCGAAAGACGGAATGGGAAGAATGATGGGTTTCATATGCCAAGCATATATTCCTTGTTTCGGCCCTAGGGAACCCGGCAGCGGCAAGAAAGATTAATTCGGATTATTTCCCAGCTGCCCTGGAAAAAGCCCACCTACAGCGCCAACTCAATTAATAAATTCTGCGCATGCGCCACGCCGCTGCTCCGTCGAGATTTCAAACGGCCAGCCTTCCTCTGCGCGCATGCGTATTGCTGTACAGCTTTTTTTGTCAGCGAAACCGGCGGGGGCGGGATCGCCATTTCCTCGCGCACGCACCCCAAGCCCTTTGCGTCACTGCCCAACGCCCACCAGCGGCCTTTTCCGCCCTACTTCCGAAACTGCGCAGGCTCGCGAGAAGTGGGTTGTTGTTTTTTCCAGGCCTGTTTGCGGCGGGTTAACCAACGAGCGGCGCGCTGCCTCAAGGAGGGAGCTGGTCCTCCAGTATCCCAGAGTGCAGCGCGGGGTCAGTGGCGTCGTTCGCTCCCCCCGCCACCACCCGCTCCCGTCGTCTTTCCCTCAGCCGCCGGCCGCCATGTTGTGCTAGCTTGCTTCGAGCTCCTCGGCGGCGGGCGCTCAACCACCCACCCACCTCCCTCCCTCACAGCGCGGCGGGGCCGATAGAAGCAGGCGGGGCGCGGGGGTCCTCGCAGGGGCCCGACGCCATGGCAGCTGCCTTGGGAGGAGGAGGGGACGGAGGAGCAGGTACGGGGGGGGGGGAATTCTCCGCCCGCGAAGGCCGAGGGGGCGCGGCCGGCTCCGGATACAAACGGCGGGGCCCAGTTGCGGGACGGGGAGGCGACGGGGGGGGCGTGCGAGTGGGGAGGGGGCTTCTGATCTCGAGGGGCGGGTGGCGCAGGCGCCCCTGCCAGCCCCGTCGTTTGCTCGGAAGGAAGTCCTACTGTTTTCCATAGGGTTTAACCTCGCCCCCCCTCAATGTTTTTCGCGCGGGGTGTGTGTGTGTTATTTAGTAAGGCCTGCAGGAAGCAAAAGCGGATCGTGGGTTCTAAAGTGGCGGTGGTGGGATGATCCTCTATCTAGTGATACAGTGACAGGAAATAGCTAGAGGGCCCCGCGAGTTTCGCCTGTGCTGGTGGGCTTGTTTCATCTACAGATTACGTCGAGTGGGATAGATAGATTGGTCAGAGGCGCGCGGGGTTGGTTCTGGGGTATCGGGGAACTGGCAGACGGGGGAGTAGTTATTTGGGGGTGGTGGGATGCTCTTATGAAAGGGACGCTTGATGCTGGAGCTGCTCGGGGAGTTGCCAACTGCCTTCATCAGGGAGGTGAGCCGTCAGATGTTTGATGGACTCCCAGCTCCCATCAGTCCCAGGCAGTGTGGCCAGCAGCCAGCTGTGATTGATGGGAGTTGTAGTCCAGTAACCACAGGCTTTTCACAGGATGAAGAGTGGGCCACCAGAAGTCAATGCTGAAAGACATTTATGTGGGTCTGAGGACGAATTATGGGCGTGTTTCTATAGCTAGGAAAGCAGGAGAAGCTAATCTGATTTGTAAGACTGTTCCTTGAAATAGTCTCATGTCACAAGTGTGGACTTAATACCAACTCTGGAAACAGAGTATTTGAACAAGTGGGGAGTAAGGACTAAATGATATGATATTATTCAGATTGGTTTGCTTCTCTAACACCTTTTTACATATTGTTGCACTCCACCCCAATCTGTGTGGTGCAAGATTTGAGGGGTTCCAGACAACCAGGGCTTGTTTTCCTCTGAATAAGTAACAGCAGAGACTGTGATGTCTTTTGGATATATGGTTTATTTACACATATATACAACCTGAGTCGCCAATGGGCTTGTTTCTCCCATAGCCACAACTTTGGATTCATAGAGAAATCAAACATCTCTTGAGTCTTTCTCCCGCTTGCTGCATCGCTTCTAACTCACATCACTCAACTCTCCCCTCTGGCCTTTTGTCTTTCTAACACTCAACTGCAGAACTGTTCCCTTAGCTGGTCTGGCTATTCCAGCAATTGAATTTGTGCTGGATCCAGGAATTAGAAGGGGAGGCTCAGTCATGTTAGTGATTCTTTCAATACTGCTGTGGTAGCATGGTTCAGTAAGAAAAAAAAGTCTTTTAGTACTATGTTCCCTCTTCTTTGCTAGGTGAATTTAATTTTGTTTGGGGTAACCCATCTGTAGGTTAGAAACTTTTTTTGAACATTTTAATCGGTTTTGTTTTTTGTTCCCATAATAAGAATGTATACAGTGGTGCCTCGCAAGACGAAATTAATTCGTTCCGTGAGTTTTGTCGTCTTGCGATTTTTTCGTCTTGCGAAGCACGGTGTCGGGAAAGTTTTGGAAAAGCTTCAAAAATAACCAAAGTCTTTAAAAACCTCAAAAAAGGCTACCACACCGCGTTCTATGAGTTGCTCCTCGAAGTCAAGTCGCAACTGTATTAACGGTGTTAAGAAAAAGGAAACAAACTAAATCGTCTTGCGAAGCAGCTCAAAAAACAAAAAACCCTTTCATCTAGCGAGTTTTTTTTGTCTTGCAAGGCATTCGTCTTGCGAGGTACCATTGTAGTTACTTTACCTGAAACCATCCTAGAGTCCCTCAGAGTTTTTTCAACTTGCTTAAGAGCAACTGAAGCAATGGCAGTTAAAGGGTCTTGAAGTAGTATCAGAGAGGAGATAGTGCCAAACTGACCTGAGGAAATATTGAATTCCAATTGAGTGTCTTGGTATTACAATTGAGTGTCTTGGTATTACACTATTAGATTTTATTTGGAAGCTAAAATATTATTTTTGCATAATTTTATTTGGATTTAAAATATGAATTGTGATTTCAGTTTAATATCATTACTTTGCCTGGAAACTTAAGATTTGTCAGAGTACTCCCTGAATGCTGCTGTCAGATATATCATGTACATTACTCATTTCCACAAAAACGATGCTGCAATTCTAAATGATGGTTCTGAATGCTACCTTAACACTTACTAAGCTTTAGCAAGTAAGCCCACAACTGAAACATTTACTGCAAAACTTCTAACATTCTTGTGTTACATAATCTTCCTTGGATTGGAAAATTGTTTTATATTCCAACCCCCACTGTTCATTGTTAGCATGCCTAGAGACTTTTCACTCTAAACCAGTGTTTCTTAACCTTTTTTTCTCTGGGCCACACTTTCAGAATAAAAATTTGCTCACACTACTCCATTTTTTAAATTGATAACAAAAAGAAGCAACTCCTAGCAGTGCTTGATTTATACAGTAGAACACAGCTACTTTATAATATGAACATGGGACACTCAGAAAGTATGAAACAATGCAGCTACATAAGAAAATGAATCATTCCCAAAATATAATTATAAACCAGGTAATCTCATTTATGTTAGGTCTAATTTCAGACAAACTCTCATCTCCTCATCAACACAAATAAATCTTTCTCTTTTCTGATCTTTCACATTTATGAGAGCTGAAAATCTCTGTTCATAACAATATGTTGTGGAGAAGTGTAGAAGAATAGCCAATACTGTTCGCAGAACTCTGTTCAATTGGTGATTTTGGATCACAGTTAGGATTGTCCTCAGTATCACTTGATGCTCTTGCTCTCATTTTGAAAAGATGCCCCATGCTCTGCAAATAAAAAAATACGTTGATCTTATATATTACACGGAAATATTTAAATGTTTCTTTGATTTTCCTTGAATCTTCCCATCACACTTGCCATCCTCTCGTGACACACCACACCCTTTGAGAACCACTGCTCTTAACAGAACTACAGTGATACCTCGGGTTAAGAACTTAATTTGTTCTGGAGGTCCGTTCTTAACCTGAAAGTGTTCTTAACCTGAAGCACCACTTTAGCTAATGGGGCTTCCTGCTGCCGTTGTGCCACCGCTGAACAATTTCTGTTCTCATCCTGAAGCAAAGTTCTTAACCCGAGGTACTCGGAGTCTGTAACCTGAAGCTCCTGTAACCCGAGGTACCACTGTAATTGCTTGGCAGACACTGATTACCTAAACCACCTTTTGCACAATGGGGCCTAGATTCATTTCTGGATGAAGGTATTACTTTGACTGCTTTCTTCGCATTTATATGAACAAAAATTTCTTTTTCTTTTCTTTAATCTTGAAATTAATGAGATCTTCCACTGATATAAGAGAGTCTGAATGTAAACTTACAGGGTGGCCTACCACTTGTCTTTTCAACTCTTGCCTCAATGGCTTATTAAACCTGACTGGGTCCAGGGGGGTTGAATTGGAGGGTGCAGTGTGTGGCAAATACTCATTGTGGGAGAGGGAAGTGCCATCTGTGCTCAATGAGGACTTCCCTGGACACTGAAGTTCCTAACATATCTTCCAGTCACCAATATCCTCTTTTGGCAAGGGGAAGGGACAAGGTGCTTGAGAAAG
This sequence comes from Podarcis muralis, assembly GCF_964188315.1. Classification (NCBI taxonomy): domain Eukaryota; kingdom Metazoa; phylum Chordata; class Lepidosauria; order Squamata; family Lacertidae; genus Podarcis; species Podarcis muralis. Next base: position 13,212,454 of record NC_135666.1, read on the forward strand.
TGGCAGTGACCCAACTACAAGCATGGCTTTAATGAAGTGGATTATTTAGATCCACCTTAATCTGGTTTAAGGCTACTGAGGTTGTAGTACAGTGGTACCTCGGGTTACATACCCTTCAGGTTACATACGCTTCAGGTTACAGACTCCGCTAACCCAGAAATAGTGCTTCAGGTTAAGAACTTTGCTTCAGGATGAGAACAAAAATCGTGCTCCAGCGGCGCAGCAGCAGCAGGAGGCTCCATTAGCTAAAATGGTGCTTGTTTCAGGTTAAGTATGGACCTCCAGAACAAATTAAGTACTTAACCTGAGGTACCACTGTAATGGATTACTTTTGCTTGGGAGAGGAATGCTGGGAGTACAGCCTTACACATTTTTCAGCTTGGTGACTCTTGATACCGTTGATCATAGTATCTTTCATTCTAGTGGGGCTTCATGGATTGAGATTGAGAGGCACTGTTTTGCAATAGGTCTGTTCCAGAGGTTATTCCCAGAAAGTAGCATTGGGGAACTACGATTCAGCACCATGAGATATAACCTGCGGTGTCCTGTAGGTTTAGTCTGTTCTCTGATGATGTTCAATGTCTAAATGAAGTTGTTGCAAGCTGTCATCAGGGGATTTTGAATGAAGTGTCATTAGTATGTTGATGACACCCAGCTCTGTCTGTCTGTCTCTTGCCTCTGAATCAGGAGAAGCAGTTGCCTGAAGGTGGCATTGGGCTGAATGTGTGCCAGCACATTGAAATTGAATCCAGACAAGATAGAGGTGTTGTGTGTTCCTGGTTCTTGGGTTTAGAAAATGAAAGATCTGCCAGCTCTGGGTTGGTTTGCACTTGCCCTGAAAGTGGGAGAGGGGATACTGCTAGATTCAGTGTGATAATTTGAAGCCTAGGTAGTGAAGAGTACCTAGGTTTGCCAACCATGTCTCATCCTTGATGGAGAATATCTAGAAACAGTAGTGCATGGTTTTGTAGACCTCTGTATTGGATTGTTGTAATGTGCTCTGTGTTTGGCTGACCTTGAACACTGTTAGTTGATCTGCAGAAAGTGGCATCCAGAGTGCTAACTGGCCAGGCGCATATTGTGCCACTCCTAAAAGAACTGCATTGGTTACCCGCTTGCTTCTGAGCTCTAATGAAGTGGTTGTTGCTGAAGTAGAAAGTCCTGAATAAATTTGAAATATCTATTCACAGTCATCTACAACACCTTCATTTTACCTGGATTAAGTTTAAGCTCGCTCAACTTCAACCAACCCAGTAGAGTTTCCAGACAGGTGTTCAGAGTTCAACAGCCTCATTGACAGAAAAATGAGTCATAGCTGAGTGTCCTCTTCATATTGATGACTCATCAATCCTAACCTTGATGTGGCTTCTCCCAACAGTTTCATGTAGATGTTGAAACACATGGGGGAATTGTACTCCTAAGAGTCATGTCAAATGAATTTGTGAGTAATAACAAGATCCATACTTATAGTAGGCACATTTAGCTTGTCAAAAGGTACACTTGTTTGTTTTATAAACTTAGATCCTTGCCTTAATACTAGGACCCTGGGGTGGGTTACAACAATAAATACAATAAACCGTCTGCAATGAAAGACATTAAGATTAGCTATATAACAGAACATTTAATAGTTGTTGTTTTTTGCAGTCTCAGCTTCATTCTGCATTAATAAGTCTGATGAAAGAGGCAGGTTTTCAGCTGGTGTCTAAAACTAGACATTGGTACCAGTTGAATTTTCAGAGGGTGTGCGGTTATTGAGAAGTTTTTTTCAGTGGAACAGCCACAAGGAGGAGTAATGGCTCTCACAGTGTCAGTACCTGAGTGTCAGTACCTGAGTAGTAATGATGGCTTTTGCATATTGAAGAGAATGTCACATGACTTTTTGTACAGAGGTAACATTTCAGGGCAGGAAAGCCTTCTGAAATCCATATTCTTGTTTGCAGGGGGAAAAAAGGCTTTCTGTCAATTTCCTGCATATGCATGGAATGTCTTTCACTGCAGGAAGGAATTACTGAAAACTAGGAATTGGTGGAGTTTTAATGTTAAACCTCAGTTTTAAAAATATCAGGTTTTTTGTTAACTTAGCAGCAGCTTAATAGAAATCTTAGATGCAAAAATCAGCTGAGACATGTACCACTTCAGACAAGCACAGAAAATAGTCATTCTGATCCCTTGCTTTACAATATGCCCTTTAGTCTTGTTATTAATAAGTGGCAAACTTAATTTGGTTTTCTATTGTGCATGTTAACCTATGGAACTTGCTGTCATAGGGTGCTGTGGTTTTTACCATTGTATCGTAAAAGAGCTTACATTTATTTAAGATGATTCTCAGTGAAGCACCCAAGTCCCAATTGATACAAGCAACATAATAACAAGCAATCAAAAGATCAAAGAAAGCAGAAAGCAGTGGCAGTGAACAGCATCAATAACATAATGGAATTGAGAAGATTTATGGTACTACTGGCAAACTAGAAGGATTCCTTTCAGTTTAATAAGTCTAGTATAATTTTCAGTTCTTCTCATAGAAGAACAAGTGTAAGAGCAATTGGCAAGTTCTAAGGAGAGAAAATGTCAGCACTGCTGTTTTATGATCTGTGATTTTCTTTCTGTATTCTTGTGCAAATCACTAAATGTCTTCTGCTTACAGATGATGACTTTGATCAGTTCGATAAGCCTGGTGCGGAAAGATCTTGGAGGAGGAGAACTGGAGATGAAGACTGGGACAGGTAAGCCCTTTTAAAAATGTTGTTGTTCATTATATGGAATTCCATTTTATTTTGAGTTTGTATTTTGTATCCTGATTTTTTAAAGTGCAAATTCATACACTAATGAAGTTATCTGCCTGCTGTGTTCGTGTCATATGCTCAGTTGTGGATAATGTACACCTGTCGTGAAGAGCTTAGTCTGGAGATATGAACAAGTTGAATAACACTGCATAAAATGTTGGCAGGGTAAGACTTGCTCTTGCAGTTGGCTTCATAATTAAATGTAGTTTAGTTAAGAAGAGAGAATTCCATGGGGGAAAATATTTTTTGCTTTAAAGCATAACATGTTTTATCTTGGATACAAACAGGTTCCTAAAAATCCTCTTAAACATTTTTTAATATCTAAATTGATGTTTCCTGCTTGGCAGGGGGTTGGACTCGATGGCCCTTGTGGTCTATTCCAACTCTATGATTCTATGACTTTTGCTATTTTTCCTATTAATGCTAGTGGCAAATATTAGCGACCTCAAACCCAGGACTACCTTCTGTTGTGATGCAAGCAAAGAGTTGTGCTGCATTGGCTTACAGCAGCATCTTATACAAGGCAAGTTGTACAGAACTGCATTCTTGGTGCCCCTAGATCTTAAGGCAAACTGAATGCAACAGCTCCTAGCAGTATTGAGTGGCTAACACATTATCATTCCTGTAGATCTCAAAACAGGTTACATATTTATTTTTTGTTAACGTTTTTGTGGTGCCCTTAAATATAAACATTTACAAACTTACCAAAGTACGATTAAAATAAATAATAGAACAGTAAAACACAGTACTAAAAAACAGGTAACGGCATTAAACAACAACATTAAAAAAAAGCAGTAAGAGTTAAATAAAACTTGTGGGAAAATTAAAAAAAGTCTTTGCTGATGCTGAAAAGACACCAGGATCAGTACCAAGCAAATCTGCCAGGGAAGAATGTTCCACAAGCAGAGTACAGTCACTGTGAGAGCCCTGTCCCCAGTATTCAGCTAAGAAACAAGACCCTGTTCACCAAAGCAGCAACTGCAACTAGTGCTGGCACTCTGGCACTATTTCAGATCTATATAGTGTAGGAAGAGGTGTAGGGCTACAGATGGTGGCTGTAGCTAGGGAAGAGTCTCTGAAAATGCTGTACAGTCATTGTGTACAGTTAGGTTCAAGTGGCCTGTAATAGCTGTGCCCCACCCTCTTCTGGTACTCTGTACTACCTTGAGATAGTTCCAGAGTGCCAACAATAGTGACTCCTGCTGCTTTAGTCAGCAGCCAGGATATGAGTGCAGCAGGACATTATTTCTTTGCAGCACAGCATAGGATCAGGCCCCCATAGTGCAATATTTGCACACGATCCTTTTTTCTTCCAAATCTTTCGCGCTGTGAACACCACTAGAATGGCAGTTTGCTTTTATATCTTGTTACTACTACTTCATAGCTGAATTTTTCTTGCCACTTGGAAAGGATATTGGTGTCCCCATCCCAGTTAGCACCTGCTTTTCAACAGAGCAAATGCTTCCACTGGTTTTGTGGGCTGGGAACAGAGGAGATGTGCAGAATTAAAATTGCTGATAATCTTTGATAAGAGGAAGGAATAGGAATTGTAGGTGACTCAAACTGTTGCTTTTTCCAGCTCGAATAGTTGATTTCTCTTAGATAAGTGTTCTCTTCAGAAATTGTATAGGTGAACTTTCACTTTCTTTCTAATGCAGTATCTTTAGAGTGGCTTTGATGAATGGCCTCCTGACCTATTGTCCTGAACAGCAATGAGCATTTCTCCCCATGCATGTCTAATTTCAGGAGAAAACATTAGGAGACTGGTGTTCTGTCAGTGGTAAGGGTTCTAGCCTGAGTGGATGTGTGTGCTAGTCCAGGGATGCAAGGTCATGCACTGCTAGTGCCAGTTCAGGATCCAGTCAACAAAGCCAGGTCAAGGAGAGACTGGATTCCAGTTGGGCAAGGTTTAGTAATCTTGAGGTCAGATGCCAGTGAGCATGACCAAGTAAGATCAGGCAAAGAAAGCAGAGGTTGCAGTCCTAAAACAGCAGACAGCAAGTAGCACCCTGGACAGCTCCAAACAGAGTCTAGATAACTAAGACAAGACAGGCTTGAATGCTGCTCCAACATATGGCAAAACCAGACTGAGCTATCGGGGAGAAGGAGTGATAATATCTTGGTGACCACAAACTTGAGCCAAAAGAACTCCTAACAATGTTGATAATGTGGAAAATGTGTTGGAATTACATTATATGAAGATTGGCAGTCTTCCTTTGTGACACTCCTTATGCTCAGTAAGTTTCCTGCCTCTTGCCATGAGAGGTTTATGCTGTGGTAAGTAGCTTTTCTCGAAAGGAGTTAAATTAAGCACTAACTATGGTTTTGAGACTGCTAATCTTTCTTTAAAATTAGATGAACATCAAAATGTGTTTTGCATTTGTTCTATTTAATTTGCTCTGCTTCAGTACTGTTAAGGGTCAGTGGGCAAAAATGATCTGGAGGAGTCAATATTAAATAACTGGTGGTAAAATGGAAACCATAAGTTCTTTTAGAATCATCATGAAGCACCATGTAACTGTTTGTCTCTAGCCTTTAAGTCACCTAAATAATAATAAATTTAATTGTTTGTTTATTTAAAGTATTTTTACCTCACTATTCAAACAAAAGGCTCCCATAACAGCAGAGTTTTGATTTTGGTGGTTTCCTAAAAAAAGCTGCTTTTGAAATATGGCAACCCTGAAATTGCTTCCTCATTTCTATAACTTCAACTATTTTATGAATTACTACAACAGCTTTTAGAATCCTTGCCTCAGAAAGCTCATTGTAAGTCTGTGAATGATTTTTTCTTCCAGTGAATTAGACGATGACTTGCTAGGAGAAGATTTGCTGGCTGGCAAAAAGGTAAATAAGTAAGCTGTATGCATAAATATATATATATATATATATATATATAAAGGCATTAACTTCTTTGGTTCCGCTGGTTTTCTGTTTTTGTAGAGTGTATTGGAGCACCTCTGACAGTAACCTGATTGTGTTTATCTTCAAGTATGTGCTTGTATATGGCAGCCTGAAAAGAGTTCAACAAAGCCAGGTTTCCCACCCAGTGCTATTTCTTTCATGTATGGAAAGATTGGCAGTTTCTCCTGCTTACTTCACAAAGTGGTGTGAGGGCAGTTATGAACACAAATGTACACAGAAGCTACTGATAGAAGGACCTGTTCTAAGGCCAAAGGTTGGTTATATAGAGCAGTTGCATTGAGGGGAAACTTGAAGTATGCAATAGTCTTGTTGAATAATGACAAATAGCTCTTTTTAAACTCTCACCTGAATATTTAGCAGGAGCTTGTATACCAAGTATCAATGATCTTGCCAGGCAAGTGCAAAAATAAATAAATAGATATTTGAATACAGGATTCGCAGCATTCAGCTTTTCTGGCCCTTATAGCAGTGCCTGGAAACAGGCAATCAGTTCATATATCAACAGAAGTGACCAGAGGAGAAATGACCACTGGGAGGAGCACAGAGAGAATAAACTCCGTGGTGCACCTGTAGCAGCAAAACTGGACACCTTCATCTGCCCCACTTGCAATAAAGCGTGTCTCTCCAAGGGTTTTACTATACCCCTGAAGGCGCACTCTTCCATTGTCTCCTGAGACAGATGGATGCCAAAATGTTACTAGCGTTTTGTGAAATTATGGAGATCAGAGGAGGGCTGAGAAAATTTCCCAGATGTTTGGAGGTGGAAAGCTTGTTAGGCTCCTTTTAATAGCTGTTTTCCCATTTCTGTGGGCTGGCAAAAGTAAAATGAGCATATTGATATTTTATGCAGAGTCGTGAATTCAGCAATTTGTGTTAACTTTGCTCTGAAAAATACCAGTGTTCTCCAAAGTATGCATTGCTATACTTGATGTAGCTATTAGTCCTGTTTGATGTTAAACATGGATGCTTTTCTTTGAGACAAGGTCTGTATATGTAGTAAAACAAATGAGGAGGGAATATCCATTATAAACAAGGTTCTGTGGTTGCTGTGGCAAGTGGACCCTAGCCTGTAATGCATTATAGCCACCTTCCCAGCTTTGGAGTTGTCTAGGCACACAAACTAGCAAGTTACCTCTTTCTCGCTCCAAACAAGGCTTAGAGTGGAGTAGGGGATTGTGTTTGATCTCATGCAGAGCTGCAGTGCAAGGTCACCAAAGGAAGGAGTATTGAGGTTTGGCTACTAGGATAGCAAAAATGGTGGGCCACAAAGTATAAACACTTGTGGCAAGTACCCACTCTCTTACTGACTTTGAGTCATGACTTGAATATCATTGACTTCAGTGGGTCCAGCTAACTTGGGTTTGGTCCAACCCATTGTTTAGTACAATCTAACCCAGGCAAAGGCAAACTTGGCCCTCCAGATGCTTTGGGACTACAATTCCCATCATACCTGACCGCTGGTCCTGTTAGCTAGGGATGATGGGAGTTGTAGTCCCAAAACATCTGGAGGGCCAAGTTTGCCTATGCCTGATCTAGCCTCTTGTTGCTTGTGATGTGGTTTGTTCATACTGCTGCTTAAACCTATCATGTGGTGGTTTCCCTATCATTTTCCTTGCAGCATTTTTAAACAAAGCAAACAGTAGTAGATCTGTTGTCTCACTTCATCCCTGTTGCATTTTTGTTAATCTTCTACTTAACGATCAAGCTATTTCTTTTTTCAAAGAATTTTTTTAGCCTGCTTTTAAAATTGTGGTTTTTGGGTTAATATAAAATTGTTTATGTTGTCCTTTAAAACAAGTTGTACTAATATGCCTCTTTTTTGGTTACTTGACCTGCTTTCTGTTGGATGGAAACAAATGTTGACAACACAATTAACAAATTGGAAGGTGTTCAGAGCAGCATAACAGCTTATCCAACCTTTAGCAATTTTGCTGCTGTTCTCTGAACTCCTTCCAATTTCCACACACTTTCTGTCTCTAGATCTTTCCCAGTTAGCCTTTCAACCAGGCCTTTGGCTGATTTATATCCTCTATCCTTTTAAGTGTGTTGCAGGTGTGTGTTTTCTTGTTTTTATTATGTATTTTATGGTTTTATTTTGTATTTATACGCTGTGAACTGCCCTGAGATCTTTGAATTAAGGGCAGTATACAAATTTTATAAATAAGCGCATAAAATAACAAAATAACTTTTAGAATAGCAGTCTTTAGAAGTTGAGTAAGAGAGCTGAATATACATATTTTTGTTAAATCCTAAGTGCTTCACCACCACCCCTGCCCAATAAAACCCACTTTATTGTCCCAAGGTCACATCTTTTAAATATTCTGTCATGTAGCATGCTGCTGTGAGAGGAGTTTTTCTGTAAGTTCAGCAATAATTGTTGGCTTTTTTCCAGTTTTGTTTGGTGTTTAGTTTTCATGGCACAGTTTCTGGTCTCTTGTCTTGCCAACTGAACCTTCTAGCCAGCAGTGTTGCCACAAGCTTTGATACTACAAACTCCTATTGGTCAAGAGATCAAGTTAGATATGTGATTGTGCAAAAACCAGATTCTTTTTATCTTCCCTTTGTGTGGCCTCTTGTTCATTTCCATTCCACTACTCTATAAATATTTATATTTATTTATATATAAATATTTATATTTATTTATATATAAATATTTATATTTATATATAAATATAAATATTTATTTATATTTATAAATAAATATTTATATTTATAACCGACACTGGTATGTTTTTCATAGGCAGTAGGCATTCTTCAAATGTAAGCTCTGATTCTGAGGAGTCTTGAAAGATCTCATGGCTACCACTTTCAAACCACTTTATTATTTATACCAGCCTTCCTCCAAGGAGTTTAGGGTGGCGTACACAGGTCTCTCCCTTCTGTCCAAACCTTCCTTAACAAATTGTTGTAAAGCTTAGAGATAGTGATTGGCCCAAAGATGCCTTTTGAGTTCAGTAAGCCTACAACTTATGCACATCTACCTTGTGCGCATATACGTTATGTGCTTGGTAAAAATAATAATAATGGAAAAGAGGGGTGGAATTGGGTGGACGTAGAGGGGAAAAAACTGCTTTGACAATCCCACCCACCATTGCACCTGATATGTTTTTATTATACACAATTTTGCCTTTAGGCCCAATCCCTGGAACGTAACCGCACGTAAGTTGTCGGCTTACTGTATTGAGACTGAGCTGAGATTTAACTTCGGATTCCCTGGTTTAAATCAAACACTCTTGCCACTGCACCACACTGATTTTTTATTACATTGTCTAGCCCTAATATTGGAAAATGTGTTTTCCTTCTTCAAAGTCAGGCTGTTACTGTAAGTTTTGAAATTGCTTGTGAATGTTGATTTTTTTAATACGAATTTTCATCAGTTTTTTATGCAGCTCGTTTAAATACAAAGTTTTATACTATTTTCTTCTAATCCAATGGTCTTCAACTGGTGGGCTGGGACCCACTTGTGGGTAGCAGCCTGATTGAAGGTGGGTTGCAACAGGAGCGCTACCACCATGCATATATATGGTAAAAGATGTTTGGGTTAAAAGTGGGCTCCGAGTCTGAAAATATTGAAGATATCTAATCAATTGGTTCATGGGCTGTTCAGAGTAAAGCCGTAGAACAGTGTTAATCATGAAAGAATGCTGCTTACTTGTAAAAGGTTCACTGCTGAGAGAGCAGCCTTCTTTGCTGTGTTCTTAAATGTTACATATTGGGTTATCTCAAGGGCAATTCTTTAAATTTAAAATTTAGACGCAGTCAGATATGTCAGATGAAGAATTGAATGATGATCTTCTACAGAGTGACAACGAAGAGGACCAACATTTCAGGTTTGTCGCTTACTGCTTCGCCCCAATAATGTAATTGGGTTTCTAGATCAGTGCCTTGAATGAGTCTTACCGAAATAGGGGTGTTCACGTGTTTCACACTGGGAAGAGAAGAGAAGTTACTTTTTACATTAGAAGAGTATGACTAGAAATTCACATTTGAGACTAAGTTTTAAAAGTTGAAGAAAATACAGCTGCTATATAGAGCCTGTTTTCTCAGATGCATTCAGCAGTGCTATTATGCTGATTAAAAAAGTTGGTTTCCATTTTGGAAGCCAACAGGAGTTTATTTTTAACGAGACATTCCAATTGAATAATTGGTTAAATTTTAGGCCTGCAATATATAATTGTCTAAAAATATTTAAAAATAAAAATATTTTATCAGCTTTAAAAAGTAGTTGTGTGGATTTGTCTGAAAATTTTGTATTTTCTTACATGAATTATAATAACAGGGTAATTTGCATTTGAAATTTTTCAATCTGCATTGACAATTTTTCTAAATTCCCAGAGTGATCAGTTAGCATGTCTATTTTACTTGTGTTTAGTGAACAAAACTGAAAATGTTGAAATTGCCAAGCTTATCTAATATCACATATGCAGTTGCCATCCATTTATTGTTACTAATGAATGTATGAAACATTTTTTCCCTGTAAAACAATAAAGCACTGGAAAAAATTCCATCCCACATCATTGCAATGTTGTGTAGCAGTGAATACTTCTGAAAACCTCAGATGGCAAGCCCCATATTTCCTTGTGTAGGTAACATGGCCTCTCCTTAGGTGATACCTGTGGTAACGTGCATAATTTTAAACACCTAGAGAGATATCCAAGTCCGAGTAATCAGAGTAGACCCACTGAAAATAATGAACTTAAGTCCATTGATTTCATTGGGTCTATTCTGAGTCTGGCTAACAGTGGATATTACACATTATATGATTGTTGCCTAAGAAAGGTTGTTTTTATTCATACACAAACCTAACAATTTGACTGGATTACAGTTAATCTGTAGAGTTAACTGGTCAACTAGGTTTTCTTTTAATGGGATGGAAATCCTAATAATTTGCATTGGTGCACAGCTTCAACATTCAGTCCCATACTCTCTTCTGCATTAATTTGTCCATCTCTATGTCTTTAACGTGTCAGTTTTTTGAAAGATAGGCAAGAAAATTAGAGGATTGTTCCTTCTGGGTAGTTAAGGGCATTTTAAGGTGGGGGAGGTCCTATAGTTGGCTAAACTAAGTCATTGGCTTTTACTGCAGAATTTGTTGGTTAACTTCTTCTGAATCCTCAAATTCTAGATAAGACATTTTGAGGACACATTTAAAATAGAACTTTTACAGACGATGCAAATTCCAATTCAAAGTCTATTCAAACAGCCCTACCCCTTTAAAAGCATTATTTCATTGAAAGAAATAAAAGTGAATGAAAGTCCAAATTGATGTCTGGCAGCATTAATGTAGCTCAGGCTGATGAGTAGTGAGTGTTGTGATAGTGTACGGTAGTCTGGGAATTAACATGAACTGCAGCTTGCTTGGCTACCTTGTCAGCCTAACCTGTTAGACCATCTGGTTGGTTTGATTCCTCTGGTCAAATAGCCTGCAGCTGATGATAAGCTGTGGTATAAGTCTGCATATTATGAGTCTGTGGCATAGAGTCAAGTCAATGTGTGAGCTATGCACTTTGCTATTGAATGCAGATACTGTATGATCTATCTGCATCCTGTACAGAATGCACATGCACACATCCTGTTGTCATACTGTGGTTAATATATTGATTTTTCATCTTTCCTTTTTTTTTTACTCTTATCATAGCACTCAAGGTGTCACAGTTAGTCTTAATGCTACATCTGAAGTAGCTACATCCTTTGAACTCTCGGAGCATGCCAATGATCAGTCTGTTGAGCAAGATTCAGAGTATGAACAAGGGGAGGATGAACTGGGCTATGACAAATCAGAAGTGCCTGAAGAGTATTCTGGGGAATACACAGAAGAAGGGCAGTATGAAGGCCAAGAGGCTGAGCTGACAGAAGACCAAATAGAATATGGGGAAGATCAGGGAGAAGAAGAGATTTATAATGATGGAGTGCTAGATCTCGAAATCAATGAACCTCTAGATGATTTTACAGTGAGTTTCTTTCTATTGTATTATCTGAGATAACATTGCTCCACATGCCTAGGTTTTTAGACTGATTTGAAATCTGTTTACCTCCCTAGGGATGTGGGGAAAATTAGACCTATTATCACTGTCTGCCAGTTTCTTTATCTAGGCTGTGACAAAGTTTGTGTTGACAGCTTGTTTGGCTGTAGGTAATGCTCCTTTGTCATTCTGGAAGGCAGTTGAGAATCATGACCTTGAGGATTGTATCCTTAAGGAAAAAACAGCTTTGTGTGGTGGGGAGACAGTGCCAATTGTTAGAAGTACTTAATGCAAAAGCTTTTATCCAGGCTTTAGACACGATCTGATAAAGTCCTTCGAAGGTGAAAAGATTATTGACCTGCTAAAGACATCTTTAAGGTGCTAATATTCCAAAGTGATTGATGTCCTGCTAGCTCCTTTCCACCCCTCCTCTTTTTTTTGTAACTGAGAACTGTCTAAAGCTGAATAAAGAGGTTGGAGGTTACTTCACCAAATGTCATATGCATAATTGTTGCAGTTTAAGTTGCTGAAGCGGTTGCCCAACTTGAGTTAAAAATAATATAACTATCTGTTTGTCCAAAATATTGTGTACAAAAAAATTATAAAGAAGCAACGTATTCATTGATATTTTAAATTTGCTTCATTTATTTCTTTTAAAGCATGTAGTAAAGTGTTGTGCAAGGTGGTAAAGCATCTAGTAGTTGGGAGTTAATAGAAATTACTCCATAGGCATACATTATGATATTAAAGGGAATGAAGTATACTTCTTGGCAAAACTGTTGGACTATAGTGGTGCTGCACTGCTTATGTATGGAGCAGAGCCTTCTCTAAAATTTGAAAAGAAAAACATCTTAAGGAATTGGTGCTATTTACTGTTAATTTAGTTCATAATGTTTCATAGCTATAGTGGTTATGGTAACCCTAATCTACTGTGTTGAAACCATCAGTTTGTGTTGAAATAATCAGGGCTGGTGGCACCTGTGGCCCTTCAGCCCAGCCAGAATGGGATGATGGAGTTTGTAGTCCAATCTGGAGAGTCACAGGTTTCCCACTCATAGTTTATACTCTCCTAAACTAGTTGTTTGTGCAAGAGATGTTAGTACCTACACCATGGATTGAACTTAGAGCATGCCACTTGGGGCCATTACCAAACAAAAAGGTTCCCAATCTCTTCCCTCACCCTTCCCTTTAACTAACATGCTCAAATTCCCTCTTCCCTTCCTTAATCACATCTAAGTGTTACATTAAAATCATGGTTAACATTATTTGGTTTTCCTTGTAACCAGCTTTGAATTCTGGTTAAGAAGGAACCCTGGTTAAGGCTGGCTCTGACAGAACAGTCAGTTGTGACCAAGAGACCCAGGCAGCTTCAGATGAAATTTGTGTCCTCCCATAGCTTCCTCCCACAAGCAGAAGCATTTTAAGATTAAAACATTTTCATCATGCAATTATTTCAGGATGAAGATTATATGCAGTCCTACAGTGAGCAGCAAGCAATTGAACAGCAAGAATATGTAGCTGAAGAAGAATTGGAGGAGGTTGCTGACACCCAGACACCTCCAAATGAGTCGGAAGAGGTACTTTTGAAGAAGTGAAATCCTAAAGGCAAAATACTGTTTAGCACAAGGGATTGAAAAGTATTTCAGGAATTGTCAGTGGTTTTGTCTGGTTTGTGTCTCTTCTTGGCAGTCCTCATGTGAATCTTTTAGGAGGAGGAGCTGTTCAATGATTCTTTGTTAGCCTTGCCTTTTGAAACATGTTCTTTTGTCTAAGCTATGAGCGGCTCTATTTGTCAGGATGGCCAACATTTCTAAGCTACAGACAGCAGTTGCCATTATCATTGAGGGCCTCGGGACACGTACACAGTGTGCCTGGAATGCTCAGCTCCTCCTCATCCGCTACTCCCACTGTTACGTGTTTCTCCTCTTCTGGCAGATCTCACAGCTACTTGTAGTTCTGCACGTGACCACTCATTGGCCAACCCCACTTTTTCTGCTCATATATGAGTTTCCTTAGCTGGTACGTTAACATTATCCTTTGGAGTGTTGGCAGTTAGCTGTGGTATGGGTTTGTGGCAGTAGGCCAGGGTAGAGGAGGGAAAGGATGAAACACACACCTCTCCCCTGCAGATTTTAGTAGTTTATGCTTTTTCTCTTCATTATTCTCTTATTAACACCTGAAGCGACATTGAAACATGAACTAGTATGCTCTTGGCCAAAAATAAACCTGTTTGGCATCACTTTGTAATTAAATAAGCCTAATTACAAGTAGGGCTGCACAACTGATAAGTTGTACATGGTGATAACAACTCTTGATTTGTGTTTACTTTTTTCCTCTTTTGGTGGAACTGACTCATCTCTCTAGAGCCACTTATGTACAATGGTAATTTAATTTTCTTCAGGCTCTCAAAACATTGGAGGGAATTATCTGCATTGAACAGACATCACTGGCCATCTGCTTGTAAAGAGGTTTAAATTTAAACTAGTGGTTCCTATTTCAGTTGAAATATTGGCAAAGCAAGATTTTAGTTAGCCAGTCTTCTAAAGAGTTGTCATTAGAAAGTTCTCTTTTCCTGACCTATCTTATCCACTTCAGAGTTGGAGGGGCCATGGAGGCAAGGGGTTATGAAGCCTTAAGCAAGGCCAAACCTTTAATAAAAATGCCATATACTATATGCCACAAGAATTCTGACACTTGACACTTCAAGAACTTTGGATGAACAGACATCTTGCCAGCAGATGGAGACAAGAAATTCAGAGTGACTTAGGGCAGCCGTCCATGAGAAGACCAATTATTACCTGAGCAATAAGTTCATTTTTGTTTGACGCATTTTATTTCTCCCCCTCTTCTGCAAGAGACTAGCTGCCACTCTTCGCTTTCTCCGCCAGTATTTGAGGCAGGGGATTATATTATCCTTTTGGATTTAAGGTTCTTCATCCTAGTTCTCAGTTTCTTTTAAACTAGGAAGTTGGAGCTTTAGCTAGATGGTTTGACAGGCAGTTAGCTTTTTTCTTCATGATCTTAAATAAAGGCTCATCACCCAAGTTAGTGTTTTCCTCAGAACCCACGGGCTCACTTGGCATTTAAAGCCCATGGTGAGTTGTATTTTCTTAAGTGTGTTTAAAGCATTTTCTGTATCACAAAATGCAGCATGCTCTACTTGTGTTACAATGGTAGAGAATAGAATTGCAAGGGCTTGAAAACTGCTTAGAAAGTAAAGTGACTGAACTTAAAGTGCTGAGGCATCTGGATGAGTCCAAATAATAGAATAATACAGCATTTGAATATGCCACTATTTTTTATCATTTTTGATTCATTTCAACTCCATATGGTGAATGAATGTACTGCGTATGTAATAAGCACCTCCTCCCTTCCTTCATGTTCCTTGTTCTGTTGTGTTAGCCACCCCAAGTTTGTATACAGTGCATTTATATCCCTCCCTCCATTTCTTTCAGTGAGCTAAACAGCTCCAGAGCCCCATCTTTTCTGAATTTTCAAGTCCCAAGATCTAAAAGTTTTTTCACCTGTAATAATTAGTTTTCCTTTATCGTTTTTGAGCATGTGGCAAAAGCTGTCCAATAAAACATTGGATATCGGCTTGAATTTCCTAACTGTACACATGAAGTTGTATTTTTCATAACCTACAGTTGTTTTCCTCGTGGCTACATTGTACTGATGGCTTCAGGTATAGCCACTTGCTCCCCCCCCTCCTTTGTCATGCTTTGTCATGCTTCCTGATGAGACTATATTAGTGTGTGAAAGTGGCTGTTCATTTGCGGGTGCTAGCCCTTACATCTAATGCTAAACATCTTCCCCTTTTGTTTTGTTCTGGTCTAGAAATATTCTAATCAAATAATAGTGGTGGGTGTTCACAAAGGGCTTAGAAACACCAGGCAGCTAGGATTCAGTTCATGGTGTTAGCTGAATCTTCTTTTTTATAGGGTACTGAGCTTTCTTGCAGCACATCAAGAAGTAGGATCAGGATCGGAATAAGCAAATATCGGCATGTTTTGTACAAACCAGAGATGGTAGCTTAAAGCAAACTAGTTAGTTATACACACTGTCTTCATAAGTTGGCTTGCTTTTAAATTGACCAGAGTTGGGTTTTTAAGCAGCAATATCTGGGCTCATATGACAGAACAAGTAAAGTTTATGTGAAAGGGAAATAGGAACATGTGGGAGGAGGAAGCATGTGAGTCTCAGACTTTGCTCGGGTTAATGTCAAACACTTAAGACTAAATCATGATTTAGTGCTATGTGCAAAGATAGCCAATGTAAAGTAACTTCAATCTAGGATATTGAAAACCTACCCGACCAATAATTTACACTTATCCTCCTGTGCTAATAGGCGGTTATTGAAAACCTAGAGCTTCAAGAAGAAACCAAAGAAGAGTCTGATGAAGAAGAGGAAGATGACGAAGAATCTGGTCGATTACGTTTCAAAACTGAACGGAAAGAAGGAACAATCATTAGACTTTCGGATGTAACAAGAGAGCGAAGAAACATTCCAGAAACTTTGGGTAAGATTTTTGGTTAGTGGTCATGGCACTAGAATTTAGGTGCTTTTAATTAAACAAACTAACACATTATTTGTACAGTTTAGTATGAATATGTAAGCATTACTCTAAAGTGACCAAAGAGAAACACAAACCAAAGTGTTTGGTAAGTTGGTCTGTAATAGAGTTTTAGTGGCAAGTAACAAAAAATATTTCCCCTACCATTTCAATTTTGTGTTGCCTTTTAAAAAAATGCACAATGGGCCTGTTTAATTCTAATGCCTATTTAGACTTGTATGAATGAGCCTGCATGAGCCTTGAGCCATGAGGATATCAGAAGATAAGGCTTCTAGTTTTTGAGTAGTCACGGTTCCCTATTACCCCCCAAACTTATGGCTAAATGAACTGCAGTTCCCCCCAAGTTTGGCCACAATGGGTAACTACAGTCAGTTTAAAAGTGAGGTTCATGCAGTCTTGTTCATGTAACAGTAGCCAATAGCTGCACATTGAGGCTCAATTCTGTGTATGTAACTCTGAAATTCAGGTTTGGACATTAGGTGAAAGCACATGTAAATCCATTACTAATTTTGCAGGGTTAATTTATTCTGTTTATTGGCTGTGTAATTCTGCCCCAGAGTTTGATAGCAGAGCAGCTGGAGCTTTCTTTTTATTTCCTCTATTCCCTCCCCACTTTAAACTACTTTACTTTTAGGAGGAGGTTGTGATTTCATAATGGTTGTAAAATACTGTATTAATTCAGAAGCTATTTTTTAAAATCCAGATTCTTCTGGAGCAAATAACTGATATGTCCAATTTCAAAAGCCCTTTTATTATAATAGATTATAAAAGTGATGTGTTCAAAGAATCATAGAGTTGGAAGGGACCCCAAGGCTCATTTAGTCCAACCCCCTGCAATGAAGAAATCCTGCCCACAACAGTTCCTGGGTAGGCTCTAACCACCAACCTTCTGGTTAACAGCCAGATGCACTGACCCTTTGCACTGAAAGCTCCCATTATCTGCCGTTTTTACATGATCTATTTTAAATCTGCATGGCAGTCATGCTTACTATTAACATTAAGAGATACCATATTATATTAGGTTGATAATTGTTTTTATCGGGTTGCTGCAACTGGCACAAGGTAGGAAGGCCTAAATTATAAAAATAAAAACTCCTAATAGGAAACTCCTAATATTCCTAATTCTTTTTGGAATATGCTGTTCATTCCTTGGTATTGATTGGATGACTGTCATAATGGTGACTGAGACTGTTACTGTGTCCAAGAAACAAAGTTGTTAAAAGGAAAATACTTTTTAAATGTCCAGGAACAGTGAATATCTGTCTGATAGGTCTCACGTCAGTTTTACATAAGTAAAAGAATATACTTTTGGTTACGTCTAGATGTGTGTCTCTTTCCCAATTTGGGAACAAACGTGTTATCTCTAGGGTGACACGCAATGTCTGCTCAGCATGGAAGCAGGTCTTTCCACCAACACACACTTTTCTAGAAGGTTTGGCTGATTAAAGATGGTTCCTGAAAGAACTCTCACATTTATGCTGTCATCATAGTGAGGTGGAACCGGCAGGATTGCTACTGAATTATTTACGGTCTCAGTGTGCCATCTTGCAAAAGTACATGCAAACAAGTCTGCTTTTGAAATGTTCTCAGCTTCAGAATCAATACAAAGGCCTTGTGTAGTTTGAGAACAGAACATGCTGGTTTATCCCATGATGCGACAACCTCAGGAGTGTGTTTTCTGTTGCTTATCTCAAGGACTGCTTCTCCCCAAATGAACCAACCCAGACCCTGTGATCATCATCTGAGGCCGTCCTTGTGTGCCCCCTCTACAAGAGGTCTGGAGATTGGCAACACAAGCACGGGCCTTTCCTTTCCATTTGTGGAATGCTGTCACTGGGGAGGCTTACCTGGCGCCATCATTACATATTTTTAGGCGCCAGAAAAAAATGTTTCTTTGCAATCGGGCCTTTGGCTGATTAACTGTTCCGTGGCCTTTTAAATGTGTTTGTCGGAGGGGGGTTATTGGTTTGTTTTTGTTTGATTATGTATTTATGTTTTTATGTTGTGAACTAACCTGTGATCTTCAGGTGAAGGGCGGTATACAAATTTAATAAATCATAATAATAGATATACCCTTTTAAGGTGCATCACTGTCTCAGGTCTCTTACGAAAGTAACATAGGCATTTAAACAGTGATTGATTGGAGGGAGACCTGCAAATGGCAGCCTCCAGGAAGGAGCTCTATAGTTCACATATTCATGTCAACAGTTGTACGCATTAGTACTGCCCCCTGTATTTCTGTATTTTTACTTACTATATTTAGTATTTATTTATTTATTTATTATTATTTTTATACTGTCTTTCACCCACCCAAAGACCATAGGGTGGTTTACAATATAAAAACACAAAAAAACATACTATAATAACAAACAAAACCAATACTCTGCTCCCATTTAAATAAAAATATTTAAGGTGGGATAAAGTAGTGTGCTTTTGAGGAAAGGAAATGTGAACTCACCAGGTCGCAGTTAGAGGAGTTTTGTACGTGAAACAGGAATCATTGCAGATATGGTAGCCAGGGCTTGAAATTTCAGATTCATAGGTGTTACAGTACAGATTTAGAGACCAGTGTTGTATTGGGCTGAATAACTGCAGGTGTCTAGGTTATGAACCATATGGGATTATCTGGTCCTGATTTATCAAATAGTTTGATAAATTTGATTTCTCCTCTTTCCCAGGCTAAACATGCCCAACTTCCTCAACCATTCCTCATCAGGCTTGGTTTCCAAACCATTGATCATCTTGGTTGCCCTCCTCTGCACACACCCCAGATTTAATATCTTTCTTAAATTGTGGCACCCAGAAATGGACTCAGTAGCTCAGGTGTGGTCTGACCAAGGGAGAATAGAGTGGAACTGACACTATATTTCTATTGAAGCAGCCTAGAATAGTATTAGCTTTTTTTTGCTGCTGCATCACACTGTTGATTCATTTTAAGGTTATGGTTCAATCAGACCCTTAAATGCTTTTCACATGTACTACTGGTATGCCAGGTGTAGCTGTTTCTTCAGATGCCTCCCACTTTTCTTTCTTGTTGGAATTGTCTGCATTTGTGCCTTCCATATTTTACCTTTAAGAAACTTCCATTGGACTCCCTTCTCTTTGAGTATTTCTGATCATGGGATCTCACCTAGTAGTTCCTTAAGCTTTTTGAAATCGGCCTTCTTAAAGTCCAGAGTGGGTGTCTGACTACACTCAGCTTCCTCTTGCCTTTCTATCCTGAAACCCAAG
This sequence comes from Podarcis muralis, assembly GCF_964188315.1. Taxonomy (NCBI): domain Eukaryota; kingdom Metazoa; phylum Chordata; class Lepidosauria; order Squamata; family Lacertidae; genus Podarcis; species Podarcis muralis. The sequence goes on from NC_135666.1 coordinate 13,231,927, forward strand.
ATGACACTTCCTCCCAATAATAAAAGATGAAAATGCATACAGCCCATCAAAAGGCAGAGTTTGAGTTGAACTGAAACAACCAGGATATAGACTGAAAACTGAAACTTGTGGAGTGTTTCAACGTGGTTTGCCTCCCTGAGGTTTGTACCACAGCTTAAAAGGTCTTTTTCCTAGTAGAAGTCTGACTTTTTGGTGTCTGTCTAAAACCAGCACCTTTAGTTAATCTCAGAAACAGGTAGGTGGATAATGTAGATAAAAATAATCATTTTTCTGATTGTGGAAATAGATATGTGTGTGTATGTGTTATCGTGCTGCTATCTAGGCAGAATTCAGCTGGAAAAGGATGTTATTGCGATATTTACTAGCAGAAATCAGTTGTGCCTAGAAACATCCACAATTGCAGAAGCCCTTTCACTTTCTGTCCTCTAATCTGAAAAGTAGTTGAGAGAGTAGTAAATGCTTCTTACCTGTGTGGGGTCTGCTTAGAAGGATTATTTAGTATACATATAAATATATATAGTCATTTAATTGATGTATATTCACATTCATATTGGTGCTGACCTTTAAAGCCCTAAACGGCCTCGGTCCTGTATACGTGAAGGAGCGTCTCCACCCCCATCGTTCTACCCGGACACTGAGGTCCAGCACCGAGGGCCTTCTGGCAGTTCCCTCACTGCGAGAAGCCAAGTTACAGGGAACCAGGCAGAGGGCCTTCTCGGTAGTGGCGCCCTCCCTGTGGAACGCCCTCCCACCAGATGTCAAAGAGAACAACAACTACCAGACTTTTAGAAGACATCTGAAGGCAGCCCTGTTTAGGGAAGCTTTTAATACTTGATGTATTGGAGTATTTTAATATGTATATTTTTTTGGAAGCCACCCAGAGTGGCTGGGGAAGCCCAGCCAGATGGGCGGGGTACAAATAAAAAATTATTATTATTATTATATGGTCCAGTAAACTATAGCATAAAAATGTTATAGCTAATAAAAATGAAAAGTTGAATGAAAAATGAAACAAACTGATTAGCAGTTTGCAAAGAGTTCTAAATGGCATATTTTATACAAGTCTTTCAGTTAATTTTGTATCTTACACCCAAGTTTTTCTTTGAAAAGTCATTGTCAGCTGGAACCGTTAAAAGATCTGCAATAATTGATGTCTATTAGGGATCAACCTAATAGGACTAAAAAATGTAGTAGAACTGGCGTAATAAATATTACTTTCCTTTCAGTACTGATTGCTCTTAATAGGAATTACGGGTATAGAAATGAAACTTGGTTGTATAGCTACATTTCTTTACTTTAAAATCTAGACATAAGTTGAAAAAACACTTAAAAGAGAAATTAATATTTCAGTGGAAATTACAAACGTAATTTCCATCCTGTCACTTTTTGGTGACCTTTCGTGACAGCTTGTCTCTATTGGAGGGAAGCATTCTTACTTGCTGATTAAAGATGTCGTTTCAAACCATTTTATTACCAAAGATAGCAAAATTAATCTTGACATTTGGAGGCACTAGAAAAATAATTGCTGATTCACTGCATTAGGTATATGTGAAAGAATTCTACAGTTAAGATTGGGTGTCTGCTGGCAAAAATATGTTAAACATTTTCCCTCATGAATGGAGCAGAGGCATCTCCTAAGTGTTGCTTTTGCAAATGAAAAGGGAAATCTCTTGGCTTGAAAGAGTTTTCAGGAGGGTAGATCATACTGTATTGCATATAAAATAGTGTTTTGGGAACTATGGCCCAAAGAGTGCATGAGGGGGGTGTTACTGATCCTGCCCCCTCCTAGTAGTGGCTACTTGCAACACTGCTATGGAGTGTTCCCTGATCCTTGGATTTTTAAAAAAGTCTTAACGCTAGAATTTGTGGACATCCAATGAAACTGTATATTGGAAGGTTCAGGACAGACAAAAGAAAGTACTTCATACAGTACACAGCTCTGGAATTCACTTCCCCAAGAAGGTAGTGGTGGCCGTCAACTTGGATAGCTTTAAAAGAGGATTAGACTGATTCGTGGACAATATCAGCTGTGACGGCTGTGTTTCACCTCCACTGTTGGAGGGAGCATGACTCTGAATGCCGGTTGCTGGAAATCACAAGTGGGGAGAACTCGGGTCCTGCTTTCAGGCTTCCCATAGGCATCTGGTTGGTCACTGTGAGAACAGGATACTTGATCCAACAGGCTCCTCTTAGGTTCTTATGAGAGCATATGGGCTCTGAAGTGGGAATGGCAGCTGAAAAGTCCTCATGCAGTGGATCACACAAAGGTCTCTGGATCCCTTCTCGTTGCTCATGTGAAGCTGTAAGATTTCTCAGTAATTCAACAATTCCTTTCAAGGGTACTCTTTCATGTTAGGTACAGAGCTTTGTCTTATACCACTTCTCATATGTGATCCAATCCAGTTAAGATCTTCATCCGGTACTCTTCTTCATGCTCCATCTTCCACCAGGAAGCAAAGCATGGAGCAGAACCTTGGGACAGGGATGTCTGATACGCTGTTGATCAGGCATAGCCAACTCGGCCCTCCAGGTGTTTTGGGACTACAACTCCCATCATCCCTGACCACTGGTCCTGTTAGCTAGGGGTGATAGGAGTTGAAGTCCCAAAACATCTGGAGGGCTGAGTTTGCCTACACCTGCTGTTGATGGATGTTTTCTCTGTTTTATAGATACCTGCTTTCAAAGGTGTGAGATACCCCAAGTGCAGGAGAAGCTGAATATAAAGGCTTCTAATGAATGAATACCCATGGGCAAACTTGTATATATCAGTTGAGAATGGCACCAGTAGGAATAAGGAATTATGGGTGGAAGGCAGAGGATAAAGGATTCTTGAGGAAATGATTTCTCCCCTCTCTCCATCTTGTGTAAAGAAACAAACACAGAACAAAACAAAAACTCTTGACTGGAGGGGAGTAAGAGCCCATTTTCTCCCTCCTCCCCAGATGGTTCTTTTTTTGGGGGGGGGGGGGAGCTGGCTTTCATTACATCCCTGAAGCAATTGCTTCCTTGCCCTAGCAGAGATGTGTTAGCACATGTGGACTGCTCCAGAGCATTCCTCATAGAACCATAGAGGGACCAGGAGGATCGTCTAGTCCACCCCTCTGCAATGCAGGAATCTCAGCTGGCCATCCAACCTCTGTTAAAAAACCTCCAAGAAAAGAGAGTCCACAACCTCTGGAGGGAGACCTTTAATCAGAATTATTTTGGAGGAGTTGGGAAGCAATGGGCAGTCCAGAGCAGGTTTTCTGTTCTGTGCCCCTACCAGTTGGGCATCCTTATTGTCCACACCCCCAACATACTATTTTGAAATAAATGAATAGGGCTGTATTGTAGTATGCCTGCGTTTTTTGGGATTGGGAAGGACATAAATCCAACTGTATGGATCTGAGGGCTGTGAAGCTACTGCAATCACACACATTTCCAGTTTTAGTTTTCAGGGGGTGTCGTCCCCTTCTCTGTTTGTGGCCTGGCTCCCTGCAGTCTGTCTCCCCAGGCACTTTTCTAAGCTGTGCTCTGATGTTGGAAGTGAGCTTGATTGGGAGAGAAGTGCTTGATGAGGAGGTATGCTATGTAGCAAGTGCATGGGAGCTATGCACTCAACTGCACACCCTTCTTGCTCTTAAAACTGGAAAACATACTTTTCTGATTCTGTGGGACAGGATCAGATCAGAGTTGAGAGTGTCATTTGGAGCATTTTGTGCTCCTTTATCAAGGCTGTAAAATACAAAAGACAAAAGTAATAGAACTGCATAACAAGGTTGTCAGTGTGCTTGTACAGCACAGTTGTAAATACCAGATTCCTTCAGTTTGGTTGCATAAAGCAAGGTTTCACGAAGCAATTAATTGTGGTGTCAAGCCCCCTTCCTCCTCCAAAAAACAAAAGGGAAAAGCTTTCAGGTATGAGAAGTACAGAGTTGTGAGTTCCATAGCCAAACTCCATTTTTATTTATATGCATTTAACAAAATTAATATACTGCTTACTCAAACCTCTAAGCATTTGTGTGTGTGTGTTGGAATGAGCAGCGAGAGTTTAGAAAGTGAGCATTAGTATTGCCCAGGCTTTGCTTTATTTAACAGCCCCAAATATATTTCTGAATCTGTTGCCTTAAGTAACAAATTCAAAATGAAATTAAAAATTAAGCCGTGAGCTCCATTGCAGTCTGCTATGTAATGGAAACTTTATTGTGATTATAGAAAAAGGCATGCTTGAAGTAAGTTGAATTATTTTTTTCCTCGAATGAAGGGGAAAGTATTTTCCTCCATGGTGGTAAAACTGAGGCATTTAACTTGCTCAAATAGCACTAGCAAAGCCTTGCATTTAATTAATTTTCTTACATTTATATCCTGCCTTTTGTCTGTAATGGAATCCATCAAGCTTTATGTGTAGTTCCCCCATCCAGACACTGGCCAGACCCAGACCTTCAGCAAGGCGGTGGCCTCACTTTCCTTCAGGCCATATAAACACTTGTCAGGCAGCCATAAGCAACAAGAAATTGCAGGCAGGCAAGGGAGCTGTGTTAGTTCTATCAAATCATGTCCACAGCTTGAGGCTCAGGTTTGTCCTCTACCATCTATTGCGGATTAGATGTTTGACCTTTCTTCTAGCTTCTGCCGAGGAACCAGAGAAATTGTTTCTCTATACAGTTGTAGAGCTCCTTTCTGCTGGAGATGTCCTGCAGACCGTGTGTATAGGGCTGCTTTCAACAGCTGGGAACTAAAATGGATGCATACTATGGTTATGCTATGTGTGTAAAACACATTTTGTGCGTTATTTAAAACTGCTTGTATAGGTTTGCATCTTAAAGGTATGCATTTGGACATCCCACAACCCTTTTGCCTGGGAAAATGAAGAAAAGCAAATGCTTGACTTTCTGCTAAGGCAGTTCTGATTGAATTTATTGATATTTACTTCAACTGGAAGGGAAACCTTGTAGTGATATCTAAATCTAAAGAAATAGAGGTGGTGGTTACTGATGTTGATCCAGGAAGTTGCCGTGGAATCAATTGTAAGATCCATTTCAACTATACACCTTGATGCATTTTATTTATACACATTTTCCAACCTGTTCTTGAAATCTGTTGTTTCCATATTACTTAAAGCACACCTGTTATTGATATGTTTAATGAAATCTGATCAGATAATAGCTGTACAACCTCTGCTATCTATAGTATGCCACATTAAGGTTATTGTGAGAGACAGGAAAAATAAAAATAGTTTCACAGATGAATCTTGAAAGAGCAACAAACCGACACACAAGTGCTTATATTCCAAAAAACAAATTTAGTTGCAATCTGATTTGAGATGTTGGTGGAAATCTGCTTTAAGAAATTCAATAGCTGTAAGCCACTCTTGGAAGAATAAAACATTTCTTTCTTGATAAATGCAAGGATGCATTTCTATTTGCAAATTAAAAAGATCTGGTAAAAGTAATGTGTGTGCCCTATAATCGGGGTGATGGGTGGCTGTGCAATTTTGTTGTGGCTGCAGGGAAAAATTTTTATTACTTCATTAGTCCATTTAATCCTCCTGGTTAAATATCTAAAAGCGCCCCCTTCTTTCATCTGATAGAACTTTCTGCAGAAGCCAAAGCAGCGTTATTTGAATTTGAAGAGAGGGAAAGGCAAATGAAGCAGGGGCGTTATGGCTCAAGAAGAGGAGGAGGAGGAGGAGGAAGGAGAGGAGGGCCTTTAATGTGTCGTGGGATGGGAGAACAAAGAAGAGACAACAATGAAAGGGGAAGAATGAAGGATCACAGGCCTGCGTTGCTGTCGACCCAGACATCTGTTACGGTATCCAAATGCAATGATTATGGTGGTCAGGGTTGGTGAATTTTAGTTATTTAAGCAAAATTGTTGAAAACACTGACTGCATTAAGCTGCTTAAGGTTGAATTCAATAGTTCATTTATTGATGGGAATGCAAGTCCAAGCCACTGTTGGCAGAGCATATACACGAGCATGGTTCCTCCACTGCCCCATCCTGAGGTTTCTGAGAGATCCTGTGCCCCAAGTTCTTGCCGGGGTGGGGTGGGGTAGCTATTTTAGGAGTAGCCAAGGACCAATGTCAAAAGCTGCTTTTAACTTTGCTGAGTTTCCAGTGAGGCTCCCATGTAGTGCAAAAAGCTGCTGTAGCTTTTATATCAAGAGTAGATACGAGGCTGGGTAAGTTTGCAGTAGTAGCATTCTAAGTCGGAGAACATTCTGGTGGGAGAACGTAAAGGAATGGGACTGGTAGCTACTATAATCATGATGCTGAAAGCCTCCACTTTCTGAGAAGCTGCTAAGTAGAGCTTGAGGGCAATGGCTTGTCTGCTGCTGGTGCCTCTCCCTCCCCACACATTGGGCTTCCTGTGTACATGGAGTTTCCATTTCACTATCATGGCTCATAAGCCTGTGAATATCAAACTTCCAGGAGTTTGTGTAGTCAGTAGTCTCAGGGGATGCCTCTTGTTTTTTTAAAAAAAAATTAAGGTGATTACAATTTCAAGCAAACATGATTTTCTGTGTTTTCTGTTTAGACACATTCGGAAAGGATATTTCGTCATCAACAGCCCATTAGGAATCTCTTCCAGCAGCAGCACCAGCAGCAGCAACAGCAACAGCAGCAGCAGCAACAACAGTTGCAGGGGCTGTTACCCATTCCCCCTCAGCTTCATACGCCACCTCCGCCTCAAGGGATGCATATGCCACCCCAGCTAGAAGCGCCAAGAATGCTGATGAATCCTCCTCCAGTGACATCTCAGCAGCCAAAAAACATACATATAAACCCACACTTCAAAGGAACTGTAGTAACACCTGTGCAAGGTGAGATTATGTCAGAAAGCAACACTATAAACAGCCGCTTAATTTTGTCCTGGAGCAGCCCCCTCCAGTTCTATAGGTACAACATGATGATGATGATGATAATTTATATACTGCCCTATACTCGGGGGTCTCAGGGTGGTTCACAGAATAAAATTATGTGATTATTCTGCATGTACTGCTGTGTTACTGCCTTCATTTATGCAGAGGTGTGCTTGTATGAAAGGGTTGGGGTAGTGCTGAAGTAGGGGAAAGGTGTCTATTCAGCCATATATATACAGTCCTACCTTGAAAGTTGATTGGAATCCGTTCTTGAAGTTTGATCGACTTCCAAAACCAAAGCGTGGCTTCTGATTGGCTGCAGGAAGGAAGCTTCTGCAGCCAATCAGAGGCCCCATCAGATGTTCAACTTCCAAAAGAACATTCGAAAATTGGAACACTCCGGGTTTCGATCATTTGGGAGCTGATTTGTTCGGGAGCCGAGGCATTCGAGATCCAGGGTACAACTGTACTGCCTTGGTGTTTACTGCCAGCGTATAGAGAACATTTACATTAAATTAAAACATTATTCATTCAGGCAAGTCCAGCAAGGGTGTGTGTATTGAATGCTGGCTTAAAAATGTCAACATGCTTCGCTCCTTCCATTCATTCCGGTATTTGAACTACAAAATCATCTAGATTCTTTGAATACAGTCATACCTTGGGTTATGAACGCTGCGGATTGCGCGTTTTCAGGTTGCGGACCGGGCCCAACCCGGAAGTACCGGTACGGGTTACTTCCGGGTTTCAGCGCTCATGCATGTGCAGAAGTACAAAATGACGTCATGCGCAGAAGCACTGAATCGCGTCACACACGTGCACAGACGCGGTGCTTCAGGCTGCGAACGCTGCGGGTTGCAAACATGCCTCCTGTACAAATTGGTACCATTTCCTGTACCTGATACTTGGAAATGGTACCAATTTGTTTTATTTCTGATCTTTTGAGTCCAGTCATTGGGTAACACCTAGTTCAGAACCAACATGACAAGTTAACTTTATAATTGATGATTCATTCACATATATATTGTTCAATTGTACAAAATTTGTGTGTTGCCTTTGCTAGCTGAATCCCAATTGCCCTGTTGAATGCTCTTAGTAAATTTTTCCTGCCTGCAGCTATTTGGAAGAACGGGGAAGCAGCTGCCTATGAATATGACTGCTTATAAAAATGGCCTAGAGTCTTGGCTAAAACAAATTGATTTAAAAGGTGTGCTCCTTGTTTTTAGTGCCCTTGCTGCCAGTCCCAAACCAGCCAAGACCTGCTGTAGGACCCCAGAGATTTCCTGTGAGTAGCAGCTGTTTTTTCTTCTCTGATATGGATAAGCATACATTTGCAAAGAAATATTAATATGGCAAATAAAAGCGGTGCCAGTGAAATATAACTTTAAGGTTTTGTAAATATTGACAGTGATCTGTGCAGTAGAAAATGTTTGTTAGAAGCTTAAGATCAATGAATTTCTGAGAGCAGAATTAATTTTGTTTAATTGTTAAATTTGTCGAGCTATTCTCTCAAATGGGGAGTGTTAAAATAGAAAAGTGCAATGATTTTTTTAAAAAATGACTTTCCTGTTCATTACAGTCTTTTCAATATAAATAGGAGGAATGCTAATTTAATAAAAAGGTCATACTTAAAATGTGTTGTGCTTGGAAAATATAAAGATCTGTACTAGTTTTGTACTTATTTTAAGCATTTAATAGCAGATGTTGAGTTGACACTGGCTAATTCTACCCCCTTTTCTTATTTTCTTTCTCCTTGATTGATTTACTTCTCTGACATTAGTTCTTCTTCTCAGGATCAATATCATATAATCCCACTTTGCCAGTCCTTGCCATCTTCAGAGATATCCCCATGTAGAGCACATTGATAATCCAACCAGTTTGGATTACTGAATAATGTGAGCTATAGTATCAAGGTTGTCCTTATCCAAGAATGTTTGAAGGTAGTGCAATAGCTGAAGCTGGGCATAGGCACTCCTCACCATTGTGACCACTTGGGCCTCCAGTGATGGCTTAGTATCTTGGAGTATCCCTAGACTGCACACCTCTTCTTTCATGGGGACTGCTACTCCATCCTGAACTGGCTGGCTACTAATTAATGGATCCAAGAACCAGCCATTCACATAATGCCAGGAAGTCAGTTTATTGACTCGCCTAGTACATCCCTGCCTCCTGTACTGCATTTGCACAATCTTTCCTGGTTATGATGATAGGGAGGGATCTTGCTGGGTGTCAGTTGTGTATTGTTGATGCCATGCTCTTAAATTCCCAGAGAGGTATTGTTTCCAGACTGTGGGAAGGGCCACGTGTTTCGAGTTCCCTTTGAATACTTAAAGCAGCTTTAGGAAAACTAGTTATAAATAATTGTTAATATACGTACAGCCTGTCTGCTTCACCGTAGATTCTAAGACAAAAAAAATAGTTGCAAGTAGAAAATGTACACCTCAAAATGTGAGAGTGGATTTGTACCATCCATGGTCTTTTAATAGGATGATTAGTTTTCCTTACATAATCAATTACTGTGTCTGTTTTTTCTGTGAGGGATTACTAATAGTCATTGCAATTACTGCATAAATCTGTATTACAACATGCCAAAAATGCTTTGACTCCTGTGGTTGAAGTATTTTCATTTATCTAATTTTACAGAAAATGGATGCATACGAGGAATGAGACAGCCTTACTTTTTACCAAACTAAGGCAAGGTTTTCATAGAGCAACTGCCCATTTGAAATAGAAACTTGATAGCTGTTACACATCAGTCACATTTCATTCTGAAAAACACTCAAGTTGTAGATAATGCCAGTCAACAAAACTTGAAAGTTTTTTTTAAAAAAGAATATAATATATGTGTAGCCATTATTAGATGAACTGCATAATGCCTATAGAATAAATTATTGTGGGGGACCAAGGATGACTTGTCCATATTCTCAGCTGCTGCTCGTATTTTGTTCAGAGGTGCAAACAGGGACCCATGGACGATCCAGTGCTATAATTGAGTTGGCATTGCCTTGTAGGGTATTCAGATGCAGAGCACATGAGCTTTGCTGATCTGATGTTACAAGTGCTGCGGAACGAATGTAGTTCCTGAAAGATCTCCTGAAACGTCAGGCTGGTGGTATGGTGATTTTTGTTTTTCCAGATTGCAGGTGACATTGTAAAACTAGTAGAATGTGTTGTTTAATCACACATTTGGTAGGTCCTTTGGAGGCCAGAAGGTGCTTGAGAGGCCAGCCTTAATCTGTGGGCTGCCATTTTGCTATTCCTGCCATGCACTGCTGCCAGAAGTTGAGGGGAGAGGGAGGAGTAAAACAGCATCATTACTGAGCCTAAGCTGAAGAAAAGTAGAAAAAAAAGTCCTGCTTTTCTATAGCAAGTCAATTATGGATTGAATTCTAATAGCAAATAGCTTACTAGTTTGGAAGTCAGGATTCCATGTTTCTCTCATGAAATTGTAGTCCCGTCCCACCCGGTTTGTGGACCGACTTTCATTAGAATAAATAACAGCTCCCCGAATTCACACATAATGCAGAATTGCAGTTCTTCTTCAAAAATGAGAGTAGAAGCTTTCCTTCTTCATTCCACAGAAAGGGAGCCTCAGGACACAGCTTTGAGGATTTCTTCTGCAGCTTAGATGATCTCCTGAACTGGGTCCATAACAATGATCTGTTAATTTTGGATAACATGTCATAGGGACCAGCCACTTGGAAGTGTGTTTGCCTTCAGACTGGTAGACGTTTCTTTCAAACTCCATGAGCACAGTTCTGACACTAACGGCTTTTCAGTGCATTTAGAAAATTTTAGACAGCCCAAGTTACTGCAACTCAAAGAAATCATATAAATTGTTCATATTTCAATATTGTTTTGTTTTTTACACGTTTGCATTCCCAGTGCCGCATACGTGTCTCTTCATTACATCATATGAGCATATGTTTACATAGTTGTTTAAATTAGGGTTTTTTCCTCTATGTCACCTTTAATTCTTGTAGTATAATAAAACAAGAAGTTCTTGACCTTATCCAAAATGACTAGCAGTATGTTCCTCCCTAGCTCCTTTAGAAATGGTTGATCAAGATAAATTCCTCTTGGGAAAGACCACAGAATTAATAAATCATTCATTCTAGTAGTTGAGGCGCTTGCTTTTTCAGTTGTCTAAGAACCTTTCCCACACATTATGGAAGCCAAGAGCCAAGCCTGTATTTGGCTCAGTATGCAGCTGTGTTGACTGGGGTGGATGAGAGTTGTAGTACAAAACACCTGGAGAGTACAGGATTGGGGGATGCTGTTTTACACATACAGATGTTCCGATGAAATATAATTTGTGAATAGGCCTTTATAATAAGTACTTTTTCAAGAGTGTCTTGTGACCGACATTATTTTGAGCATTTGAGAGATTACGGATTACGTGATTGTAGAAATAATACTTGTTTAGACGTTAGATATCAAATGGCATTGGGGGGGGGGGAAACCCCTTCTGTGTTGCTGCAGCAGTGATTGTGCTTTTGCTATGGCAGTGTTGTTAGAAGAGCAGCAGTAAATGAAATTTTCACTCTATTACTGTGCAGCAGCAGTGGCGAATCCCACATAGTCTGGAAAGCATTTTGTTTTCTTTTTAACATGATACAAGGTATCAGGTGGTCATGATTGACATTTCTTGGATAGAGCTTTATACAGCATTTCATGCAAATCATGTTTGAATGAGACTGCTGAATCAAATTACATTTCTCTCCTATTATAGCCCCTACAGATGTGCAACTGAGCTTCCTCAGCATCTACTGGCAAGCTTTCCTTATGAGGACTTGCCATTTTCACAACTCGTCTGCGCAGCCCTATAATTGCAACACTTACAATAGTGACAGAGTGATGAGTGTTTTCTCTTATCAAATCTATAAGTAGTAGCAAGCAGATGTAGTGCAAGATTTCCAAACACCCCCCCCCCCCACTCTATACGCTGTCAAACAGTGTCAGGCTGGCAGAGGGAAAATGCAATTTAAAATGCAGGTGACATAATAACAAACACCCTCCATTTGCTAGTGGGCTTCTGATTAATCACTATTACCATACATTATCATACCATCAAATTTAATCATATCAGTGAATTCCCATCTGCAGGAGGAGCAGCAGAAGCTAAATATGATGGTAACAGCTATTAAACAAGAGCGGCAAAGAAGACTTCTGAAATGAAGCAACCCTTTCCCTTCTTGTGTTTTTTCCACAGTTTATTGATCTTACAAACGGTAAAATGAAGCTGAATTAACAGTTGTCCACTCTTTCACGTGACAGATGCAACCGTTACAAACACACACAAAAACAAATCCCAGAACATCAGAATTCACAAAAGCGCTATGCTACAGAAGTGTTGAAATAAATGTGACCTCACTTTTGCCCTTCAATCTACAGTGCGTCTAAAATAGTCAGGAGCTGGGGGTGGATTATAAACCTCCCCAGGAATATAATAGGGGTCCCTGATGATCAGATCCCATAATATACCATGCATTTTTTTGCCGGGGGGGGGGGAGGAATCTTTGCTTTCAGTATGCAGGAATGTTTGCTAATGATCTGAGGAAACATGTAGTTCAGTATGGAATAGGATGTTGTGAACAGGCATGTTTAGCTTTGTGTGTGTGTTTTAAATAGAATTTAAGCAGGAAAAGTGCAGGACCCTAAACTACTAAGGGTAATGATTCATGTACAAATTTCTTGTACAGTGAAACAGAAAGCATTACCCACTACCACTACTGCTACTACCACTATTATTACTATAAGATGCCTTTAAAAAAGAATACAAATTTATGTAGGATACCTTTTAGTGGATATTTGCCCTGAGAGCCTCCATATTTGGAAGTAGTATACCTTATGAGTAAGAAGTGCTGGCAACAAAAGAAGAGACACATCATTGTGCTTGGTGAATTCTGGATAGAAGTATATTTTCTGTTCTCTTGTTCCCTTCCACCATCCAAAAAAAACCCTGGTTTCAAATTCTATTGAGGTCTAATATACAATCTTTCCATTTCCCCAGATGCACAGTTCCAGGAAAAATGTGTGCTGGTATTAATATTTTATTTCTTCCTATCACACGAGCCCAGAATGGCTCACAGTATTCCTTTAACGCAACACAAAAAAGTGCCGAACTTCAGAAACATTTCAAAAAAATTCATAGCTGAAGTGTTAATTCTTCATTTATTATTGCATTGTAATAATTTTAAAAGTTCTAGCCAGTTCCAGTTTTTTAACCTCCTTGTACTCACCTCCTCCAGGTTAAAACCACAACTCTGCAATAAAATACAATGTACAGTACCGTATAACAGTAATATACAGTAGGGCTTCTCATACTACACTCCAAAGGTTTGCAAAAACAGGTCTTAAGCTCTCACAGAAGTAAAACAATACTGGGGACAACTAGCCATGGGGGGTAGTGTCCTCCTGGGCCATATCGTTTTTTGTTTTTTTAAATTTGTATACCATCTTACTATCCTACAATACTCAAGACGGTTTACAAGCTGAAGAAACAAAAAATGTACATTTTATAACAATCTAATGCGATACAAAAATGTGATAATAAAACTTAAAATAGGCAACCTACATCAAAAAGTAACATTCAACAATCATTAGAATAGTATTAAATAATAATAACAACATATAAAAGTTAAACAGAAATCCACTCAACAGTTACAGTAAATAATTTCTAAACTATAATCAATAAAACAACGGCAAGCCACAGTACATAAAATAATACAATACAAATTGAGAAGCAGAGACTGGAGGGTGGAGCAAGGCAGGTGGAAGGAGGCCTTGCCTGATGGAGTCTCTTCCCTCAAAGGCCATACTCATGAAGGGTACCATAAGCAGGGCCATCTGAGCAGATCTCAAGACCCAAGCTGACTAGTACTAGAAAAGGCACTTTTTCAGGTCCTAAGCTTTGTGCATTAGTACCAACACTGCAGTGCGCTCAGGATTAGTGTAATGTGTTCCCATTTTACTGTTCCAGGTAACAAATGGGCAGCAGCATTCTGCATCAGCTGCAGCTTCTCACATAGACCCCATTGCAATAGACCCCATTGCAGTGCTCCAGCTGGGAACTACTGTACCTAGATTATCCTGGTTAAAGAATGACCTGAGCTGGCTAACCAGCCAGAGCTGGGCATTGCCACTCCTTGCCACTGAGGCAGCCCTGTGTCTCCAGTAACAACTTAGGCTCTAGGAATACACACAGACTACACACATATCATTTTATGGGGAGAGCTACCCCATCCAAAACTGGCTGCTATTTAATTCTAAGACCCCAAAGCCATCTTGCCCACAGTCTTGATTCAGCCGCAGTTTATTAGGCTTTCTCCAGCGCATCACTGCCTCCAGATTCCAGCACTTGTACAACCTGCCCTGATTCAGTTTGTGTGGAAAGACAGAGCTCAAATTCATCTAAATATTAGTGACTCCGTGCTCCAAATCTTCAGATGGCATCTCTGAAGGGGATTGGTTTTAGTCATTTCCCCTCCAGAGATGGGAATGCTTGTCATCCCAAAAAGCAATCTAGAATTTCACCTACTTTAAAATACTTCTTCCTCCACATACAGTAAGTCACCCTTGGGTATAAGAACCAGAGACTGGACCCTGCTTCCTTTTTGCATGCATCTAATTGGTGCAGAACTCAAGTCAAATGGAAAAAATTAAGCTTATGATGAAGCCCAAAGCCACTACGCATTTGGACATGGTAGTTTGCTGAGAACACGATGGCTGTGGAGTCTTACATTGAAGGGATCTGCGTGTTACATTTCTGCGTGCATCTTACCCTGTGGTGATTGAATTGAACTAAGGTCATTTACTCCAGAAAAGCCAAAGTCCAGTGGATGCTGAAGTAAGAGGATTAACATTTTGTGACAGATAGTTTTAATCATGTCATAGGTTATAGTCACTGATTCTTTGCATTTATACAATTTTTAATAAGAATTAACAGAGTATCCCTACTTTGGTGTCAGTGGCATTCTTCTAGCCTCTTTGCATGTTAAGTGAGATTAATAAATGAAAACATGTTGTAGAGACAGGGTGTAATTTATTGAAAGATTCGTGAAGTTTCAATGACATTGTTAAGGTATTTAATTAGTCTCTTTGACAAAAAGTATAGAGTGACCCTTTTAGGAAAGCTGATAAGTCATATAATAGCTGTTAGATCCTCTTTATGCCTTGCTTTATAAGATTAACTTTGTGCTAAGCAATTTATGCTAAGTTTTCTCTTTTATTGGTAGCCAAAGTTATCTGTGGTTCATGAATAGATTATAACAGATAACATCATGTAATTAACAAGAGATGCCGAAAAGTAAAAATACAATTTCTGTAAGAATTGTATGAGAGAGAATGTTAATTTCTTAACTAGGGGGGATATTTGAGAGGATAAAAAGGAAAGCAAAATAGTGTAATTCTTTGACAGGATTAGGGTAACCTTATCTCATGTTCTTTCAGAAAGTAGGATTGCCTGCGTATGTGGAAGTCATGCTCAATGAGCCATTCAGATCTCTATAACAAACTGTAGACAGAAGTTACCTAGTGTTGAGTAATCAATAACATTCTGGTTAAGCCTTTGATATGATGCATAATGGAAGTACATATGCAAAGAAGAATGGCTGAACAATGCTTGATGAATCATCTTTATAGGCATTGGTTAGCCATAACTTGCAACACCTAATTAGTGATAGGCAAAGGCTGGCATTATTAAATGTCACGCAAGGCTGCAGATTCTAGTCAGTTCTTAAGCAACAATAAACTCTTTGATTGACTGAAATGTTGTCCCTGATCAGTTGGGCAATACACAGGGATTATTAAGAATTCACGTTTATACAAAAACCACACTTCTTCTTTGTGCCTCTTCTGGGATGATGCCTGCTCTGATCACTACATGTATCAACTAAAATATGTGCTTCCCTTCCGCAATAAATTATTGATTCATTCATAAACAGATTTAATCTATTTAAAAAGCCTCAGCCAATCAACTAATAAGGTGACAGCCCTAATTTCACAACTTCAAGGTTTGAAAGCTATTATGTATGGACAGTTTGTGGCTATGAGATTAAGCTCTAGGTCTGATTTGTCTGGCTGACCCTCTGCCATAAACTCACTACATAGCCTTAGGCAATCTACCATATCTTGTTGTAGCCGACCCACTTACAGCATAGGGACAAACTAATCTACTTTGCAGGGCCGGTTTAAGGATGACTGAGACTGTATATGCTTTTACTTGGGACGTGGGTGGCGCTGTGGTCTAAACCCCTGAGCCTAGGGCTTGCCGATCGGAAGGTCGGAGGTTCGAATCCCCGCGACGGGGTGAGCTCCCATTGCTCAGTACCAGCTCCTGCCAACCTAGCAGTTCGAAAGCACGTCAAAGTGCAAGGAGGAAGTGCAAGCAGGAAGATAAACGGCATTTCCGTGTGCTGCTCTGGTTTCACCAGAAGCGGCTTAGTCATGCTGGCCACATGACCCAGAAAAACTGTGTGTGGACAAACGTCGGCTCCCTTGGCCAGTAAAGCGAGATGAGTGCCGCAACCCCAGAGTAATTCGCGACTGGACTTAACTGTCAGGGGTCCTTTACCTTTTTATGCTTTTATTTATTTCATTACATTTATATCCTGGCTATTTTCCATTATGGAACCCAAGGCAGTAAAGTGAGGCCTTTTAAATACTAATGTGTTGTAATCTATAATTGCTTTTACTATAAAATCTCAGATGCTTTGAAATGAGCCACTGTTTAAATGAGCATAAGGTGCTTGCAGCCTTCAAGCTCTAAAGTTTTCTAAGTGAATATCATGTAGCAAACACTGTTGAATGTAATGTTTTGAACTATTAGTCCAGAAAGCCAGACCTGTGGGATTGTGCAGCTGGACTGTGCTTTTGATGGGAGTGGGGTGGGGTAGCAGCAGTGCGGGGAGTACCTGGCTTTCTCCCTGGTTAAGATCACAACTATATGTATTCTGCAAAGCCATGACCCTCTTCAGTTTACTTGGTGGGTTTGGGAAAAAAACAAAAAGACACAAACAAACTGCAGCAAATGCCCAAAATGCATTATTCCAAAGCACATTCTTGCAGTGTTACGATTTAGGCCATATAAAAAATCAAGATCAATTTTATCCGCTTACAAATGAATGTTACTTTTAGCAGCTTGTGGCTCTTTGAAACTGCCTTTGTGAGGGCATGGAAAGGAGAAACTACTGTGCATATCAGAATTTATTATGTTTCCCGTATGCTTGTTTTCTTTGCGGTACATATGTTGCTGAGCACAAAAAATAGCATTCTGACTTCTAAATTTAACAGGAGTGTAAAACGTTAGCAGTTAAATATCTATCAAAGAACCTTGGTTCAGATTCTGAAAGAAGTATGCTATTTTGATATTATATTTGTCGGTGTCCTTAACTGTGACTGTAGAATTGTGCATGGTATATCCATGGACCCAAGGCTACTTAAATGTTTCACAGTCCACAGAATTGTACTGTACCTGTATTTCCCCCCTATTAATGCAACACATCTGTAGCTAATGTCTGCTGCAGAGTTCCTAGTGGTGTATACTGTGCTTCAGGTTTTCAGAAAGAGATAGGAGAAGATTTAATGGTACAAGTAAATAAATGATTAGTGCATGAGAGATGTATGTACGTGTGTAGGTAGTAAAAGCCTGTTTAGCTCCCCCCCCCCCCGCCCCGCCTCGCCGCCAAACCATAAAATGAAAAATTGTAGTTGGGTTAACAGGACTCATTTATGTACAATTGTATGCATACATTTATAAAGGGCAGCTAAGCACGGGAACAGAAGTATAGATTTCAGAGCAGGAGATGCCACCACCTTCAAGCTCTGTAATGGGAGCAGCATCCAGTTTAGAACGTGGCTCCTTGAGATGTAGCGGAACCAGAGTAAAGGCTGGCACACAAATTAAGCACTATAATTCTAATAGTCCAGTTCTCATCATATACAGAACAATTTCCCCCGCTAACTTTGAGCGTGTTGAAGTGGGATTTAATTGTACTGTATTCCTTGCAGCCCTTAAATTTGTCCAGGAATCTTTGTTGTTGTTTTTAAGCCTGTACGGTAATAGTAAGGAAACACACTGATTGTGGGTAATACTGATTTTTAGATGCTTACCTGAAAACACTGCTGAGTTGAGAATACTCTTGACTGTTTGATGTGCTGTAAGAAGAGATTGTGACAACATAATATTACTTCCCACTAATTTAGTTAATGGGTGTTTGTGTCATAAATGGTCCTTGTCTTTTTACTAGATGATATGGCATGTTCGTTCATAGAATCAAAAGGGGGAAAATCAATTACTGAGCTTAAATTTTAAATGGCTCCTTCCTTTGCTGATTGTGAAATAGCTGAATATCAGTCTGAAGCATTTATTTGAAACCAAGGGTGGCAAATCTATGTTAATTTTTCTGTATCCTGTCTGTAACGAATGCTTCAGATGCTTAAGTATTTAGGGTTATGTGCTTTGTGAAATGTTGATTCCCTGTTATTCTGGAAATATGATTTCTTTACTTCAGAAATGGGGGGGGGGGGGGGAGAGAATCAATTTATGACATCCAGAAAATTAAAGTAGCTTCATTTTGGTTGCTTAGGTTGTACTAAATAGATAGCAAAGAATAGCATGGTTTAAAGAGATAAATGTCAGGAGCATTTTCTAAAGTAGACATTCAGACTTTTGGATTAATGGGATAGAAGGTCAATAATTGCATGGATTTCACTAAGCTTGAAAAGAGATGGCATTCCTGTGGTGCTGCTGTGATTATTAAAACATTTTGAATTCATTGTAAAGATATTGTGCTTAGGTTCCATGTTCTCTGCCACAGTGAAAGATATGACTCAGTAGGGTTGCCAATTTATACAGATTACAGAAAGGTATTTTAATCTTTTCCTATAAAATAAATAAATATTCTCAATAGCTAGGCTATGTAAGAAGTTTTTATAGGGTTTCATGTAATATTTTGTACTGACTCTATTTTAGAGATGTTGTACATTGCTTTGAGCTCCCAGTTGAGAGGAAGGATGGTAAAGGAATAAAATTAATCTAATAAATGAGCTATAGAAGAAATGCTTCAGGATGATTTTAACCTTCATTTGTCTTCTGTGTGTCCCCTTGTATTATTCAGGGTCCTCCAGAGTTTCAGCAGAATCCCCCTGGACCTGTTCCTACCAACTTCAATCAAGCCCCAAGACTCTCCCTCCAGGATCAGTGGAGAGGACCACCACCGCCTCTGCCACCACCACCTCCACAGGATAGAGAGCCTTTCTTCATGGGAGGTAGTGTCCTGTCTAGCATCAGAAGCGGCAGCTTGTTGTCTTAACTACAGGCACCCCCCCACACACACATGGGGGTTACGTTCTGGGCCCCCGTGTGTAAAAGTGAAATTGGATAAAGTGGGGAGCACCCTCTAAGCACCCTTTAAACACCCTCTCTGCTGCTCTCTTCAATCCATATAGAAAATACTGTATTCCAAAAATATCCACAACTAGAATTGAAGCTCTGGCGCTGGCAGGAGGCTGGAAGACACACAGGAAAGCGGTGGCTACTGCTGCGCTGCTCCCCACATCAGCTGATAGGCGGGGAGGCTGAGCAGCATAAACAGATTCCCGCTGCTTATCCAATATCTTTGGGGCATCCTCTGCCTTCACTAATGCCCTCTTCAGGCTCCGGAAAGAGTGTCCTCAGAAACCATGAGGAATCTCCAGGTTCCCCTTGCCATTTCTGGATTTGATTTGAATTATTTAATTATTTCCCATTGTCAGACTTAAACGCGGTGACTTTCCCATCTGTCACTTCTAGGCCATTGTTGAAGCTGGCAAATCCTCCTATATCTGGAGCTTGGGATTTAGCAGTTAGGTACCACAATATCACTTATCCGATTCTCTCCTGTCAATTTTTAACATAGTCATGTTTACTGGCTTATACATTATTGTAACATATATGTAAGAAGAAAACTTCTAAGGTGTCAACTGTAAAAGTGGTGAAAATTTCCACAGGCGCAACTTGGATTTCTCTTCCATTGTACAACCCTTAATTGTGTTAGTTGTTGCTGATGGCTGCTTTCAGTTAAACAACAGGACTTCTAACCGAAACCGTCTTTCCCCTATTGATTTTCCATGAAGACAATAAATAGTTCTGCTTGCAGGACTTACCTGGATTCTGTGGGTTGATTGGGGTGAGAGCATTCCTCCTGTTTTGGAGAAGGGTTTTGAACTACAGGGACCTAGTGGTCCTCTCTAACCCAGGTATCTACTCCAGGTATCTAAGGCTCTTAGAGAGTGCTAAAAGAAGCAAAAGTATGTATCTCTCCCCGCCCCCTTTGTAACATCTGTGCAGTCTAGAATGTTTTGTGAGGAAAGGATCTTCGTTTAGTGGCAAATCACATGCTTTGAATGCGGAAGGTGGCACAGTTCCAACGAAAAGGAGCAGATAATGCTAAAGGAACCTCTTTATGTAATCCTGAGGAGCCATTGCCAGTCCGTGCAGACCATATTAGGTTAGATGGACCCAATAATCTAACCTGGCTTTCCCCAACCCGGGTGCCTTCCATATGTTTTGGGTTCAAGTTCCCACCATTCTGCTGTATGCTGTGCTGGCTGGGGCTGATAGGAGGTGTACTGTAAAACATCTGGAGGGCGCTAGATTGGGGAACACTGGTTTAAACTAATATTGCTGCTTCCTATGTGAGCGTTCTCTGAAGCAGGGGTGTGAGGACTAGGAAGGCTGTTCAGTTTGCTCCATGGATAGATTGGTTTTATGACTACGTTTTGTTTCTGACAGAGCCAAGATTTCCCAGCCACCACCTGTTTGAGCAGCGGAGCCCTCCTCCTCCTCTACCGCCCCCACTCCTCAACAGCGCCCACCCCATTCCCAACCAAAACCCGCACCCTTTCAGCCAGCCTGGACCAGGTTTTAACCAGCAGGGGCAGCAGCACATGTTCCCCAGAGAGAGGATGGTGAGGCCAAACATGCAGCCGCAGGGGCCTGTGGGAGTCCTTCATTTCAACCAGCCTGGAGCAGCAAATGCACGACCTTTCCTCCCTCCCAGGCAGTCGTTCATGCAGGTGCCAGGCCAGCCGTTTTTGACAACTCTCACACAGCCCAACATGCAGGTATGAAACGAAAGCAAGAGTTCCTAGGAATCTGCATTTAGAAATATTGTGACAGCTTCAACCTAAGTTCCCAAAAGTGCGATGCCCCCAAAGCTGCCCAAAAGTTGTTACTCTAGCACCCTTTTCACACCACTTTGATCAGCAGGGCAGAACCTAGACCTGCCGTCCCCTAACTGCTCCAAAAAGTATGGCAACTGTATTGATCAGTGCTTGGAAATTAATGTCCAGGGTTGGTTTGTTTTTTTGCAGTATCCTTTTGCCCTCTTTTAGAGACTTTTAAAGCATGTAACAAACACATTTAGTTGACCCCCTCCTCTCTCTTGATCTTTTTAGCTGTGGGCCTAAGAATAAAGTGAGTTTGTGCAGGTGCTTACTTTTTTCATCTTAGCTATTCCTTAAGAGCCTCAAACCGTTTGTTGCTTATGCAGGGAAGTGTGGAAACCTTTGAGAAGTTCTCCTGTGCGCAGAGTTGAATGTTTAATGTTTGAATTGATGGTACAAAATATAGATGAAATTTAAATGTGCCTTTTTATTGCTGTGCCAAGCATGAAAACATATTTATCCCCCTGTGCCCAGTGCTAATTGAATTACAAGGTTTAGTGGCAACTTTGTATTGGCATAGTGCTTCAAAGTGAAGATATTAAACTGCTTTGATTTTTGCAAGGCTGTTCACAGCTAATGAGATTAGAAAAGTTTGTAATGCAACATTTTGTTCAATATTCTATGGTTTCCTAAATTGATTTATTCCAGAAGAAATATGAAAATAATGTATTGTTTAAAAACAAGTTCCTGTACAGTGAATAGATTAAGCATGCATCTAGAAAACAGCCATATTAGCTCGCCACAAAGGTTAGAGCACCCTCTGCTGGTACTATTGTTTTTCATTTGAGGATACTAATAAATACACAATGGCTGGTATCGTGCATTCCTTTCACTTATCAAGCTTTCTTTAAAGTTTAACTATTGTTCTTTAGTAATTGTAGGAAATGTTCAGACTCCAGTTAGACTTCTTCATTATTATTTTTTTAAAAGGAACAGCTGAAACATAATGCTTATGTGCAGTACAGCACTTTAATTTAGCTTAACTGAACTTTAGACTTGAATTGGGTGATGGTGTGCTTATTAATAAAGGCCTTTTCTTTGCTGGTTATAGTAATTGTGATATACAGAGTGCTGGTTAAATCCTATTAGCTACTTAGAGCTTGAATGTTTAGGAGCAGGCCTTTTTTGAGTTTGCAGCTCATGTGTGCTTTCCTTTAAAATGTGCAGGGTCCCTTGCACCCTCCTTTGCAGCCACAGCATCAGCAGCATCAGCAGCCGCCGCAACAGCACCATCCACAGCCGCATCAACAGCATCCGCAGTCTCATCAGCAGCATCCGCAGTCACATCAGCAGCATCCACAAACAGCCCAGCAGCACCACCAGCAGCACCAACCACACCAGCAGCACCAGCCACACCAGCAGCAGCACCACCTCCTTGCAGTGCCCCCCCAGCCCCTGATTTCTGTTGCCCCATCCCAGTTTAGACCTCACATGCAGGCACAGCAGCAGCAGTCAAGCAGCAATCGGATGCAGTGTCAGCAGCGACAAGGCCTGGTAAAGGCCAGGCATGTAAGTGACATTTAAATACAGTACAGAAAACTCCCGTTTTGCGCATGTTCAAAGAACACACGACTGTGCATGTGCAGGCTGTTTTCAGACCCAGAAGGGGGCGGGGCGGGCTTATGTGCACTCCACTGACGCGTGTGATAACCTGGAATGCAAACCCCAGTTGTTGCCTGAAATAAAAAATAACAAAAACCCTAGTAGTTTTCTTAAAAAATGAGAAGGCTTGGGGAGTGTGTGTGTGTGTGTGTGTGTTTTGAGGGTGAATACAAACCTCTTGAAGAGCCACCTGCAGGTCTGTGGATTAGATACCTCTGTTGTATGGTGTGACATTATTAGTGTTGTTGCTTATCTCTTGCACAGCCTCTGTGATGCTCCCTCTGTGCCAAATTCGGCTGCCTTGGCATTATTATTATTATTATTATTATTATTATTATTAAATATATTCACCACCCTATACCCGGAGGTCTCAGGGTGGTTCACTGAACAAAATCAGAATATAAAACCACAAAATATATAATCAAAATAAAAACAACAACCCGTTAACCCCACCCCACCCCTTGCTTAGTATTACGATCAAAAAAAGCACTCTTATTTGGACAGTGTCTTGAGATTGTTATCTTGAGCTTGAGAGGCCGAGTAATCTTACTACTATTGGGCTGTGCAAAGCAGCACAGAGGAAAAGAGATTTCCATGGGCAGCTTTCTCAAGGCCATGTTAAGGGTTCTTTCTTTCTCCCCTTCCAAGGGAGCGCAATTTGAACATTCCAGTAGTGAGCAGGCAAATGATTCATTGCAGCCCTACCTGTGTTACTGAGTGATACTACTTTAGTACTAGCAGTGATAGGTAGAAAGCAGAAATAGCCCTACTGCCAATGCTTCAATGAAGTTAAGACACATGGGGGCAAAGTGAGAAAGACAAGGGACAAGGATTGGCTTCCAAACTGCAGTGATGATGTTGAGCAGGTTAACTGGCAGTAGAGAGTGCAGCAAAGAAGTGACGACAGTTCAGGAGAGGCTTTGCCATGTAGTTTGCCTGGAAGGTTTTGAAAGAAAAGAAGGCAAGGATGTGTAGGACTGGCTGTGTGTGTGTGTGTGTGTGTGTGTGTGTGTGTGCGCGCGCTTAGAAACATTATTTAAGGAAGGCTGTGTCTGGAGGTGAAGTTGGCCACATTTGTTCACTTCTAGTCACAAATCCTGCAGTTTTGTCAATCCATGGTTGACTTTTTCCTTTGCTGTGCTAAAGAATTTTCAAACCACTTAGCACTGCTTTGTCCCTCTGTTTGTGTTCACCTGTGTTTCTTGAGGCCCTCTGCAGGGTTGATACCTTCTCTGCCACAGAAAATTCTGTGCTGGGGAAAAAGAGTTCTGTTGCTTTGTGTGCTCTTCCTTTGGAAGATTCCATTCCTCAAAGCTTATCCAAGGCTGTTAGTACCATTAGCATGGCAAAGGGGACTATAGACTTGCATTTGCTATAGAAATGACTGCACAAAAAAAGGTGATTCAGAATCTCCATATGTTATCAGTTAAGCTACAGCAAAATCTGCATGCTTAAAAACCTCAATGCTATCAGGGGTTTTTTAATGTTGATTTTTTTTTCAGAACACACCAACACAAAACATGGTAAAGCGTCCAAATCAGCAACTCCAGTCACCTGCTCAAAGGAACAGTAACTTGCGGGAGTTGCCAATAGCACCTTTGCATGCAATCGAGGCTGCTAACAACCGAAGAACCTCAGCACCCGCTGCTCAAGTAAAACCCATTACCAGTACCATGCCTACTACAAGGCCTGTTGCTAGTGTGAAGAACCAACAGGGAAGGACTGAGACAAAGCCTAGAGCAGTTATTCCAGTGGCACAACCTAAAGTGGAGATCAAATCTGAGCCAGAGGTAAGGCCTCTCCTCTGTCTATCTATGTCATAGTTTTCTGCATTTATACTAGTTTCCAGGCAGGCACAGATGAGTAAACTGGAGAGATAGAAGAAACGTCTCTACCAGCACACACAGTCCACTTATATGTTGGTGATTCCCTCATCTGCTGAAAACATAAGGCACATCTGTTACTTACACTTACATCTGTTACAGCAAAAGTATCTTATTGTAAGCCCTGATCAGGAAATGGAGCTCACTGTCACCAGTCTTGAGAGTCAAGTGTGCACTTTGCTGGAATGAGAAGATGGAGCCTAAAGGAGAAGTCAATTCGGAATGGGGTATATGGGAAGCTCTTCCCCTCAGCCACCAGATGTGGTCCACAGGTCATGGGTCAACCATCCCCGATGTAATCCTGTCTATTGGCAAGATGCAGTGATAATATTAAATAATGAAATTCTGTTTTTGTGGAAACAAGAATCTGCAGTCATTTGCCTATTTTTATTTATCTCTTGAATACCATTGAGTGATTTTGGAGAACCAAGTTACTGTGAAAGTACTATTAAAAGTCCCTAGGTAGAATCCGCAATGAACTTGCTAGAAACTCAGTTGCATGTGACTCTAAGCCAAACCATAGCTTAGCACAGAGCAATTGTGCAGGCTCCCTGAGAGGAGATTGTGACTGCTTTGCTCATCTGCTGGTTTTGCTGTGCTGGACCAGACTAAGTCATGCTTTGGCTTAGCAGGTTATATGAACCTAGGCTCATGGTTTAGCTGTCCCAAACCAAGCACTGGCTATAACCCACAGGACAAATCTTGGTTACAATTCATAGTTTGTGTGGAGAGAGCTAAACCATGAACCTGGGTTCATTAGACATGTGGAGCTCAATACAGTAACAGTAAGAGGAGCAGAGGAGCCACAATCTCTGAGAGCCTGCACATTCAGCTGTTCATGCTAAGCCATTGTTTGACTTGGCATAATGCGCAAACTGAGCTTTTATGGCTTAAAATGAGACACAGTGTCTTATCCTCAGTCACTCTCCTGTAGTATAGGCATAATACTGAGCCTGCCTTGCGGGATTGTTGTAAAAATTACTAAGACAATGCTTTGAATATTCTAAAGAACTATATAGCTGCTAATTCCTGTTATTATCCCTTACAGATAGGCTCGAATGATGAATATCAATGGTTTGTCACTGTAAATGCTAACTACTGAATGCTGATGTTTTTTCTGATCGGTTGTTACAGAATCTAGAGTAACTGTACTCAGTGAAATAGATCACGTTAGGTTGAATTGGCCCGTAAAACTTAGACTAAAGTACTTTACCCTGCGAGATTGCATTTTGGATGGATGGCTGTTTTCAGTGTTCTCAGTTTTTTGTTTCAGATGGCCAAAGTCAGTGTGGTCCCGTGGGCAGAGAGTTAGATGTGGTTCCCTTGGGTTCAATGCCAACTCTGCCATGGAGTCATGTAGCATCTTAATCTGAGTTAGAAATATGGTAAATGGGAATGGGGACCTATTTGCTCACGTTGTTAGGGGAACTCAGATATTAAGATGAGCCTAGCAAATTCAAAATAGTATGCAATTGTAACCGATAGGTTCCAGTTTCTCCTGCCTACACTTTCAGCTGATGACTCTTTAAACACCTTACCTGCCAATTAAACATGAACATTGCGTAAGAGAATCTTTGTGAAAGCCATATGTGAGTGAAACTAGTTCAAGCAATGTTACGTTGATTCCATGGTGCAGGATCTTCCACTTTTTCGCTGCTTCCAAGTGCTGGTGATCTAAGCTGCTGTGTGCCGAATGAGGTTTCCTCAAGATGTATACTAAATAAAGCATATCCGGTTGGTGCTTTAGGGGGTTAAACTATTGTAGTGTTTAATAAGGAACAGTTCTTAGCCTATTATGTTATCCTTTAACGTTTGTCCTGTTGAAACTTGCAAACTCAGGAGCAACACTTGGAAGCAGCTTTTCTTTTGATGTTCCTGATTTCCCTGTAGCTTCCTGTAAGAATGTGTTTTCTGCCAGAATTTTAGGCCCCTTGGAAAGGTTATTTGATGCACAAAGGGTATAATACTTTCAGAAAAGCTTGAGGCTGGAATATTAAAGGCATTCCTGATATACCATTAATATTCCAACACTGCATTTGGCAACATTTTAATTCTGAAGAGAGTGCATGAGTTCAAGGTCAGAGAGATTGACTTGTGCTGTTCATTATAACCAAT
Source organism: Podarcis muralis (assembly GCF_964188315.1). Taxonomy (NCBI): domain Eukaryota; kingdom Metazoa; phylum Chordata; class Lepidosauria; order Squamata; family Lacertidae; genus Podarcis; species Podarcis muralis. The sequence continues at coordinate 13,258,574 of NC_135666.1, forward strand.
TATTGTGTGACAAATGAGTTTCAGATCAGGCTGAAAATTCTGTAAGAAAAATCAATAGTTCTAATCAGGGCCTTTCAGGTCATTTACCACCCTACCTTTTGTTAGTTTGTCAGAAAAGAGCAAGATAAAACCCATGTGACAGTGGGCTGCCTCTGCATTGTTACAGCTTCCATTTGAAACAATATTTTGAGATCTTGAATTATATTAATAGTTTAATTGGTTTCAGCAACTTCTAAATGAGTTCCGATTTAGAAGGCTTCAGTTTCAGCATTCTGATTTTTTTTCATTAAGTAAAGTCCAAACTAGAGTCGTGTATTTTTTTACTCTTTATAGGTTGCCTATTAATAAACTTGCATTGGTAGCTATGTCATTTAAAAGCATTAGCACCATATTTCAGTTGATTTAAGATGCTCCTGGGAATGGATGCCATCAATGCACTCTCTTTTTTTAAAAGCAAAACCAAATTTGACAAAGCTGGATAGGAGTTACTGTCCCTATAACTTGTTTCCTTTGATGTTCTGTAGTTTCCTGATGAAGATGAAGAAACCAGACTCTACCGTTTAAAGATAGAAGAACAGAAACGCCTAAGAGAAGAGATCTTGAAACAAAAGGAGCTCAGGCGGCAACTTCAGGCTGGAGCTAGAAAAAAAGAGTTGCTTGAAAGGCTCGCGCAGCAGCAGCAGTCTTCAACACAACAACAGGAGGAAGAAACTTCACAGTTGCCCACCAATGGAAACCCATTGCTTCCCCTTCCCGGTGCACAGCCTCGCCAAAATGTGAAATGCAGGCTGATGGTTAAAAAGCAAGACCCAGTAGCTCCAAACCCCCCTGCTTTTCAGCCTAAGCCCCCAAATATTCCGCAGGCTGGAGATAATGCACAGTTTCAAGGACAGCAAATAAAAACAGTGAAGCAGCTAAGACAGACTAGGACAGTGCCCGAAAATGAGCTCCAGCTGCCATACAAAGGGTTGCAAACAAAGCCTCCTGCAGCCCACTTGAACCCATCCCAGATTGCTCGTGTGGCATCAGTACAAGGCCAGCCTCAGGAACTGAAGCCTGGGGTGAAAAGAACTGTCATGCAGCGGGCAAACAGTGGTAGTGGAGATGGGCCCCATGTCGGCACCAAAGTCAGGGTGATTAAATTGTCAGGAGGGGTAAGTTACCAGGCTTGTCTGTCTTTTGTTTTCTTGTGTGTTTTGTGGTCCCTGTCTGTCCTGTTGGTGTCATTTGCAAAGGCCCAAAGAAAATGGAGATTGATAAGCACAGGCTTGGGGGGACGACAACCCACATTTCAAATCTTCCTGTTAATTTTGAACTGTCACAGCTGTGTATAGCTATTTTAAATCATTTCCCCCAATATCATACATGTACGTTTCCCCATATTGTAATCTTGAATGGTCTTGCTGAACTGATCGCCAAATGGATCAAGTGATCAGGGTAAGCACAAGTAGCATAAAGGAGGCAGACCGCATGCTGGTGACCAAATCAAAAACATTTGGTAACTAACCACAGCCAAAAAAGAGCAGTGGATGATGAACCGAATACTAACAATTTGTGGTTATGGCCAGAAGATCTTCCCTCCTTTGTTCCTTTAACAGAAGCCTTTGTATGAGCTGTTGCTCTCTACTTAATTGTGCTTAGGTCACTACCTGATTACTAGGTAACAGGATGCCAGGCCTTAGGAAAAGTGACAATAAATTGAGGAATAATTTCCATTTAGGAAAGTAGCAAATATGTAAAGTCCCCCTTTAGGCCAGGAAATTGTGTGTTATAAACTGCGGTTTATTGCAGCATTTTTCAGGAATAAACCGTAAGAGCTGTGTATACCTCTTCTAGAAAGAAAATAAGAAACTTTGTTGAAGGACTTTGAAATGTGAGAAATGAGGAAATGGATTTAAGTTGAAGGGAAGTTATGTGTATGTTTAACCATATTCTCTCCCCTCACCCTCCCTCCCTGTCTCCTAATGACAAGAATAGCAAAGTTTGTGTGCCTTGTTTTTCAAGTAGCAGAGAACTAGTTAACAATAAAATTGCATTCAGGCTTCTGACCTGACTCAGATTTTGTTGGTATTGCAATACACAGGATAGTAGCCAGGAAAGCTTTCACTTTGGAGTTCTCCACCCCTCCCCAAGTAGGTTGTACTGTCCTGTTTTGTGCGTCAGCAAACAACCTCAGCACAGGGTGCATATAAATGGTACTCCGATAGAAGTGGGCAGAAAGCACTTGATAAAGACCAAGTAGAACTGAGCTAAGGGTTTATTTTGTTTATGTGTGTATCACATGTATCACAGAAAAAATGAGACTCTGTAGTGCACTCCTTTTCATAGCAAACATGACTTCTCATCCACTCGCAGGCAGGATATGCCAAACAGCCTACTGGCCAAAACAAGTTATCTGCTCCTATTGCAGAAATATTCTTTGGGATATATTTGAGGCATTATTTAGTTCTGAGCCTTTAGTAAAGGTTCATCCAGTTTCGTGGAGTTGGACAGCATTGGAAATAACTTAAGGAGTGAGCTGAAATTAGTTTAGTTTGTTTCATGCAGTGGTGTTGTTTTTCTTCCAGAAAAATAATTAGCTCTATTTCCCACCTTTTTTAACCACTATGGTTAAATTGTTAGGATTCAGACTGAAATAGTTCAGAGTGCAGAGAAGTTGTTTTAAGATGTTCCTTATTAAGTACAGCTTAGTTGTAAGATCAGTTCAGCAGGGGAGTAAGAAGCCCAGAGAGGCTGTAGAATTTCCTTGGAGATTGTCCTGTAAAGGCTGGACAGGCATTTGAGGGACGGTTTATGTATGGAGGTTGAAATACAAAGAAGCTTTGTGCGCAGGAGAGGCATCTGCCTGAAAGCAGTGCTTTCTTCGAAATGTTTTGCCGCAACATCTCCCACTGCTAAAGAGGCAAGTTGCTTTTTAAATTGCAGATTGGCATGCCTCCTTGGCAGTGTGAGATGCTGTGGCAAGAACTTCAAAGAGAGCTCCAGCTGAGTGTGCATGGTCCTAGCCTTCACGTGCATAGAGCTGCTTTGGATTGAGGCCAATGCACCCTGCCTTAAAGTATCAGATGGGAATCTCTTCCAGCTCAGATTATAGTGATCCTTTGAGGAATCACTTTCGTTTACAAGATTTTGACAGGCATATATTCTTTAGCAATAGTAATAGCTAGGCAATCTTAATTCCAACTGGTAAAAACTAAAGGATTGTTGAAATCATATATACCAGTGCAAGAAGTCTCCACAACGAATTGTTGCAGTTATTCAGTGTAGCAGATATATACAATCTTCTTTCAACCACTTGCCTGGTCGCCATAGGCAACTAGAAATTTGACATAGGTGCATGAGGTTGCAGAAAGGAAATGGAATGTTCAGCCCCTCTTTTAGCAACCACCTGCATTTATTTGCTGGACAGCAGGGGGTTATTCACCTTCTCTCCTTCCAGCGTGGGTAACAACCCTGGGTTTGGCCCTTCTGCTGACAACCCATTATAGGGTTGTAGGGTAGGAAGCCCTCTGTTCCCCGCTTGACAGAGAAAGCAAGCAGGCTGCTGGCAGAGGCATGGAGTGCTTCATTCCTTCTCCAGCAGCCTGCTGGGTTTATGTACTGGGTGCACAGGAAGTGAAGCTCCCTTTTATGCATCCATCATTGCAACTGAGAGAGCTGGCAGCAAAGTAGAGTGCTCCTTCTCTCTGCCTTCTGGGTTTTTATGGTAGACTAAGGATGGCAAAGCCCACCACCTGCAGGCAGTTTTGAAGGGTGGTCAGGGCCGCCAACCTACCAATCACCCAACCTCATAGGATGGCAAATTTAATGCCAGTGGATCAGCACAGACATATCTCTTATCTTAGCGCTGTCCCACAGTTCTAAGATTGGAAATAGGCCTCTGCATGTCCTTTGAGGGTAAAAGTTAGAAGCAGATGCTTATCTTCAATCTTAATGTTAAGTACCACAGTGCCACACTTGTCTCTGATCTTAAATACTATGGGACTATAACACTAAGATCAGAAATAAGAGATTGGGAAAGCCCAGGTGGGCATGGTTTGCCCAAAATGACTTCCTGGGCCAAGTTCAGAGGTGGGCCTAATTAGGCTCATGGGCTGGAGGTTTCAACTGCTGTGCTTAGTTACTCAGCAGGCGAAACTCCTACATTTCTTGCATGGGCACAGGGGAAGCTGGGGGTAGATCTAGAACGATTGGCATGACAACCTGTTGGATCCACAGAAAGGAGTATCAGCACTTAGTCGTCCAGCACAGAAACACAGCAGGTTGATGGTGGAACCTTGACATGCAGGACAGGCTTTGTCTCCCTCATAACTAGCATAAAACACCATAGACTATTGGAAAAAAGGGGCAGAGTGATCTGACCATTTACCATGACTTCACAGAGCACTCAGCATAGAAACAAGTGAGTTGATGGAGTGGGAAGAGAGTGCTCATTTCTTGTTAGTACAGTGTTTTGCTAGTCTGTTTTTTAGTCACAAGAGAGGCTGGGAAAGGAAGAATGGAGTGCTTTGCTTATTCTCCACTAGCTACTCCTGTGAGTAAAAAGCAGGTGAGTGCAGGATATTGCCAGGACTAATTTATCAGGCTAGGTATATTTGGGTGATATATTTCCTCTTGTTGCAACACACGGACATATTTCACGCTGCAGAGTTCCTAAGGGACTTGCTGTATCTTCCTCTAAACTTCTAAATAGGGGTGAGCCAATTTTCCGGTGCAGGCAGGTGTATAGCTACATTCCTTTATACAGAAAATTGCTACTAAGCATGAAAACTCAGATCAAGATGCTTGATTAAATTTTCAATAGTTTGTCAGAAAGTTACAACCATGTTACTTTGTTCCACATGCTGCACAGAGAAAAGGGGAGTTATTGGCAGCAAGGGAGACAGTCTGGACAATTTTGCTAGTCTAAGCTTACACAAAGATTAAGTCTGTCAGAGCCCTCTGTAAGGTAGACATCCCAAATGCTGCTGAATGTCTAGTTCTGAGTCCTGCCTAGAGCATGTTTTGGTAATTCTCCTTTGAGGCATCTATGTATTCTTCCTTTGGGTCAAGGTTTTGAATGTAAGTGTTCCATCAAAATCTGAACTCATCTAGGTCAGCTATATCATGTTCTGGCTGAACAGTATATTGATCTTCTGGTATTGCAGCTCTTTCTGAAAGTGTTGAGAACTACCAGCCTGTTGAAGACGTGTTTCCATTTTTGCTTTTGTTCAAACTCATTGACAAGAACTCATTGATGTTGGTGCTTTCAGCACAGCTGTGCCATTGCATGTTATTGCAAAGCCAACTGCAGCATTTGCTGGACGTTGTGATCTTCAATCCATTGTTTTCAGAAGTTTGAAGAAAAGTCATAATTCTTCAGCTATCTTTAGAAGTGTATTATGAAAGCACTACCCTCCTCCCATTTGTTCATGAAACATATCATTTATATCAGCTTCCCTATTTTTCACACAGAAAACCTATGTATAAGGTGGTAGATTGGCATGCAACATATAAACTGTCAGGTGGGACAGTTGGGGTGCCCAGATATTCATGGGAAATGACCATTCAGTTCACCAAAGCTTCCTATTGTGTAGCACAGGAGTGGGGATCCCTGAGTTATGGGTTTAATTAAGCTGGGAACAAATCCCAGTTTGGCCCATAAGGCTGTTTTCTCCAAACCACTTGCCCCAGTCGCACACTTGACATCATATGTGATGTCAGGTGAGAGACGGGTGAAGATGCTACTGATTGGCAGTTAGAGCAAGCCAGTTGGGGTTGGCTGCACTACTGAGTTCCCACTGGGTAACTAGCTAGCCAGTCCTTGAATGGGCTTGCAAAGAGTCCTGCTCAGCACTCTGAATTGCCAATGATCAGCTGATCAGTGGTACAAAGCACTCCATCACCTGTCACCATTGTGACATTAGGTGATTAACAGGTGGTGTTCCCACTCACCTGTCAAATTTGGCCTGTGCAGGGTAGGGGAGATAAGGATCTGGCCTGCTATGTAATTCCAGTTCCCTACCCCTGTTGTAGCAAATGAGAATGAGGCAAAACACAAGTGTATGCAATCCCACCTGTGTTTGCTGTTCCCTGATCTCTATTTAGGAATTTTCTTATTTCAAGCTGCCTTTACACTGTGGTTAGGGATACTTGTTCCCTGCAAGTCAAAAGTCAGTTTTCTGCCTTGAGAAAATAACTATTATGCAAATAGCACACATGGCAGGAATCCTGATCACTTACTCATTGATCTGTAGGTTGCTTTGAACATTTCAAACAGAAATATTGAAATGAAGAACCTCTTTCCTTACTGCATTTTTGGCCCAAAGAAGACTGTACCATGGAAGTTGAGCACAAAATATATACTTACATTTACATTTTTACACTGTGTATTAGAAGTTTTTTTTTTTTTTTAAAAAAAGAGGGCTGCAGTGTTTGATCAAATAGGTTCATCTATTAACCTTCCAGACCATTAAAAAAGTGCCCCTGGTTAATTAGGTGCCATTTTAGAAGAGAGAGCCCTTTTCTCTCTCTCTCTCCTTCTAAACTGGTGCCTGCCATTTTGCTTCCCTCTTCCCTATTCTCTGTCCTTGTGGACATCAGATGGAGAGATGTTGATGGAGACTTGCAGATCCTTGGGGTGCCAGCACCTTTGTCTCTGGAGGGTGTTGGTGTGGCAAGGAAAAAGGATGATTATTCTACCCCCACCCCCACCCCACCAAGACACTGGGCACTTCTAGACAGGTTGTAAGGCTCCAGTTCTGCAGATTTGCTGTGGAGTGAGCTCCACTGAAATCAGTAAACCTTCTGGATAGGTTGTTTCAGAAAGCATCATGTTCTCTCCCTCAGAATTTTTGGTTCTGTGCATTTTCATATTTATGCAAACTTGATGAAAACTTGTATGATCATTAATGAACTACTTTATTTTGTCTAGGTAATGAATACTCATATAAGTTACCATATAAAATAATAAGAATTCTAAATTGTTGTTGGGACGCGGGTGGCGCTGTGGGTAAAACCTCAGTGCCTAGGACTTGCCGATCGCATGGTCGGCGGTTCGAATCCCCGCAGCGGGGTGCGCTCCCGTCGTTCGGTCTCAGCGCCTGCCAACCTAGCAGTTCGAAAGCACCCCAGGGTGCAAGTAGATAAATAGGGACCGCTTACCAGCGGGAAGGTAAACGGCGTTCCGTGTGCTGCGCTGGCTCGCCAGATGCAGCTTGTCACACTGGCCACGTGACCCGGAAGTGTCTGCGGACAGCGCTGGCCCCCGGCCTATAGAGTGAGATGAGCACACAACCCTAGAGTCTGGCAAGACTGGCCCGTACGGGCAGGGGTACCTTTACCTTTACCTTAAATTGTTGTTAGCCACCTTGAGTAGGGTTTTTTTGTATAGGGTTGGACATAGCTTTCAGTATACATAAAACATACATAATATATTGACGTAGCAGAGCACAAATAAATTTAAAAGCATAATTAATCTTAGCAAACTCATGCTGTCATTCACAGTGGAATTTTTTTTAATACATCGTGACATCAGTGACACAACATGGGCACTTTCAGATTGACTTTTGACACACAAGATTTGCCAACACTTGCTAAGAATATGGTGGGATAACACTGGGATACGTTTACGCTAGGAAGTCAACCTCCTCACTCACTGTTGGTTGCTCAGAACAATGCTTCTGCTTTGCCTCTGCTTCTTGGGTGCATATATCAATGTTGTAGTAAAAGCTTTCTCAGAAATATCGTCGTGTGTCTTATGCTCTTTGTCTGGCTTACATTGAAGTTTCCAGAGTAACCATAAATTTAAGAGAATTTTAGAAATTGTGTTAAATTTGCATTCATACTACTACTTGTTGATTTGATAAAAAGGAAACTATGCTCTTCAGTTGCTGTGACTCATTCTTCAGAGGAGTGTTCATATCATGTCATTTGCCTTTTGGGCTGGCATCAGGTTTTTAGTAGGAAGTCTTTGCCAAGGAGGAAGATTTTAGATAATGGCCATTCAGAACTGGGCTACTATTTGGCTGAATGGCTGCTATGACTCGCTGCTTTTGCTGCTTCCTTTTCAAGCTTGTTGCATTGTCTGCTAAGGACTGCTTTTGGTCTTCAGTGCTAGCTGTATTATTTTGGGGTCTCTCTGGTAAGGTCTTCTCAGTAGGGATCCCCCCCCCCTTAATCTAGCAGATGTAGAGTATGCAACCCAGGAATTCTCTCATGACCTCTGAACTTCTTGGGTGCAAAGTGAGAGTGGCAGTATTTTTGGAATGGTGAGCCCTTTGCAAGTATTCAGGGCTAGGGTAAATGCCCAGCCTCATCACTCTGGAGTTACCAGTGTTTGGTTTGCGTCATAGTTTTAATTGCATTCTGTACCTGGTCTGCAGTAGATATTTTTTCAGAGCTGGGTTGTGCTGTTGCATCCCCCCCCCCCCCCCCGTTGTACTAAATGATTTTGCAGCTGAATGTTTAGGTGGGTATTAAAATAGGTGAAATAGACAATGCACACACTGCTTCCTTCAAACAAGAAACAACCTCACACCCCTGGGTTGTTCCCCAGCTCTTTTCCTGCTTAACGCAGCCTGTTACAATGCCTGCCTAATTTTCTACCAACTACTCTGTCCCCCTTCTAAATAAATTTAGTTGTAACTGAAGCCAGATCGGCACATGCAATGGAATTAAGGTGGAAGAGGCCTAATTTAGTAGAAAATGTACAGAACCACTTCAGACTGCAAGTGTAGAATCATGAGTGCACCCATACATAAATCACTATGCAAGTAAAAAACTAACACAACGTGGGCAGTGCTAGAAACTTTCTCCCTGATGTGAATTTATATATTATTTATATTATATTTATATTATTTATATTTATATTTGGGTTTCAATAGGAGGGAACATTCAACAATAGATATCCCCCACCTGCAGTCTGAATTCTTGTCAGCCACTTTTCCCATCTCATTTTACTGTCTTTCTGGATTGGGCCCAAGTCCCACTGAAACCCATGAAAGAAGTTAAATACTATTCATTTGAGCCCCGTTGTATTTAACGGAGCCTAGTTTTGCCAAACCTTTGCCTCTGTCTCTCAGCCCCCTATGTTCCAGACCCTCTTTGACTAAACACCCTTAGGCTTGCCCCCTTCCTTCTGCTTTCATTGTGCTGTTATTCTGTCCTTAGACTCTGTATTTTTCCCTTTCAGCCATACTGGCCTTTCGTTTAAACTTAGAGTAGTTGTAATGTGTACTACAGGCATCTTCCTTTGGAGCAGCACTTGACAGAAAAGGGGTTCACACGATTTGCACACAAGTGACAGCACAACACAATTATATATTAGCAATTTTTATTATACCTTTCTTCCAAGGGACTCTGGGTGCCTGGTCTTTTTCCTGCAACCCCCAATTTTATTCTCGCAGCATCCCTGTACATGCAGATGACCTTTATTCTCTGTCTGGCTTCGCCCCTGCATCCCCATAAATGCACCCTCATAAATCATGAAAATGGTAAATCTAGTACCTGCTTAACATTTTTTTTTCAGTGATACTAAAACACAACACATGCAAAAGGAAGCACTTGTGACACGCTTGTGCTACAGAATTGAACCCCACATGGGCAAATGGGGGATCTTGTAGAAATAGGTCACTGCAGGAGAGAAATTCACTAACTGGCAGAAGCTTTGACGTTTGGGGGTGAGAGCTGATCCCATTACTCCAGCCATTATGAAGTTACTTGCCCATTCCTTGAATTAGGTGGACTGACACTATTCATAATTATTTCTTCCTCTGCTTCTTAAACTTAAAGGATCATGTATAGAAGAGGAAGCTTCTATCATCACAGTGCCTAGACGTGATGGCAGTTAAGGGGTTTGAAGGGCATATTTTTACATTGATCTCCCCAGTACAATTGTAACACATAGAAACATAAAAATATATTAAATGTTAACACTAGTATTTGTTCCTGAGATCAAATAAAAATGCATCATGGGCTAGTGATGGCTGACTTATGGGCGGTTCTTCTAGTATTTTCTTCACTATAAATAAATCCATTAGCCTGTGGAATAGCAAGCACTAAGATTTGAGGTTATTGTGCTAATTGTGACAGTATAAACTAGTATGGCGGAGTAGTGATGACGGTCTTATGAAGCAGGTTTGTGGTTATTGTCCCTATATTCCTTTTTGGTGATGGAATTTCATGTGTACATGTTGGATGATACCCATTGACTACTGTGGAATTACAGAATGCTTAACATTAACTGCTGTTCAACCATCTTATGTTGTTGTTGGGTGATTTCTCCTTAGCCAAAGACTGACCTCCCTTGCTCAGAGTGATATGTCTAGTCCTCTGTCGTCTGAAAATGCTGAGTCTTATACTGGACCAAGAAAAACACACCTCAGTCTCTGTGGAGAACTGCACTAGTGGGTCTTTCGTATATGGAAACTCTGCTTTTTTTATGTAATTGTTGCAACTGTTGGTAGTCATAGTGTCTCCAAAGGCTGAAACAGCACAACTGTTCATTCCACTCTACATGAGCTAATGGCATTTATATCAGGAGTGGAAGAGGTGGGGGAATGGGGGGGAGGGAGAGAAAATTTTGCTTCAGTTGGGAAGCAAGCATTGCTCTCTAAAAATGAGAACTGTTCAAAAAAGTTTAATTATTGTATACTTTTGGTTTTTTGCATCTGTATTGCTCATCTCATGCAATAAAAATGTTTAAATAATGTGTACTTTTATAGCCCTTTTATTGTGATCTCATAGATCATAACATCGGTTCTATTATATGGAAATCCACAACAATATTGGAGACAACTCACATTTCTGTTAGTGAGGGCAGGACTACAGCTTAGCTGTGATTTCATTCAGACTCGGTATTTTGCAATTGTACTCAGGACCTGCCTTGCTTCCATTAATTGAAACTGTGCTACTTAAGAACTTCAAGGTATTTTTCATCTCCTACTACTGTAAGTATAGATAGCACAATCCTACCCAAGCCCTGTTCTGTTTACTTCAGAGGGCTTCCATGGTCTTCCCACTCATACCTCTCCACGCATACATTCCTGCCAGAACTTTGGTCCTCCAGCTGTGCCATCCAAAGGTCTGTTCCCTCAAAAGACTTTCCTTTTGTCCCTTGCTGCCCTGCATGCTTGGTATTACCTCCCAGAACACCTGGAGTTTCCTGTGCCCAAACCCCTCTTCAAAATCCACCTGCCCTGTAAATCATTTGGCACAGCCCTTTGATTCCCATGCCTTGCTGTAACTCCACCTGTAGCTAAAAGTGTTCATTGCTTCCCTAATTACCCCTCCTCCCCTCCCTGCCCTCACTCTGTTTCCTGACTCAAATTTTAGAAGGTAGCCTCCTCGGGGCAGTGAACTGACCTTTTGCAGTCTGTAAAGTGCTATGGCACACTGATAGTACTACTATAGAGATCAATTAATAGCAATTGCAAGCAGAACGAATTTTGTTCCATAAAATGGACCAACTTCTTAGAGAAAGTACAGAGGTACCTTGGTTTACAACCATAATATGTTCCGGAGGTCTGTTTGTAAACCAAAACAGGTTGTAACCCAAGGCGCGCTTTCGCCAATGGGGCCTCCAAAAAACTTTTGTTCGGAATCCCCCCCCCCCCCGCAAGGGTTGTAATCCAAAAAAAGGTTGCACACCAGGACACGCACTTCCGGGTTTGACGTGTTTGTAATCCAAAACGTATGCAAACCTAGGTACCACTGTAGTAATACTACACTTGAAACAAGTAGAGAGATGGCTTCTTTAAAGTACAGTGGCCCATTATTAGGATAGGCCATTGAAAAGGACAATACTGAAACCATGCATCATCTCAATTTCCTCTCCCCCCCACCACCTCCCCAGGTATTTTCAACTCCATAAACTGTAATTATATCTTGAGAGTGTGTGTGTGGAATAAAATAAAATCTCAAGTGGGTGAGCACTTCAGTGTTGGGAAATGCCTTGTGGGCTAGAGGGCTATAGATTGCTGGAATCTTTTGTTTGGGCTGAATTAACCATCATGCTGCATAACACAGTAGGGTCTCTGCCCAATTGTCTTTCTTGCTATGAGTAGTTACCTCAGTAGCCAGGTGAGGAGAGCTCCTGCCTGGAAATTTCATGCAACTCCAAGGCATAGCAGCCGTTCCATCATCACAGGAAAGGAAAGCTGAGTCTATCCTGGTCCCAGCTGGAAAACACCTCAGAATACTTAGGAGACTTGCCTGGTATGAAGATACAAGAAACTGTTCTATCACAGAGGATACCAGAAGAGGTTGGGAAAGATGGCAGAGCAGGAATGGGAAAGGCTGGCTACATTTTTGGTATCCTTTTTAGAAATGCATTTGTGATTGCATGCCAAGCATTTAAATCACAACTGATTTGTCATGTGTGTTTTTTGGAGGAAACCAACCCCGTACCCAACCTCAGCTTTAAATTATGTGTTCAAATATAACTGCTGACTTCCTCGCCTTTGCTAAACATTTACATCTCAGCAAAGTTGGTTAGAAACAGATTCTAGAATTGTCCTTTTTTTGCTTCCTGCATAGTATAATTTGCCAACTTTTTTAGTTAAGAGGAAGTGTCTGTCATCATAACTTCTGAACTACAGACACTTAGCCATTTCATTTTGCCCTCACAGAAGTCAGGAGTGTGCGTATCCCCACCACCATACAACCACACATAATCTGTTTCCCAAGGCAAATGTAAACTGTTGTTGAGACTCTGGAGGTATGACTATTTCTCAGTGATAGTTCTCAGTGTTCATCGAATTATGAGTTAATTGTTTCAGTTATAAAAATAAGATACTGAGTTATGTATTAAGAAATCATCACTTCATTAGCTCTCCCCATTCCTTTATATGCAGATTCTTGGGGTGCATGACAAATATTGCAAGCAAAATACGAGGCAAACCTTATCACCCATTTTTTGTGCAATCAAGGTATTGTAGGGGTTTGGGTCATCGTTATTCTGCCCATTATGTTACTAGATAGAAACCAGTGAATTTGGTCAATCTTAACATTTCACTTGTCACTAACGCATGCATGTTTGCGTTTTATAAATTATTGTGTTTTGTGTTGCTAAACGTTTAAAGCCCTCCTAAGGCAAGATAACGAGGGACGCGGGTGGCGCTGTGGGTAAAAGCCTCAGCGCCTAGGGCTTGCCGATCAAAAGGTTGACGGTTCGAATCCCCGCGGCGGGGTGCGCTCCCGTTGCTCGGTCCCAGCGCCTGCCAACCTAGCAGTTCGAAAGCACCCCCGGGTGCAAGTAGATAAATAGGGACCACTTACTGGCGGGAAGGTAAACGGCGTTTCCGTGTGCTGCGCTGGCTCACCAGATGCAGCTTGTCACGCTGGCCACGTGACCCGGAAGTGTCTCCGGACAGCGCTGGCCCCCGGCCTCTTGAGTGAGATGGGCGCACAACCCTAGAGTCTGTCAAGACTGGCCCGTACGGGCAGGGGTACCTTTACCTTTACTAAGGCAAGATAACATATTGTAGCAAGGACCATCTTTGTGGTTTTCACAGCTCATCAGTATATATCTATAACCTTTGAAGGGCATGTTTTTCAAATAACATGAATTCTCTTCAGAAAGGAGAAATCTGGGTGATTGTGCTGGAAATACCAGGAACATGTGTAGAACAGTCTGTATAGCACCTTTGTGCCTTCATGTAAGTGCCCTGAGCAGCATTGGGCTTTGTGTGCATGGTGTTGCTCACAGCACACAAGTACACCAACAACAAAATATTAATTTCCAGTAGTACGCTTAAATTGAATGCTATTGTGAACATTACCAGAAAATCGAAAAGAAAAAGAAGTCACTCTTATCTTTTCCTGCTTCTATCTTCTTCTGCTTCTGCCATCCTGTAGGAAATAAGAATTGTGAGTGTATGTGAGCCCAGGTAATGTATGGAATACATGAGTCTTGCTAGTGCATTCCCCATAGGTGTTCCAGGCGCATTGCCATGAGAAATAAACCAGAAAGTCAATATAATTCAAATAATGGAATGTTGCTACCCACCATATGTACACAGTACAACCACAGCACACATGCATTTTACTTGTGTGAGTTCAGTCATATGTGCTTGGCTATGGTGGTGGCCTTCCTGGCAATGGTTGCAGCAGAGGAGATAAACAAGCAGGGAAGCAACCAAGGCAAGCAGACAGAAGAAGAAGAAAGCTGCAGGAGAGAGAAGAGAGGCGCAGAGAGCTGCAGGCAGAAGAAAAAAGCTGGAATGGAGCCACAGCTCCTGTCTCCCCTCTGCATTTAGACCTCTTAGGAATTGGATACCATGACCATGTCCCCATATAAACTTAGTTTGTTTATTATTTATTTTATAATATTCATACGCTGATTGCACACCCCCCCCAAGTGGTTTACAAAAAGGTTGCAATCCCTCCCCCGGCCCCGGGCAGTAAGAATAAGTATGTGCTGTCCGTTTCTAAGACTTTGGTCTCTAAACTTTTTAATTTTTAGTGTTCTTTGCGGTGGTGTCCCTCTGCTGATTGAAGACACAAGGATACAGTGGAGGCTTCTGTCAACAGAATGGGAAGGGAGATTATACTTACTGATACCCCGCCCCCCTAACAAAATTGCTCCAGAGGCTTTTGTGGGGGATGGGGGAGCTTTGAAACAGCATGGACAGTGGCATGGGAGAGGGGGAATCAAAGGAAATGGTTTACCTCTCTGTTCTTGTGATGGAAACCTTCACTGGACAAAAGCACTTCCTGTCAGTGGAAGGACACAATTGGACAGAGTTTCATTCACTGTATGATTACAGTGGTACCTCGGGTTACATATGCTTCAGGTTAAAGACTCCGCTAACCCAAAAATAGTATCTCGGGTTAAGAACTTTGCTTCAGGATGAGAACAGAAATCGTGCTCCGGCGGCACGGCGGCAGCAGGAGCCCCATTAGCTAAAGTGGTGCTTCAGGTTAAGAACAGTTTCAGGTTAAGAACGGACCTCTGGAACGAAGTAAGTACTTAACCCAAGGTACCACTGTACAGTCATACCTTGGGTTACAGGCGTTTCAGGTTGTGCATTTTCGGGTTGAGCACCGCACCGAACCCGGAAGTACCGGAACTGGTTACTTCCGGGTTTCAGCGCTTGCGCATGTGCAAAAATGCTAAAACGTGCTTTGCACATGCACAGAAGCACCGAATCACAACCCACGCATGCACAGATGCGGCGCTGCGGGTTGTGAACGTGCTTCCTGCACAGATCACGTTCGCAACTCAAGCATCCACTGTAGTTCCTTTTGCAAATTAAGCAGTCAAACAGGAGACCAAGATTCAGTGCTATATGCAAAGTTATTGAGGGCGGACGTACAACTTCACTTCTACCCAGAACTTCCATTCGGTTTTTAATTCCATCTTCCGTACCCCATTTAACTGAATGTCTAAAGACAAGTCCACTTGAGCATACTGCCCCATCTCATGCCAGTGTTGCCATTATAGAGCTGCCAGTTGGTAAATATAGTTGCTAATGAACTTGCTCAACAAGTTGGTTTTAGAGTATTTTACCCTTCGGCAAGAGAGAGAGAGAGAGAGTGCAAAGGCTGAAAAATGGACGTTTTTAAATGTTTATAAACAGGCTCTTGTTGAAAAAGGAGTTTTTCTCTCAACGCGGGCGTTTGAGGGTCCTGTGGTGCAAGGTTTCCTGTCCGCTCATCTTCACAAAATACGTCTGCAGAGCAGTTTTTTGCTGCCTGTGTCCCTGCAATGTGACACTTCACAAATCGACCCAAGTTTATTTCCTTTAAATGCTTTATCCGGCAAACACATCCCCCTCGCTGTTGGGTGATTTTTGAATTAGCTTTAGAAAAGATTACATGGATAAACACAGCATTGTCGTCGTTAATAGAAACCTGTGCAGTGAGGTCTATGGGCTGCAAGATCGGTAACAGTGCCAATGACAGTGAAGTATGGCCTTATCGAAAGGAGAATTCATAAGAGGCTGCCCTGGGACACTCCACTACTGTCCTTCTGTGTATCCTTACAATGTTATCTGTCCTCTCAGTACGGAGTATCAAATGTCTGTCATGAGTATAGAAATTAATTTAATGTCACCTGAAGACATGCAATTAATCTTTTGGAGGTTTTCATAATACCTTTACAGAAAGAGTTGCCAGTTTGGCGGATTTGGATTTTGGGTTTTAGTCAAAGATAAGGAAAATTAATTTTTCATCAGGGTTAATACAAGCTAGAAGGGCCACAAAGGCTGAGAGAGATGGTTGGGGAATTTGTCAAGTGTTGTCACTCTGGAATAATGCTGCTTAACGCCTGATAGGTGTAATCAAGAGTTGAGATTTCTATAGAAGGGGATTAATCAATTTGCTCACTACAGAATGCTTGCTGGTGATATCGCTCATTCGCGGGGTTTTAAGAATTAAAATAAGATTTGATCTGTCAAATTGCCAGAAGCTCTGACAGTATCAATGGGGCAGTTTTTTATCAGGACATCCTCGAAGCATTTGTTATAAATAAATTTGTCTGGCTAATATTGGTGGCAAACAAACTTCATCTTCATTGTGAAACTGTCAGGGTATCCGTGATAGAGTGCACAGCATACAAAATTCTGGCACTCCTTCAAAGGTCTTATTTATTAAAGAATGCATGTTCTTTACAATAATGCGTGGTCTCTTAAGTTTCTGGAGGTAATTAGTTTAGATTTCTGCAAATAAACCATTGATCTAGAGATGGTTGGACCTCATTCTTTTATGTTCTTTCTTGTACAGTCCAGCTGGACTTTCAAGGTGTCTTCCAAGTCGCAAATGACAATAGAAAGTTAATACAGTGGTACCTTGGTTTGCATACATCTTGGTTTGCATATGTTTTGGATTACAAACATGTCAAACCCGGAAGTGCGTGTCCCGGTTTGCAACCTTTTTTTTGGATTCTTTTTTTTGGGGGGGGGGGATTACGAACAAAAAAATTTTGGAGGCCCCATTGGCGAAAACGTGCCTTGGGTTACAACCTGTTTTGGTTTACAAACGGACCTCTGGAACGGATTATGTTTGTAAATCAAGGTACCACTGTACCACATAAGTTCAATATTAAGCTATATGTCAGTGTGTAATACCTTTAGTTTAGGAATGTCTTATACCAATCACTGAAAACTGGCAAGGATCGTGGTTTTTTTTTGTTTTTGTAACAAATTACTTGTGATACAATACTGTTTTATATAATAATGGGATGAAAGCATATTTCTTGACTTCTCATTGTTTGCATTTTAAATCTGTAGGATCTGGTATTTTGCGGATCAACAGTTTAAGAATTGACTGTGACTAGAGCACTTGCTCTTTTAACTGTACTGTCCCACACCTAATCCTGTTCTTGGTTTATCACTTTGAATATGAAGAATAAGAATATATTAAAGGTCATCTGAAAATACTGGTCTTGATTCAAAATGAAAGTTGGCTTTCAAGGTTTGAAGATCAGCAAATCTACCCAAATAGTGCTAATGTATCACTTGGTTATTGGCTCAGTTCTAAGGCTTGCTCTGTGGGCAGATAATTGTTGAGGATGGGTATAGGGCAGCATATAAACTCAATAAATCATCATCACAATCATCATTAGAAAGGTTTGCATCCCCTCTAGGACAACACTGGTTTTAATTGAGTCCCAAAATTTGGAATGGTATTTTAATCTACATGCAACAGAACTATACCCTTCTTAAGTAGTTCTTTTGGTGGATTCACCTAGCTTGGACTTGATGACAGATGGATTTCTGTGAAGCATCTAGTGCCATGGCAAAAAAGATTTGCACACACCATAATTAGAAAATAATAGGCGTTTGGATAGTCCAACATCCTGCTTCCTTCAGTGGCAATTCAGATGCCCCTGGACATCTCAAAAGCAGGGCACCCCCCCCCCAGCTGTGTGTCCTGCAATATTTGGTGCTCAATATGCCCCTGAACCTGGCTAGTAGTCATTGATTTCCATTAAACATGCCTAAACTCCTTTTGCCAGCCATGACATCAGGAACCTTGGCAGGAGTGGCCTGAGTAGTGGGCATGCTCATATTGATCAATGATGTCACTCAACACGTTAGTAAAGCTGTCTGTCATCGTTGCAACAACATCATAAATGCAGCCTTGTGACAGGCATCTTATTTCCTACCCGCCCCTATAATGGTAGTGACAGCATGCTTAAAAAGTCAAAGGGTGGCATGTAGTTTCTGTTCAATCTATGCCATGAAATGTGGCAACCCTACAGCAGCCACAGAGGACAGTTTTCAGTTCACATGGGCTGTCAATTAAATGCATTTCAAATCAGCACGCACTGATATGCATTCTGCTAGTGTTAGGGCATGTAAACCCAGGACAAATAAGCTGAAAATTCAGCAAGAGTAACCCATCCACTATTGGCTCATCGACAGGAAGCTGTTATTTAGAAAACAGATACACACACATGTCTGGTCAGAGTGACCTCTGCTGGGTTGCCCAAGGGAAAGTGACTTCCCATTATGAAGCACTTGTTGTGGTTTTCTTTTGGCTCCCATCAAAGAAGGAAATTCCTAGTGGGAAGCAGGTCAGTACAACTTTTTCTACCTTTGACCACAGACACCCTGCCCAGGGGAGCTCAGTGCTAGCAAAGCTAGTGGTTATCACTAATCCTGTAGGAGTGAATTCTGTTAGATGTTGTTTGACTTTCTTTTGCCTGACCTGAATCAACAGCCATTCAGTTTTATTGGACATCTGAATTCTTCTGTTTTGAATGGAGTGGAATTCTCTAGCCATTTTCTCCATAATTTGCAGCTTTATAAGCCACCATCACGTCTCACCTTTTGTAAACTAAAAAGTCGCAAAAGCTTTTAGTCTTTCCTTATAGGAAAAACACTACAGCCCACTTAATCTTAAATTGCTTTCTTTCTTTTTTAAAGCAATATTTTCTTTTCTTTTTGGGGGTGGGGGTGGAACTTATTTATGATTACATATATTTATCTTAACTTATAAATATATAACACAAAGAAATTTACATTTTGTAATATAAAATACATACCATAACCAACACCCTCCTATAACAATGCAGATTTGGCCTGCAAGTCTAGTTCTGATAAGGATTTGGCCTGTGGAGCAAAAAAAAGTTCCCCATTCCTGCTCTAGATGGTAAAAATTGACCCAAGAGATAAGCTGCCCTTGTGCTGTCAGTTTTTGATACAGAAGTTGAATCAGGATCTGAAATTTCTACCCAGATTAAAACAATTCAAACTCTAACAGATATCACCACTCTAGTCTATCAAATCCCTTTTGCCACTTAGAAATAACAATGTAGACTTTAGGTTCTTGAGCTCTCTCATACTGATTGACCTTTGTATGATGGTAGATATTTTATTGTTTCTCAAAAATTTATTGTTTCTCCAAAAAAAACCCACACAAAACCCCTCAGTCTGATCAGTATTTATATATATCAGAATGGTAGAGTTATAATACTCAGCAGATAAACCATCTGGGCTAGGAAATTTGCCATTTTTAATTAATTAATTTTCAGCCTTCTGGTATTGTAAGTGGGGCTTCTAGGTTTTCCGCCCTGGTACTCATTTGATTTTTTTTGGTAAATATAATTTTCTGCCATAATTATTTCTCCTCTACTGAATTCACCTAACAGAGCAGCAAATTTTTTACTAACTTTCCCAAGTGAATTATGTGAACCATAAATACATGCCAACATGATTTATTTCCTCAGCATTGTACCTCTAATCATAACTACCTTTTTAAATTTTAAATGTCCCCTTCTGCATTTGGGAACCTAAAATTGGCGAGTGTTACCCAGAGAAAGCAACTATAAGCCTAGATAGAGGAATGTGGCCCAAGGAGCATGCAGTAGGCAGCCCCCACTGTCCTCAAACTAATCTGGAATGTGGATGTGATTCTGTTTTACCCATGCAAGTCACAGCTTAGATCAGGGATGGCCAACTCCTAAGAGACTGCGATCTACTCATAGAATAAAACATTGGCAGTGGTCTACCCCCTTTTTTTTGGGGGGGGGGGGTTCAGGTCAAAGTTGATGAGCTTTTTTTAGGGGGAAAGGGGAAAAGTCACTCACCAAAAAATCACCAAGGAAACAATCAGCCTCATGGCAAAAGCTCTGTCTTCTGTTCTGGAGCTCAGGCAACAATGGAGGGTGGGGCGAGGGGGTGGGGCACAAATATATTTTTAACTGAGGAAAGGGAACCAGTGATCGACCACAATCTACCAAAGCCTCCCGGGGATCTACCAAGTAGATCACGATCGACGTGTTGGACATCCCTGGCTTAGATGTTCTCATATATTAGGCTTTGATTCATTTGTACATGTAGAAGAACATTTGCATAGACTCTCTCCATTGTAGCTAGTAACCTGTCATCATGTAGCTAGTAACCTGGTGGCTTTTTGCCAACTCCCCATTTCATAATTCTGTTTCCACTCGGCATAACCCAAAATTTCGAGGAAGTTTCTGTTTTTAGCAGAATATGGTACCTGTGCAGACTAATCACACTCAGCGTTGTAGTAGCTTTGCAGAAAAGGTGTGCTGCATTTTGTGGATCCTGAACCGGTGTGGTGTTGTTTTCCCACAGGGTGGTGAGAACGTTGGCTTTTCTCACTCCGACCTGCCACACCACCGGCTACAGCAGCCCCTGGACCAAAGACACCAGCCTGTGCGGAAGGTCACGTTGACAAAAGGAACAATACAGCAACCACATCAGCACCAGCTGGCACAGATCCACTCACTTCCCCAGGGGCTGAAAAGCATCCCAGGGATACATCAGGCAAAGAAGGTATGGGTTCACAATTTGTATTAAAATCACCTTTGCAATTTGTTTGAAAGAATAGCCAGGAATGAATTCCCACGGTTATTCAGATGCTGAACCAGTTAAAACATGCCAGCTGCTAGAGAAGGAGTGAAGAGAGAGTTGGCGTGTCAAGTATTTGCAACTTTTTGTATTGTCATTTTAGTGTTAAAGTAGACTTATCACCTGAAACTGTCTCAATCTGCATAGTGTTTCTAAGTAGAACTTAACATGATCTTTGCCACAATGAGCATCCATCATGGATGCTCAGTTTCTCTGCTATGCAAACCTATAGAACCTATAGAGCTCAGTTTCTCTGCTATGCAAACCTATAGAACTTTGTTGCCATTTTGTGCATCAGGGTGTTGCCCTCTTAGTATTGGGCTTGTCTTGCAGACTAGCTAAGCTTTGCAAGCTCTGAATTTGGAGAGCTGACGACACCCCTGGAAATCAGAAGGCCAGGGAGGCGAATGAAAACTGCTACGGCAAACCCCCATTTCCAGGACGGTTGGGCAGTTATGAAAGCTCTTAAGGGAAACAGTGGCATAACCTTTCTGGTGCTGTTGCTTCCCCCAGAGAGGAAATCCTTGTTACATTGACATGTCTCCATATTTGCACATTTATAGCACGCAGGGAGTCTGAACTGTTCGGCTGTCAGTCCAACGAACAAGCTTGTGTGTATAAAATTTGCCAACAGCAACATGACACCTTTTAATCGGTCTCCGCTTTCATCATCTCCTTCTAAGTGAATTACTAACTTGCGCGTTACCTGTCAGATTCAGTTAGGCGAAAGCAAGTAAATAGAGAAATGCAGCTTACTTTTGTTCTTGGCAGGTCATTACGCACGGGAGAGGCAGAGGCATTGCGGGCCAGATGGGCCGAGGACGCTTGATGCCAAATAAACAGAATCTGCGAGTGGTAGAGTGCAAACCACAGCCCTGCATTGTGTCAGTTGAAGGGCTTTCTTCATCAACCACGGATGTCCAACTGAAAAACCTGCTGATGTCGGTAGGACCTATTCAGGTAAATCACCCTGGGCTTGTGTTACTTGTGCCAGAAATCTTTCATCTTACAAAGCTCAATGTCTTTGATGGGAGGACGAGGAGGAGGAGGCTTTTAGCAGTTAATTACATATATTTAAAGATGCCTCCCCCCCCACACCCAGTGTGTCTGAAAGGAAAAGGCTTCTAGATAAAAGAATGATCTCAACTGTGATGCAGCAAGCACAGAGCGTCATTCATCTCAATGCAGTGTCACACAAATGCCTTTCATGGTTGTTCCAGACCTGCTCTTGCTAAGGGTTCAGCGTACTCGCAGGAAAATGCTGTGTCCTCAAAAAGTACAGAGAAAATAGTCTTTTAAGAGAGAAAAGAGGGTGTTCAGTTAGATAACACATCTTTTGGCTGATGGTGGGCTCTGCTGCTGTACTAACTCCAGTGTTTATCATGAGCAAGATTGAGCATTAACAATAAACTTTTTGGATATGACTTCTTCCCTCACGCCCACATGTGGCTAGATCATAAGTGGTACTTAGGTTTTACCACTTCCCCACCACACCGAAACCAGGCGAGTCCTGTTGTTTGATTTGCAGCATATCCTCTAAGCATGGACAGTGAAATTGCTAAAGAAAGTAGTTTCATCAGGCAGGGCTGAAGATGATCCTGCAAGGGATCTTCAAGATCAGATGCTCACCTACATGCCATGAGGGGAGCAGGAAAGAAGAGCACAAGGCTGGGTCCTGCTTTCAGTAAAGTCAGAATTCCCTTTACTGAAGAAAATGTCCCTCCACCCCCTCCATTTTATTCCCACTCTGCATCTCGCTGGTAGTCATATTGTCTCCCCATAAAGGTATTCTTCCCAAGGTCAGATTGGGGAATGGAGAATTTGGTTGTGCCTTCCACAGTTGCAAGTGGAATTGGGAGCAGAGCATTTGGCCAGTATTTGGGGGGAGGGGGTATGTTCAGATTGTTTCATAGAGGAGGAGGGGTTTTCCAACCTTATGGTGTATTGTAGGAGAGCAGCAACTTCTTATTCTCCCCTTCCTTGTCTGTGGACTGAGCAAGATGTGCTAGCTGGCTACCCACTTGGCCATCCAAGGAAGCAAGGGAATTAAGGAGGAGCTGCTTTGTTGCAGTGTATCATCAGATTTTTTGGGAGGGAAGAAAAACAGCACAGCCCCCTTTTTTTTTTTTTTGCTCCCACCCCAAAATCGGGAGGGGTGGGGAGAAATTTTCTGCATCTTCCTCAATCTCCAAACCCAGGTAGCAGCCCTGGTTGATACCAGGAGATTAGGAGTGTTCCTTACAGAATATAGTTGTATAGAAAGGGCCAGCTCTGTAGTTCTGAGGCGTTACACTTCACATTTTGTTGCAATGGAAAATGCTTCAATTTGCAGTTATGATCACCCACTCCTGATACCTTAATGGCATTCTGCCTCAGGATTGTGAAAGCATC
This sequence comes from Podarcis muralis, assembly GCF_964188315.1. Taxonomy (NCBI): domain Eukaryota; kingdom Metazoa; phylum Chordata; class Lepidosauria; order Squamata; family Lacertidae; genus Podarcis; species Podarcis muralis. Next base: position 13,281,766 of record NC_135666.1, read on the forward strand.
ACCCAAATAATCTTCGTTCACCTTGTACACGCCTCAGGAAGTACTGATTCGGGCTGATTCACACCCCGAATAGTTGCCATGGTTTGTACCTTCTGCCTCAACCCTATAGAAGTTCCTTTGCTGCCGGATGAAAAATTCTCCCAAACCTCATCAAGGTTTTTGGTAGAGGGATAATAAAATAACTTGTACTCCAGCACAGTTACAGATTCCAACAATGCACTTCAAAATACAAACAGCTTCCACTTTAAAAAATATTTTTGAAACCCATTGGGAACATGATCAATCCATACAGCTTTTTCTTTTTGTGGTAAGCTTTGTTATGGCCTTTTGCACAACTTTGCACAATTTACATTGTGATCCTATGCATGTCTACTCAGAAACATTTTTCAGTGAATTAAATGGGACTATTCCCAGGTAAGTGTATTCAGGAGAGTAGACTTAAGGCAATATATCAAGTTTGCATTGTGATGGAGGAAAGTACGGGCAAAAAACCAGAATGGGGAACCTCTGGCCCTCCAGTATTGTTTGGACTCCACTCCCATCAGGCACAGCAAACATGACCAGCTGTCTTGCCAAATGCAAGGTGGTTCTTTTAGAAGAGATTCAGAAGCGATACAAAACACAAGTGGGTGAGAAGATGATTTCATTCCTAAACAGCAAGCAATATATACATACCAGGCATGCTCTTCTATCTGCCACCTGGAAGTCCTCAAGAAGTGGCGAAGTGATTCCCCCAGGCAGCCTCAGTTTGCACGGCCCTGCGGCATGAACTTCCCCAAAAAAACTGCCCAAACCATGCCTCACTTTCCAATAACAATTTCCTCCCAGACTGATTAAGGCAGCTGTGGGTGGGTCCTCACCTCCTCCCAACTTATTAGGACATCAGAGAAGGTTCTCACACCTTCAAAAACTTAACAGCTGCAAGGGAGGGGGAAGGAACAGAGGCAGGAAGGGTAACCATTTCCCATACACCAGCGGTCAGTAATGATGGAAGTTATAGTCCAGCAACACCTAGGGGACCACATGTTCCCCACACCAATGAATGAGTTCACCAGTTCATAGTGTCTGCACGTTTAACACTATCAGTGCAGTGCAGTTTATAATGCAGAGTGTCTGGATAGATTTTTTTCAAATCACATGGTTTTGCCCTAGGGAAATAATCTGCTACTACTCTCAGAATCCTCTGCTGTGAACTAAACGCCTTGACTCCTTGTGGCTTGAGGAAGGGGAGAAAAAGTGATTGTGCCTTTTTCAATGTGTCCCATTTGGCATTCTTAGAGTGATGGCACAGCCTAGTGCTCACTTAGGGTAATGTAAGGATTGTTTGTTTTAAAGCGAGCAGCTTGTAAATTAAAAATGGGTTTGGATCAAAATTGATGTACCATCACATGTTGCAGGGAACCTTAGGTTGGCATGAGAATAAGATTGCATATGAACTGATGAACAACCTTACTTTGGAGACGTCTACATTTCTTTGTATTCTGTGCAACAGCGAAGAGTCCCTGCATGTTTTACTTACACACACAAAATTCTTGTGTGTTTCTGCCTTTCCTATTTTGCCAGAGACAGATTTTCATCCTGAGTTGGTGTAGCCATGTTTTTATAGCTGCTTTCCACATCAGCTCTTAACCTCTGTTCCTAACTATTCCCATTCCAGTTGGTTGTTAAAGATCTTTGTAACTAAAAACTAGTACAGTGGTACCTCGGGTTAAGTACTTAATTTGTTCCGGAGGTCCGTTCTTAACCTGAAACTGTCCTTAACCTGAAGCACCACTTTAGCTAATGGGGCCTCCTGCTGCCGCCGGAGCCCGATTTCTGTTCTTATCCTGAAGCAAAGTTCTTAACCTGAAGCACTATTTATGGGTTAGCGGAGTGTGTAACCTGAAGCATATGTAACCTGAAGCGTATGTAACCCGAGGTACCACTGTACTTGACTTTTCTTTTTACCCTACTCCCTCCAAATCTTTTCCTTTTGTGTAGTGGCTTATAGATTCTAAACCCGACGGTGGGGAGTATCATATCCGCCCTGAAAGCCTTTTTTTGGTGCAAGTGCTTAGTAGAAATGCTTCAGATAAATAAGTCTATTGCAGGAATTAAGAAGTTTGGGGTGGTGAATTCTGGCGATGCTGAGTGCCTTGTCATCTCCTGCATTTTATCCTTTGCTTTTCCAGAATGCATTGAGCTAGGAGTAAACTGGTTGCAGTTGAGAGTGCAATCCACAAATAACCCAGCTGGTCCTGTCCAACTGAAATATACAAAAAGTGCTTTTGACTACATGCAGAGTGTAGCCCGACACCTCCTACCCAAGTGGAAAAGGGGCTACACATTCCTACAATGTGTGGCCTGGCATTCCTACAAACCTGAGTCTTTACACCTTACTTTTTAGAAATGGAAAAACTGTTCCTAGCTCCACTGCAGGCTGCCTGGAACAAACTTAAAACACAGATTGCCTCATCTCCATCGCCCCCCCCCCCCGAGCACTGGTGGTTTGTTAATTAAATAAATTTGTATACCACCCTTCATCTGCAGATCTCTGGGTGGTTCACAGTATAAAAATACAAGATAAAAACACAATTCCCACGTATTGGTGGACTCTATTTTTGCCCCACTCCTACACAAAGTTTGTGCTCAGTCCAGCAGGAATATTCAGTACCTGAACAAAAGACCAGTATGTCACAGTCTGGTTCACAGGCGGTAGAAGTCCTTGCTGAGGACAAGATGGCGGGGTGGGAGCAGGAAGGAGAGGCCAGAAGCCAGGAGTCAAGAAGCCAAGGGTCCGAGGGTCAGGAATCAAGGAGTCACAAAGTCAAGGGTCCAAGGATCAAGAAGCAAGGAGCCAAACGTAGCAAGGCAGGAAATGTGTTGCTGTGGCAAAAAGCCAAAGGGAAATGCTGACCTTAGATCCCTTCCTGGCTTTTGCCACCAGGTGCTGTGAATTACCAATCGGCCTCACCTGTGCGGCCGCGCCTTGCCTCTTCAGAACAAACTTAGGAAGGCCCCAGTCCTGCAAAGTCCTACTGGTCACAGGGCCTGGCTTCTGCACACACTCTTGACACAGTAAGCAAAATCCAACCTTCCACAGAAGTCCATTCCAGTCCTTACAAGAACTCTCCTTCTGCCTTTCTTTTAAATCAGCTGCTGAATATGATAGAAAGAATGACTGGGGGGTAATTTGGTGTGTGGAACTTTTGTTTTGTATTCCTGGACAGAAGCTGGGGGCGGGGGGAGCGATCCCTTGTTCTTGGCCTTCAACAGAAGACCAGGACAGAGTGGGGCTTTTAAGGTTTTAAGATTGGATTATTAAGAATATAAGGCTCTAGGAACGTGCATGAATAAGCTAATACAATGGAACCAAGAGGGGGACTGGGGGGAAGTCAATCGAGTTAAGATTTGTGATCTGAATTGCTATGATTGATTTGTTTTGTTTTATACTGTTTTTATATTGTTGTGGTTTTTTAAAATTTTGCTTTTTGAAAATTTATAAATAGTTGTTGTTTTTTTTAAAAAAAGGACAGAGCGGGGCTTTGGAAGAATGGTAGATCTACCAAGGTGGAAAGCGACATCAGAGGTGGGCAGGACTAACAGGCAGAGGAGAGAATGTGGCCTCCAATTTCCTTGGCTTAACAGAGGGCGTCTCTTTCCCCAGATATCCACTCCAGCCTTTTCTGGATGCCTAGTATAGTTGCTGGAGTGCAGCCCTCCACTAGACATGCTGCCAGCAACCAACCTTCTTCCAGTGTGGCTGGTGCAGGGGAAACCATAGAAACCATGGGTGTTGCCTGCTTTGAGACTCAAGCCAGCTCCTATCTGCATTGCTCTGCCCTTCCATTCTGTCACACTACAGTAGGATATTCTTCATTATTCTGTGGACATGAGAAGGGAAGACTTTACAATGCAGAAATTTCTGGGTCTGTGCACAGGCCCGTTGCAGGATCCTTCTCAGTCAGGGTCAGGCAATCCTGTATCAGGAGGGGTTATAAATCGGTGGTAGAACACATGCTTTCCATGAAAAGGTTGCAAGTTCAACAAACAGGGAGAGTGAAGGGGTGAATACCATTGGTCTTAAGGCTGACCAGTGAAACTCCACGCTGCACTTGTACCAGCAAAACCAGACGCCTTCATTTGTGCCACCTGCGATAAAACATGCCTCTCCTGTTATTGGTCTCTACAGCCACAGCAGGCACTGTAACTCTCCAGCTATTTGACTTTATGCCTAAAGTCTCCTGAGGCAGATGGTTGCCAACAGAATAGGGCTGACCAGCTCCATGCCCATGATGACCCCAAGCAGCTGATAGCCAAAGTTGGCTGGCCGTGCTAGTGTGTGAATGAATGTTTGAAACTGGCTTTATAGATGGAGGTTTCTGCTAAAAAGATGTACACAAATACTTAAAGCTGAAGAGAAACTTTAGGAGAGAACGCTTTGAAGGGAAGTGTGCAATTCATGGGTAGTTGAAACCTGCTCCAGTGACTCTTGTGGAGTCATTTTGAAGCACAGTGCTATATATACAAAATACATCTCTGTATTCTATGGAATGTTAGAAGAACAACTATTTTGGTTAGTGCCTGAAGGTTAGAATGATGCTTCTCTTACAGTATTCCACAAGTGGAATTTGAACAGTCTATAATAATGTAACCAAGCTATGCAGACTTAACTCCATTTTATGTGTTTTCCTAGCACCTGTATTTGGAAGCCCCAAAGCAGACGCTGGTCCAGTAAGTTATTAGCCAATAGTTGGATCAAGTTACTTAGTATAAGAACTTTATCTTAATTTCTTCATCATGCAAAACGAAGCATTTTACTCAAAACATTCTTGTTTGAATTTGCCAGGCTTATGACCACAGGAACTCACAGCAGAGTCTCCTGGAAAAGAAAGTAATAAATGATTGTTAAAAAGAAATTGATATGGTATACTCTTCCTTTAAATCATAAGGAGACTTGAGTTAAAATAAAGAAAATAAACATTGTTTGTGCAAGTCCCATTGTGTAAAACAGAGCTCAAAAGGCATAAAGAGAACACAGTCCTTTAGGAAAGAGAATGTTCCTTCAGGCAGCAAGAGAGAGAATCTGTGCAAGGAATCAAATGTTCACTTAACAATGAATGAGCTTTAAAAAACCCCCGGAAAGAATAATATATTTTCTATCAGAAGTGCTTAGCACTAAACACTTCAGCCTGTGACTTGGAAACCATTCTAAGTCTTGTTAGCTAATGTCATTGAGAAACTTGGCATAGCTACAGTAGTGCCCCGCAAGACGAACGCCTCGCAAGACGGAAAACCCGCTAGACGAAAGGGTTTTCCGTTTTGGAGGCACTTCGCAAAACGAATTTCCCTATGGGGTTGCTTCACAAGACGAAAAAATCTTGCGCGCCCCCGCGGGTTTTTCCCGCTCCCCCCCTTTTCCTAAGCCACTAAGCCGCCTATCAGCTGTTCCGCTGATAACCCGCTTAACAGCTAATCGCGAAAAGCCGCTAGACCGCTGTAGCGCTAATCCGCTAAGCTGTCAATGGGCTTGCTTCGCAAGACAAAAAAACCGCTAGACGAAGAGAATCGCGGAACGGATTCTTTTCGTCTAGCGAGGCACCACTGTAATTAAAAACGCCAAATAATTAACACAATGGGCAGTATGGTGCAATGATCATGAGTTGGAACAGGCAGGGAGCCCAAAGTGAAAATTTACTGGCCGCTCCCCTTAAAGTGTTTGGATACCATCGTTGAACAAAACAGATCCAGCTTACATACTTAGCTCCCCCATGCCCTCCAGCAGTCCCAAGGCTAGGACTTATCATTCCCTCTCCTGAGACCCCAGGCGCTCAAAACATGGAAGTATGTGCCACTGTACACTCAGCTTGGCTCTCTGATTTCGGGGTGGTTTTGTGCAAAGCGGTTTTGCGCAAAGTGACCCTGGGTTGACTATGAATTAATGCAGCGCGTTGGAGGAGAGCCCCAGTGGCCAGATAGGTTTGACCACCGCATTTGGCCTGCCCCAATCGGAGGTTCTTCACCCCTGCTTTAGTCCATACTACCAGCTCTGTCTGCACAGAGAGTTTTATATAGAATGTTGACTTGAAAAATGGCGCAACAGCTAAATACAGCTTCTTCTTTTCTCCCTCAATTGGCTGTCACAGGAGGCTGGAGGCTAAAGCACTGGGAGGATGTCCTGCGGTAGTTGAGAGAGAGACACCTAACTTGGTTGTGAGAATCAGTTATTAGCAGCAGGGCCGAAGAAGTTTCAGGAGAGGGGAGAGCACCAGTTGACACAGGAGGAACTGCTGCATGTCGCTGATGGGGAAATGACCTCCTATGGTTACTTGTCCCTCCTGTTGACTTATGTGGACCTTTAAGCATGCTATTCCCTTCAGGGAGAAGAAGGAATTCTCCACCATAAGTGACTGTTCTGTGGGAGACAAAATTCCAGCCTAGATACTTTGACTAAATGCAAATGGCTCCTGTTTTTGTAAGCATGTTCTTTAACTCAGTGTACAGTGGCAAACATTGACTTTACAAAGAATTTCATTCACCTAGTTATATGTTGGCAGTGGGGAAATGACCTAGAAGACTGAATAGCATTCCTGCTGTTAAAAATGGGGCACATACCCCCAAAAAAGGGTAGGGGGATGAAAGAGTGCAGACTTGAGGAAACATCTTTTGCCCCCCACAATCTGTTTTCCACAAGTTCTTGCTGATATTTCCTGCCCAGCTTAAGTCATGATGCCGAACCCCACAACTTTGTTTACTCAGGTTCCTGTTGTAAAAATTTAAGATTAAACAGTGTTTGCTGTAAAAGTGCCATGATTGGGAGGTGTTCATTTAAATAAGAATAAGAATAGGCTTTGTTGCAGTGTTCAAGCTACTGACTATTTTTTGTTACATAAAGGAACACAAGGACCATCAATACATTTTATAAGGATGTTAAGAGAACCCCTCTACCAGAGTTGCTAAGCTAAAGTGGGTGTCTAAGAGGGTTTTTTTTAAAAAAAAGTAGGTTTCAGTTTGTTTTGTGTTCATTAAACTTTCTGTGAGGTTTCATGGCAAGCTTTAGAAGCCTTATTCCGATATAAAATTGGCCTTTGTTAAATTTATTACTTAAGAGCTTTAAAAAACCCCCTAATAAGATGAAAGGCATTTTTCTTTTATCTATGAAGACCAATGGATACTGCTGGTATTTGTGTTTAATAATTTTTCTTATGTATTTAGGTCACAGATTATATGTTCTTTTCACACACTCATTCTTGATAGTGATTTCCATGTTTTGGATTCCCATGAAAATGTGTGGTCATTTCTTTATGAATGGGTTCATAAAGAAACTTGTATTCATTCCAGAAGTGTTCAGGTAGAAATGAGTGCTGGTTGTGTAAAAAAACAAAAAACCCACCTTGTCTCTCAGGACCAATTTACAGGTTACTTGCAATGGGGGAAATAAACATATCTGTATCGTGTTAAGAGTTAAAACAAGCACTCCGTAGCCAGCATCAGGAAGAGCTGTTAGAACCACTTGGGAGGAGCTTTAGAAGTTGATATAATTGCAGTGTGAACTGAAATAGCTTTACATGTCATTCACCTTCTGGAACAACAGTTCGTCCTGTAGGAATTTTGCCCATTGGGAGCAGACATTTCAGATAATGGTGTTGCAAAATGAACAACTAATTGACCGGTTTCTTTTCACTCCATAACACTGTCACTTGCTCTCTGAACTCAGCAGAAATGCATATTTTGAGAGAATGGATGTGTTTTGACATAACACTAAACTATGGTTTGTTGCCACATGAACGGTTCTCATGCCATCCCTTTTCCTTCTGCAAGGCGGCTGTGAGGAGATTGGAAGCACTGCCTTCCATTTCCCAGTACCTGCAGTTTATTGTTATGTTCAGAACAGAACTGTGGTTTGTTTAACCATGGTTTTACGAAACAATTCAACTTCCACACTGTGGTTCAAAATCCTGGCTTGTTCAGAAAAGCTGCATTTAAAACTAATCACAGCTCCCAATTTGGACATAGCACAAACCTTGGTTCGTTGCGGATGAAAGAGGGGTGAGGGACGCAGTTAATGCATGTCATGTTATATTATGGTTTATTGTTACACCGGAACACAGTCATTGCCCAGAACTTGTTTAAAGATAGCAGTTCAGAATTCACACATTACCAAAACAATTGCCTTCAGCTAGTTTTCTTGACGCTGTACAAAAGAATACAAGCAAATTCAATTGTTTTTATTTCACTTAATATGTGTAACTGGTTGTATGCTGCACTGTTTTCCTGAATTGTTGTTTGAATACTAGAATGTCTAAAGCCATTGTTTTCATCCCTGTTTGTCTATCATTATTTAGCAATAAATGGACATTCAAGATTATTTCGCACAATATTAGAAATGTGGTGGTGGTTTTCAAATATTCAAGTGGCCAGCTGATCATTCAAACACCAAGTTGCAGTGTGCTATTTCATAAAGTAATCCTGTAAATCTACCTTTACATGTATGAGTAGAACATCTGCAACTAGTCTTGGGGCCTAACAAATAATTGCTTACTTAATTTTGATGGGTGTAAGCCCACTTCAAAGAAAGTTAATTGAAAATGGAATTTTGTTAGCCCAGTATTCCTCATTATTTCTGAGTAGCAAAGAGAAATTATGCTCAGTGATTAATCACACCATTTGAAGGAACAAATGTGTTTCTGTACAGACTATTTTTCAAGTTCTGCAAGCCCTGATTTTTTTTAAAAAAATTGGGTAGTTATTTTTAAATGCAAATATTTATATAAGTTTTTTGCTGTTACTTTATGAGTCATAGTTTGCTTCTTGTAATCAACTTGTAATCAACTGAGTAGTCCTGTTAATAAATAGCTGCTGTCCAGACTGGTATTCAAGATGGGTGTTAAAGATTTCTGCCTTTTTTTTGTTTGTAGTCCAGCTTTGGCCATTGTGTATTAAAGCCTGGGTGTACACTCTCTGTTTTATGTCCATAGTAAAGAAACGGTACTTGCAGTAATTGGTCTTGGGTTCAACTAGCCTGGTTCTAAACATGTTAACTAAGCAGCCATTGGTTACCTGACTTTGATGGGTTGTCAGTGTCCTCTGAGAACTTGAAATTAGCATAGGAAAAGGTTGAAACAGTAGCACTATGCATCCTCCAAAGACATAGGACTTGCTGCTAACGCAAGCAATATTGTGTCTGCTACTTACAATACATTCATACCTCGTGTCGCATCCGTTTCAGGTTGTGTGTTATCGTCTTGGGCCCCTTGGCAACCCAGAAGTACCGGAATGGGTTACTTCTGGGTTTCACCACATGTACAGAAGCGTTAATCGCGCTTCACGCATGTGTAGAAGCGACAAATCGCACTGTGAGTTGCGGGCTTTTCACGCCTCCGGAATGGATCCCGTCTGTAACACGAGGTAGCACTGTATAGTAATAATTAGCTTTCTAACTACTTACTTTCAGAAAGTAAGTAGCTTTCTGAAAACAGGACTATTCTTACAAGATGGATAGCTCGGATTTCAAAACTAGCAGAATTCTTCAGTAGCTGTCTTTCAAGTTTTCCACAGAAAGATGGACAACCGGTGTCTAGAATGATTTGAGTGGTGGAGGATTAATTATACAGCTAATTGTTCTGTAGTATAGGGCAGAGCTTTCCAAACTTTTCATATTGGTAGCACATTTTTAGACCAGCATCATTTCGCCACGTGGTAATTCAGTTTTACTAGCAAACCGGGGGTTAAACTAACTCCTTTCCAGCCCCAGGAGGAGCATGGGGAGTGTTTCTGCGACACACTGCAACTGACACATTAAAGTGTCGCGACACACAATTCGGAAAGCTCTGGTGTAGGGGTTCCACCAAAATTGAACCCCCACTATGGTGTATCTGTGTTTCTCCAGTTTGGGGAAATGTGAGGTTTCTTAAGTCTGTTTCTTTAGAAAGAAGAGGGGTTAGTATTTAGATCCAGCCTACTCTAAATACAGCCATTAACAGATTGGGATGCACTTGGATTATGTCCACAAAAATTTCCAGCCACTTTTTGATTTGGTACCACAGAATCAGGGCTATTCTCCTAACACCTAAATAAACCCACTGAATTCAGGTTCATTGAAGGAAACCACCAACTGTCCATCTTTGGGGAGAACTGTATGTTTATTCTTTTCAAGAACAGCAGATAAAATGATACCTTTGGGCCTCGTTTGTTTTATATTCATTAATTTTACTGTTTTTTATATAATATATTTAAACAGCCTCTGCAAGTTGGGGGTGGGATAGTGTGAATCTACCCTGATTCTCTCTGAAACAGCTGTCCCCTCTCCATCCCAGAAGCTTGATTGATGGTGGCTTTATAGAGAGACTGCATAAGTATTTCAAATGATTAGAATCCAAGTCTGGGCAAAGCTCATAAAATGTACAATTCCTTAGACCCGCATCCAAAGGCTTCCAAAGTTGCCACTTTGCAAGTACCCCATAAAACACAACAGGTCACCAAAATCCAGGACAACTTCAGGAACACCCTTTAAACTTAGCATGAGAAGCTGTTGAGAGTGTATGTGCAAGAAACCTGGGTATGTGTAAACATGCTTTTGCTGGGACTCTGGTCTTCAGTTCCAGCATCAGATTTTTAGAGACTACCAGTGCCTTTGACATATCTATCCCTGCTTTATATGATCATTCCTGCCAAAGGCCTCTATCAATTGCCTATTTTTGCTGCATGTTAGGACTGCCGGGGGCAGGCCAGAGGAATAAGGGATGGGATTTCTCAATGAACCAGCAAGTGGTGAGATTCCAGCCATGATGTTCTGATTCTCTGCAGCAGCCTGACTCCACCTTGTAGAGAAGGGAAATAACTCAAAGCTCTGATGTTCTTTTTAAAAGGCAAACCATATAAAGTGGTTTTCTTCTTGTCTTCCATAGAGTTTACAGATGCTTCCTCAACAGCGGAAGGCCATAGCAAAATTTAAAGAGCCCTCTGATGCGTTGAAATTTCAACAGAAGTTTCACAGGTAAATATTAACTCTAATTTTGCCATATCTAAAATATCCTAGACGCATTCTACTCAAACCACTATACAAGAGCCTTTGGTCTTCTTAAAGAGATGAGAATTGTTTCACCTTGGGAACTTCCAATAGTCTGTTGTGAGACACGGGATACTGAATTAGGTAGGCCTTTAGTCTGATCCAGTAGGGCTGTTCTAATGTTACATTTATGATCACAAACAAATATATAATCCCCTGTTTCTTCTCCTCTTTGTGGGCCTTCCACACAGCTAAACCAGTTTCCCATGATGTCTGGCCTGGAAACTTATAGTGCAAGCAGCACTTAAACCAGTTTCCCTGTTTGGATGTCAGAGGAAACTTGATTAACAAGCCCTGAAGTCAGGCGCCTAAATGGGGGGCAAGGAGGGAGGACCAGGCTTGCATGTCATTCAGTAAACCACGGATTATTAGACTGACATGGTGATGTCTGAAGCACGTCTTGGACTTGTGATAAAAACGTGCAGAAAGTAAGGTTCCTTAGCTTCACTTAATGGTATAAGCTATTGTGCTCTTTGTAGAAAACGTGTTCCTTGACCATTGTCTGTTGACCTTCTTCTTAGGCATATGATAGATTTGTCCCACATCAACGTGGCACTGATAGTGGAGTGACCTGCTGAACGCAACTGGTCTGTTCTTCTACATGTAGCTTCCTTTGAAGGAAGTCGCAAGACAGGATCTCTTCGCGATCTCCAATGCCAGCTTTGCAGTGCCCCCCTGAAACTTCAGACTACTCTGTGACACTACAGACAGCAGCAGCTTTGTTGCAGTGGAAGCTAGAGTTAACAAGGATCCAGAAACGGAGAGTTTTGTATTGGCTTTCTTTTACCGTGTTGACACATGGAGCTATAGGTCTCGTGTCCTTGTGCACAAATGTGCGTACACAGGTGTTTTTTTGAGAAATGTACTATATGATCACAGTGACTCAGATTCAAAGAACACTAACTTTGAAATTTTTTATGCTTCTTCATAGCAAAGAATATTTGATAATGGTTGCTCTTATCTTCCATGTGGGGTGTTGGAATGAGATGGTGTCCATACCTATCCGGATATTTTTTTTTAGCTAAGTAGATAGAATAAAACATGGGCTGTGTAATTTGTTGGTATTTTTCCAAGAGTTCATTCTTGAAAGCTCTTAATCCCAGTGAGGTGAAGCCAACAATATGGAGTACTGTGCATGCTCTCAACCTTTTTCCCTTTCCAGCATCACCTTGTAGGAATAACCTTCCCCTTTTCTTCTCCTGGCTTAACAAGTCTCTCCTTCCCAGAGTATCTGAAAGGCAGGACTATTAGCATTCTTTTATTATATCTTAGATTGCCTTCAAAGGCGATTGCAGGATGTCAGGGTGGGGGTGGGAACCTGTACATGTTTACATTCAATATAACACTAGTAGTAGTATTCAACGAAACAAGATTCATTCCTGGCAGGCAGTTATGAATGGTACCATTATTTTGATTAGCTTCTTTCCTTGAGATTGTCTTGGTATAATAATTTTCAGCAAAGACTGCATAATGGCAGAGGCTGTTGAATTGAACAAGTTGAACTTACAAAGACTTTTTATTCCATGGGATGCCACGATGGTCTAAAAATTATGTGCAGACTTCAAGGAAACTGTGTTTTATGTAAGAAGTAAAGCTTTTTTCATTGTATCCTGCTTGTTTCTTCCAAAGGAAGGGATCTTTTTGTTACCAAAAGCTCCTTTGTACCCCAATGTCTTTTGGGGAGAGAGCGAGCTTCCTCTAGAAATATTTTTCAGTGCTAATATATTAGGCAACTGCCAGAATGGCAAAATTACAGATAATAATCTGTAATTAGAAAGCAACTACAAGCATTTTGTGTGTGTGTGTGTGCGCGTGCGTGCGTGCGTGTTGGCTAGAATAAAAATGTTAGAGCAGGAGAAAGAATTACCATTTAAAAATACTATTTAAGGCTTGCATTTTATGTGAAATTATGAACTGGTTTGTTTTTTAAAAAACCCAAACTCTATATACAGGTAGGATTTTAAAAACTGAATTCTGAATTAAGATGAAGCAGTTAAGCTATAAATATTGTCATGTCGTTTAATGGCAAAATTGCTTTCTTTCCCCTCTGGAAATATTGCAGGAGTAGCTTTATTAGGGTGATGTGGTAGTAAAAGTTGGATCATTTTAATTGTGTTTTTAATGACTAGCTAGTAAGCACCCTCCTGCTCCTTCTGAAGTGCTCCAGAGAGCCATGCTGTGGGGGTGAGTTTTGTTTTCCTTTGCTGTCTTATGCCTTTCATTTTTGCTTCTTAGTCTTAGTTCATGATGGATGGCTTAGTTTCCCTCTGCTCAAGAGCGCTTCAAAGGTTTACAGGCATCGAGCATTGTTCATAACTGAACGGACTGTACTCAACCTCCCAAGTCCTTGTGCAGATGCTAAGCTTGCCGTTTAGGGATGATTTAAAAATTATTCACAAAGCTTGGATCTTCATCCCACTGTGCAGCTACAGCTTCTCAGTAACAAATAATAGACTTGGCAAAAAACAAAACAAAAACCAATGGATTGGTCAAGGTGGTGGTTGAACTGCCTGGGATGTGGGCAACTTTAATGAGCTGAGCTCCGTAGCGAGCAAGACTTCGTTGGTTTGGCTTTGTAAATGTGCGGATTTCATGGTGCCTAATCTTCCAGTTCAGATCTGCTGGTGTCAACGGGACTTGTGCTTAAGGAAATTGTGAGGTTTTGTTGTTCAGCTGTTTACAGGTTTCAAACCTCTCTGTCCATAGGCTGTGGTATGGCATTTAATGCGGTTTGTGCTTTGGTCTGAGTAAAGTGTAGACACGTTTGTCTGACCTCATCTGTTACAGGCTATAGTGTATGCAGTGTGCGTGCACACACACAGCATTTCCACACAGGAACATTCCTGTTTGGTTATAGAAAGAGGGAGAAGCGTACAATTCTTTCCCCTAGCAGCGGAGAACCTGTGATCTGGGTGGCAGGCACCCAGCCTCTGGGCTGAATTATCATTAAGATAGTGTAATAATATATCTTGATTGATTAATGCTCACTTGGAACCGGATATGTTGGCAGGATCACAGGGCGGCTTTTCTTTCTTTCCCCCCCCCCCCTTTCCTTTTCCGTTTTTTGACGTGCTCTCCGCAAACGCAAAATCACCGTTAAGAACAGGAGGCCCTGTCCTTTGTACAATGTTTCCCCAGTTTAATTTTTGTAGAAGATCTGTTGCAACCATTATCTTGTTCTTTCTGTATCATGCATTTGAAATAAGATGTGAAATGCAAGAATTGCATTTAATGTATTATGTAAATAAGGGACTTTTAAACAAAATGTAAATGAAGCTCTTTCTGCACTTGCTAATTCAGCCACATCAAAGCTTATTTGGTGGGGAAGGGGGTGTTGTTGTCTTATAAAAGTTGAGCGGAAGTAGTTCCATAAATGTTGTTTTTTTGGTGTAACTCTTCAACTTTTTTTTTTATAAAGATGCTAGTAAGTCAATACATATATCCTGACCTGTGTATTATTTGTCCATAAACTTTCAGAAACCTGGAATGGATATTTAGCCAGTGAATACTATCAGTGGAATATTCCCCCCCCCCCCTCGTTTTTTTCTTTTCACTTAAATTTGCAACATTTCCTAGTATACCTCAGTTCATGTCCTTGCTAACAAAAAGGTGCAGCCAGCTTACATGTGATACTGGAATAGAAATTACGGTTTTATAGCAATGAACAATACGGTAAATAAGCTAAATGGGAAATCTGTCGTTTTTACAGGGGTTTGTGTGTTTTTAATTTGGGCAAGGGAGCTTTTTAGGTTTGGTAACCTTCATTTATGAAATATATTTACCTGCTGGATAATAGTGTTTCTATCAAGACTGTGAAATGGAGGTTGTTTACTTCATTCTCATGATGCAGACGGGAACTTGCACCAATCCTCCCTGTATCAGTATTGTGTTTTAACACTCCTTCAAACTATCAGAAGAGTTTTTGTTATAATGTTGAGCATAAAGGAGAGATACTCAACTTAAGTGAGTTTATAAATAGCGGTTTCCCCCCCCCCCCTAATGCTCGGGCCTTGAACTATAGAGGCTAAACATAAAGTTTAATTAGCTAGGGAACAATATATAAAATACATGTTGCTGCAATCTACAACCCACATCACAATAGATTTTTTGAATAGTTCTAATGTCCCACGGACCAAAAAGAAGGAGGAGGAATAACTGGCCTCTGACTTCCATTCCCTCGGTCAGGGATGAGGAATCTTTGTTTCTCTGTATGTTGCTGGACTACAACTCCCATCATCCCTCACCATTAGCCATGCTGGTGAGGCCAATGGGAGTTGGAGTCACACAACATCTGGCAGGCCCCAGGGTCCCAGTCCTTGCCTGTTGGTGGTATAATACCACAAAATAAATGGCAAGTCTCAATCACTAATGAAGAGAATTAGGGTGAGTCTATATGATCATTTATGTGGAGAAATATTGGCATGAGATGGCATTTCCCCTTCATTTTTTATTGGTTGTTTGTTCCTATCATGAGCCCCACATGGGGAAATCAAGAGGGAGCACGTTGTTTTTAGCTGATCTTTCATGGTACCATGTGTCATTACCATGGGAACATGTACCCAAAGTGGCCAACACTAAAGAAATGAAGAGTTAATGTCACCTTGTGGTGATACTTTCCCCGGTAAGAATTGATACTGAAAACTTTCTCTTTCTAGTTTCACCACATTTTACTTGTGGCTTTTATCCGCAACTTAATCAGCCTTGACAGCCAGTTTCCCAAAGATATAGCCTGACATTTTTAGCTGGCATCAGATGGCCGTCAGATTGACTTAGACCCATGGGGTACACTTTAGATACTAGCTCAGTACTAAATATTTTAGCTTAATTATTTTTTGCTACGCTTCCTTTCCAAATCCCACCATTATATTCTTCATCTGGAGAACCTTGTAACTTGCCCAAGAATCTTTTTGCTAGCATGTGGAAAGGGAATGAGATGTTATTCCTTAACCTTCACCTTTCCTGGATAGGCTCATAGTCCCATGGATGTTATACAGGTGTCTCCCCACTTAACACAGGGATTACGTCCCCGGGTACTGCGTGTATATGTGAAATTGTGTATGTGGTTGGGGCGGGGGACATCACCTATGAAGCCTGTAAACATCCTCTAAACCTCTGGAAACCCTTGGGGAAAAACCCTTTAGAAAACCAACAACACATAACAAAAACTCTGCCAAAGATCCATCAAACTCTACCACAGTCGCTCCCTCCTTTCTCAAATTCCAACTCCCCATAGGCCTCAAAGATCAGTGCAAAGGCTCCTGGAATAGCTAGCTGTTTTCTCCATTCTTTGTGCGCCATTTTTGAAGTTTTCCCAATCTTTTGGGGCCGCTTTTGTGCCTTTTTCCAGTTTTAATCAGTTTAGTTTATTATTTCCCAGTGTTGTGCATATACCCAGTCGCGCATGAGTCCGACGTGCATAAGTGGGGAGACGCCCGTATTGCCCTGTTCCATTGGCCTTCCATTACATGAGCGCTTGCGCAAAGTCTTTAAGTTACTGGCCTCTCATACCTCACTGATGGACGACCCTTTCTTGTGTCTTTCTTTGATCACTTGCTTACATAACCTGTCTTACTGTCTTCTTAGCTTTATTTTGCAGCAGCAATTTTGGACAAAATGAAGATTTCCTTAAGAGACAACCGAGGGTTACAATTAGGTTTTAACCCATAGGGTACCTCTAGACTTGTTGAGGGCTTACCTGTGGAATGTTGCGTTAGCATTGCTCTTTTTACATCAGGATGAATTTATAATCCCAATACTATAAGAGGATTATTGCAGTAGTATTAAATCCTAAGGATTTTACGTAAGGTTTTTTTGATAACCTATTTAATCTTTTTTTAAAAACGAGCTCGTTTAGCTACCTATATAAGCCTGGAGGGCTTATTTACATACCACTGATTCACATTGAATCTCATGTATACCAGCTTCTGGTATTTATACTTCTGTCTGGGGAGAATTTCTCTTGGGTTGGGGGATATTCAGCGGGTTTATTCCATGCTCACCTTTGGGAGAAGTGTTACTTTTCACATTACATGAAAGTTTTGTGTAGAAGGTCAACTTTCTAAAGAAATAACAATAATAATGAATTGCCTCTCTTCCTCATTGGGTTGGATGTAGAGCCGATAAAAAGAAGGCAACCTGTGAACACTTGCTGATTTTTCAGAAGGTCATTGTTAGAGGTTATTAGCACATGCTGACAAACTGGGAAGCTAAATCCATAAAACCCAATTAAATGGAGCATCTAGTAGGGTATTTTTTTTTTTTTTAATGAGTTAAAGTAGGAATGTTATCTGTTCATTCGGTGAGGATCACTGTTAACTCTCAAACTGTATCGTATTTATCTGTTAACTCTTAAATTGTATCAGATTTATCTGATTATTTGTGCATCTTAACTCTGGTGTAGCAATTTTTCTTTCTCTGATTTCTGCGTAACTACAATTAAATACAACTTTTGTTTTCAATAACCGGATTACTTTCTTCACAGGTATAGGACATTGGGGAGTTGATTCCTGCCCGCCCCCCAAGCTTTGACCTGGAAATAAATATATTTCTTTTTACAGATACAACTGATGCATTAAAACACTTTTCATTCACAGCAAACTTTTGGGCTAATGCATCTTATGTTGTCTAATCTTTTTTAAAAAAATACTATAATAGTTTAGATTTTGGTCCATGCCTGGGTTGACTTTTTATACTGTAGCACTTTTCAATTCCAATTCACAAAATGCTTTATAGTTCTTAACTCATTGACCCTCAATAATAATACCCCGACCAATAAAGCGGCCTTTGTGAGGCTATTTCCACAGAGGTAGTAGTGTTAATCTGCTGTAGAAAGTAACAAAGAGGCTTGTAGCACCTTAAATATAACATTTAGAAATATTAGACATGTGCCCAAGGCCACCCAGTTAGCTAAACCCCATAAGGGGGTGTCATCTCAAATGAAACTGATCTGTAGAAAATGTAACTTGAAAAAAAGAGACATTGCACATACCTCTGTAAACCAAGAAATCTTTAATAAAAATATGTTAAACTACAGAAAAATAAAAGAGGGGGTCTCATCCTTTTGGGCATGACTTTCCACTGTACTATGTTCCCATATAGCTATATAAGAAGATAACTGCATCCTTCTTTGCTGTCATCTAGTTCCACACCTCTTCTAATTTAGGAGGCCCGTACAACCCAATAAGTTGAACACATTAGTTTTCCTTCTCCTGGACCATTGCAGATCTAAGAAACTTCTTTAAGTTCTTGGAACACCTGTGAGAGAGCAGGGTGTGGAATGATTTGGGGAGGTGTCAGTATAACTCTGCTGACACACACAAAGACCCCTGCCAGTTGCTACGACCATCATATAGCCAGATCATTCAGCTCAAGACAAAGGATCTCCTACGCCTCATGCTGAAGTCTTGTGATGCCTGTTGGTTGCTCTCCTCTCCCAAATGGTATTCCTGCTTCTGATTCCTTCACTGTGAGGCCGGGGAGGATCTTGCATGGAAGCAAATGCCATGGCTAAGGCAACATGGTAGCCTTGCCCATTGCCTTTTGCAAGGAGAACAGGGGAGGCATTCCACACCCAGCTTGCAACATAACAGAACAAATAGAACTCCACCCCTGAGTCTTTCACCAAATTGGAGAAGTGCCAGCGGTGTTTGCTCTCCGCTTAGGGCATCTCTGGGGAACCGTTGGCTCCCAGTTCTTGGACTCCAGCTCCCATCAGCCCCAGCAAACATGGACACTGGTCAGGGTTGACAGGAGCTGTCGTGCAGCAACATCTGCAGGGCCCACAGGTTCTCCGCTCTGGAGGATCCCAATCTCTGGACCTTCCCCTCCAAGTGAACCTCCTTGAACCCCAAGAGTCCACTTGGCTTCAGGAACCCCAAGCACAAGGCTCTCAAGCCCCTCCAGCCATTGCTGAGCCACTATTTTGGAATCCATTTGGCCATTTCACTAACAAGGCACTTTGTATCAATATTTTAGATGGAACAGAGGTGTTTCCACATCCCTTTGAATAATAATTTTATTTATTTATTTATTTATTTATTTATTTATACATACATACATACATACATACATACATACATACCCCACCCATCTGGCTGGGTTTCCCCAGCCACTCTGGGCAGCTCCCAACAGAAGATTAAAAACACGATAAAACATCAAACATTAAGAACTTCCGTAAACAGGGCTGCCTTCAGATATCTTCTAAAAGTCAGATAGTTGTTTATTTCCTTGACATCTGATGGGAGGGCGTTCCACAGGGTGGGCGCCACTACCGATATTAAAATATCATTTTAATGTTTGCAGGTGCTTTAGCTGCTTCCGAGGTGCAACTAATATTTTTCTTTACAGGTTTCCTTCTTTTTAGGAAAAATGTGCATTGCAGAAAACTGGGGGATATATGATTTAACCATTCCACTTATGTGCATTCCTTACCCATACAGGAGAGTGGTACCGTTGGCAGGCCTGGGAGAACGAAGTGTTATTAACCCTTTCCTCCCCTTCTTCCTTTTTGCAGCCTCTCCTAATTCTCTCTGAATTCAGTGGTAGGAGTAGCTCAATAACATTTCTCACGTAGCAATAGTGTTTACCTTTTGAGCCATTTATTACGATTGCTGTGGTGTGATCCTATCCTGTAACTTCGTGAAATACTGTATACAGCTTGAGCACAAGAAGCGATGCCGTTCAGACTTGTATTTCTCTGATATGGACTGTGTTTATTAGGATAAATGCAAGAGACAGCTCTGACATGATAGTGACTTCAAGGGGGGGGGGGCTGCTTCTCGCCGCCTCATGTTCTCCTCAGAATCAACAACCCAAAATATTTTGCAGCTCATTTTGTTACATGTAATCCTGTATGCATTTTTGCTTCAAAATTCCTTCTTGCCTTGGAAGATTTCTCTGGAGGTTGTAAATGTGATATGAATGTAAAAATGCATGACTTCTCAGAAATGATCAGTGTAAAAAGAGAGAGAAAAGATTGGATTCCAGATTTCAGCTGTCCTGCAGTTAAAACACATCCAAATGTAATTGAAATGTGCAAATAAAAGTCCTTTCATTGTACCTCGTTTTTGTGCACTGTGGTTTATTTGACACGCAGTAAAACTTGTTTTCTAATATGAATGCAGTTTTTCACAGTACAGTGGTACCTCGGGTTAAGAACTTAATTTGTTCTGGAGGTCCGTTCTTAACCTGAAACTGTTCTTAACCTGAGGTACCACTTTAGCTAATGGGACCTTCCGCTGCCGCCGCACGATTTCTGTTCTCATCCTGAAGCAAAGTTCTTAACCCGAGGTGCTATTTCTGGGTTAGCTTAGCAGAGTCTGTAACCTGAAGAATCTGTAACCTGAGGTACCACTGTATTTCAGAAGCGCTGCTTGCCATAGTTCAAGGGCAGCCTATCCTATACTGACATGTCCCCACCTGTGAGGTAGGAAAACCCTTGACTAAATGAGGTGAATATGACTTTGCTGTTGTGAGAGAGAAATGAGGCAAGATGGACATCCAGCCAAATCAACCCCTCCATCATTTTAGCATCACCACTGCCCCCAAGTGAAGATATTTATTGTTCCCTGGTTGCCTCCAATAAACAGCCCTTTAACTGACCCCGCCTACTCCCTGTTGCAAGTCCGCCTACTTCTTCCCTATCACAAGTGGCCTTGAAGAGAGGGCATCATACTCAGAATTAAGGACAGGGTGCCTCTGAGTGCATGCTCAGCCCTGGAAACAGCTCCACTCCACTCCACACCAGCGTTCCTTGTTTCTGAAGCCTAATTTAGGATGTGGTGGCTTTCGGTGGTAGGTATCGTTAGACAAATGGGAGTCAGAAACTCCTGCAGATCTGCCGCAGCCCCCCCACAGTAGATCCTGATCTACCTTTTGCCCACCCCTGCCATTGCTTTGGCAATATTCTTGGTTGTGTTACCAGCTTGTCTCCACTAGGTGGCAGCAGAACTTGGCCGTTGTAAGAAGAAAGTTTGCGAGATTTCACAGGTCCCTAAACCTTTTCGTTTGTGGCTGACTCTTACAGTGGTGCCTCGCAAGACGAAATTAATTCGTTCCACGAGTTTTTTCGTCTAGCGAATTTTTCGTCTTGCGAAGCACGAAATCCCATAGGAATGCATTGAATATAATAATAATAATAATAATTTATTATTTATACCCTGCCCATCTGGCTGGGCCTCCCCAGCCACTCTGGGCGGCTTCCATAAAAACCACAAATACAGTAAAATATCACACGTTAAAAACTTCCCTGAACAGGGCTGCCTTAAGATGTCTTCTGAATGTCAGGTAGTTGTTTATCGCTTTGACATCTGCTGGAAGGGCGTTCCACAGCACTCACTCAGGGGAGTCCTCCTGGGCAGCAGGCCGCAAGCAGCACACAGTCCTTATGAGGCTCCAGGCCCCGCCCCAGGCCAGATGGTAAGTGGCAAGAGCAGGGCCCTCAGGCACTCACTCAGGGGAGTCCTCCTGGGCTCTACCTCAATTAATGCGTTCCTATGGTCAAAAAAAGTCCAAACAAAGCCAAATACTCTTAAAAGCAACTCACTCCTACAATATGTGCCAGCCATATTTGAAGTAGATATCTCTCCCAGTCTGCTTTTTTACTGCAATTGTTTTTGAGATGCTTTTATTGTTTTATCCCTTGGGTTTGCTACCCTGGGCTCCTTTGTGAGGATATGAATTTAATGGTGATGATGATGGTGACATGAACACCTTAAATTGTTCATTTCCCCCCACCAGCTAATTGATGAGCCAAAGTAAGATACTTCTCTTCTGAACCTTCTGAGTTGTAGTTTAAGGGTGCTGAGAGCCGTGGAGTGATCCTCATTCCCCTCACAAAGCTACAATTCCCAGAGCTCTGGGAACCGTTATATCACTCTAGGAACTGTACACCAGTGAAGGGAATGGGGATCTGGCAACTCTCAGCATCCTAACAAACTACAGGTGTGAGTTGGTACCCAACAAGACAGTGGCTAGGTCTGCATCTACTGTGAGCCCAAGAGAGGCCATGTTGTACTTGTGCAGAAAGCAGAACCAGTGCTATGTAGTTAGAAACAGACTTGTTTCTCCATTGTGTGGATGACCTTCAGAGGAAGCAAAGTCTGCCGTCCGCCCCTGATGTTGGATCACTCCCAAGAACCCCACAGGTGAGTGCAGTGCTTATCTCATGATAAAAAATCCCTACCTATACGCAGCAAATGATGGGTAGTTTTGCTAGGGATGGAGTGCTCACGTTTCTCCTGCCACTAAAGGTAAAAAGGTAAAGGTACCCCTGCCCGTACGGGCCAGTCTTGACAGACTCTGGGGTTGTGCGCCCATCTCACTTAAGAGGCCAGGGGCCAGCGCTGTCCGGAGACACTTCCGGGTCACGTGGCCAGCGTGACAAAGCTGCATCTGGCGAGCCAGCGCAGCACACGGAAATGCCGTTTACCTTCCCGCCAGTAAGCGGTCCCTATTTATCTACTTGCACCTGGGGGTGCTTTCGAACTGCTAGGTTGGCAGGCGCTGGGACCGAGCAACGGGAGCGCACCCCACCGCGGGGATTCGAACCGCTGACCTTTCGATCGGCAAGCCCTAGGCGCTGAGGCTTTTACCCACAGCGCCACCTGCGTCCCTACATTAACTACATTAATAATAATAATAATAATAATAATAATAAT
Source organism: Podarcis muralis (assembly GCF_964188315.1). Lineage (NCBI taxonomy): Eukaryota > Metazoa > Chordata > Lepidosauria > Squamata > Lacertidae > Podarcis > Podarcis muralis. Next base: position 13,304,470 of record NC_135666.1, read on the forward strand.
AATAATAATAATAATTGATAATAATAATTTATTATTTATACCCCGCCCATCTGGCTGGGTTTCCGCAGCCACTCTGGCAGCTTCCACCAAATATTAAAAACAATACAGCACCCGACATAAAAAACTTCCCTAAACAGGGCCACCTTCAGTTGTCTTTTAAAAATAAAATAGTTGTTTATTGCCTTGACATCTGCTGGGAGGGCGTTCCACAGGGCAGGAGCCACTACCGAGAAGGCCTTCTGCCTGGTTCCCTGTAACCTCACTTCTCGCATTGAGGGAACCTCCAGAAGGCCCTCGGAGGGCCAACTTTTCTGTGTTAGTGAGAGAAAACCCACACTCCAGCCAGTTCTTTGTAGCTATAGCTCTCCTTAATTGGGGGGAGTTTGTTCTCACAGTCCTTCATAAGTCCTTTCCTAAAGTAGCCACCATTTACGTTAGAGAAACAGACACCTAGTAAACTGTGAAATATTATGTCCTTTTCTTTCCTCCTGTTTGCACCCCCCCCCCATCCTCCTTGCCCATGTGTCCCATTTAATCAACGACATCTCGGACGAGAAATCAGTTCCTCTCCGGGAGAGGGGCTGCGGCTGCATCATGTCTCATCAGCCAAACCCTCAATCACTCTGTTTCGGTCAGCGGGTGGTCGGGGACCCTCGTTTTCATTTAAGATCCGTTTTTAGAGTGTCCATCATTTTTCTGCTGCTGGCTCCCTCCCTCCCTCCCTCCCTCTCCTTCCCCCACACCCCACCCCTGCACACATGGGGCCCCAGCCTCTCCTCCCCACTTCCGCCTGCCTTTCTACGATTTTTATTTCTTCGAGTTTGTGACTAAAGTGGTCACAAGCACCTGAAAATTACAGCAGCTAAAAGGCCGTTATGGTTGCAAATGAGGCTGAATGATTATATACTTGCCAGCTGCTTAAGGTGAACTGATTGGACCTAATTGTCGAGAAATAATTACCTCCTCTTGGAAAAAAAATTATTACTATTTTTTTAAAAGGCAAAATGGGCTCTCACGCTGAATGCAACTGATGAAAGGGCTTCAGAAAGGGATGGAGGCCTGGAGAGGACACTCAGACCAAGAGTGGTTTGGGGTGTCTACATAATGCTAGCTTCTCCCCTATGACTTAAGCTGGCACCTATGAGCTCCCTGGCACATGAGGAGCTGGGTGTCATGCTGCTAAGCCAAGTCATTGGTCTTTCCACCCTTCCTGGGATATTCAATTAGTTAAACATCCCCCCCCCCCGCAGCCCTCCCCTGATTCTCCAGTTGGTGCCTGGAACGATGCCAAAATCCACCCCTTCTTCCTGATTAGAAATGGGGTGAGATCTCTTAGATGGGTCTTTTTTATCTCAGGGAGGGCGGATTTGCATAATTTGCAGCAGGAAATATTCCAGGCTCTCGAGCAGCCATGTCTTTAATCAGCACAATGCCCCCCTTTGCCCCAGCTGCTGTAAGGGGGTTCAAGGGACAAATGCGAAGGATAGACGAAGGAGAGGTGACCTTTGCAAGCAACCATGCCATGGCAGCTTCCCAGCGCCCTTCCAGACCAGGGTTCTGCTTTGTTTTGTTGTATAGGTGTATTCTGCAACATGTCATTGATGCATTAGGGCATGGGTAGGCAAACTAAGGCCCGGGAGCCGGATCCAGCCCAATTGCCTTCTCAATCCGGCCCACGGACTCATGTAAAAACACCAGGCAGGCCCCACAAATAACCCAGAGATGCATTTTAAATAAATGGACACATTCTAATCATGTAAAATCACGCTGTGCAAGGTGTACTCTGACTGATCTAAACTTTACAGAACTGGGAGACCTTTGGTTCTCCCCAAACTGTTGGACACCCCCCCCCCCACTGTTAGGAGCTTTTCCTACACTCGAGTAGGATCCTGGCAGAGACACATGCCCGACTGACATGTTCTCTCCCTCCTGGTCAATCATTTGGGAGCTTCAAAGGCTTTCTTCAGCCCGAACATCACAGCAACCAATGTCAACAGACACTGCCACACTTAGGGATCTGCAGAGTCTGCACAGTTCGTGTGACAGACCTCAGGAACTCAGCATTTTGGCTAATCTATTTTATTTACATATAAACACACGGAGCACTGCAACATGGCTCCCTCTCTCTCTAGCATCGGACAGCAAAGAGAAAAAAAGAACGAAGGACAATAGTCCCACTTCACTGAACACAGTAACACAAACATCCTGTCTTCGTCACTTCCCACTCTGTGGAGTCAAAACATACACCGTCATGTGAAAGACAACAATCACATGACTGCAATCGCAGAGCAGGAATTCTAACACACACAACCAATCAGAATCCAATAGTCAGTGATGGTGGACTCCAACAACACTTGGAGGGGCCACAGGTCCCCACCCATGGCTTAGAGCAGGCTTCCTCAGACTCGGCCCTCCAGATGTTTTAAGACTACAGTTCCCATCATCCCTGACCACTGGCCCTGCTAGCTAGGGATCATGGGAGTTGTAGGCCAAAAACATCTGGAGGGCCGAGGCGGAGGAAGCTTGGCTTAGCGTGTCCAACTCCCAGTGCCAATCCCTATCATGCAAATGGAACCAAGTATGGTTTGTGAGGCCTCTGTTGGAAGATTCCATTCCACCTTTTGTTGCAGACATGGGATTGTTGTGTGTCACATGTCCGTTTACATTCCAGCACAGTTTGCTGGCGTAAGTGGAACTTCCACTGTATTGCTTTTGTTTTGACTCTCCGAGAAGACAGCAAGGAGAGACAACATGTTTTTTTGTCTTGATTTATGATTAATAAATCTGTAGTTCTTAGTATGTATCCACAAGCCTCAGCCTCTTCTGTTGTGCAGTTCACATTGCTGCGTATAGTGTGCTCAAGTCTGAGAGGCCTGAGTCACTGATTTATGTCAGAGCCAGAGGTCGATGGATCTTCGCAGCGGCACGGCTGAGAAGGAGACAATCTAGCTCGGGGCTAGCCAGCTGGCCTTTTGACCCCCGGATGCCGACAGCTTCTTGGCTTCAGGATCCTCAGACAGGAACGAAGGCACAAGACTTCCAGGCCCCCACTGGCCATTGTCAGAACCTTTTGGCTGCCATTTTGGAACCCGTTGGGTGATTTCACTAATAAGGCACATGAGAGTTTAAATCCAACAACATTTATAAGGTCACAGGTTGAGGGAAGGTGGTTTCAGAGAAATGGCAGAGGTGTTTTTGCTTTGGATTTGTCTGCATACTGTCACTGCACTGTGTTCAAATTTAGCCAGGTCTGGAAGTGTTTCGAAACCCCACACAAACCATCCTTCCGAGAAGACAGCAAGAAACAGGACATCATTGTGGGAAACGGTGCCTTTGTCCTCTCTATCACAAACTATTAAAAGGTAAAGGTACCCCTGCCCGTACGGGCCAGTCTTGACAGACTCTAGGGTTGTGCGCCCATCTCACTCTAGAGGCCAGGGGCCAGCGCTGTCCGGAGACACTTCCAGGTCACGTGGCCAGCGTGACATCGCTGCTCTGGCGAGCCAGAGCCGCACACGGAAACGCTGTTTACCTTCCCGCTGGTAAGCGGTGCCTATTTATCTACTTGCACCCGGGGGTGCTTTCGAACTGCTAGGTTGGCAGGCGCTGGGACCGAGCAGTGGGAGCGCACCCCGCCGCGGGGATTCGAACTGCTGACCTTTCGATCGGCAAGCCCTAGGCGCTGAGGCTTTTACCCACAGCGCCACCTGCGTCCATAACAAACTATTATCTGTCGGCTATTACCAGGACATATGAAAAAGTATTTTAAAATGTAGTATAAACACCGACAACTGGGAAACACTGGCCTGCGAGCGCTCCAGTTGGAGAACAGCCTTTACCAAAGGTGTCATGGACTTTGAAGACGCTCAAACTCAGGACGCAAGGGACATGCTAAGAGGAAGGCATGCTTGGCAAATCCACACCGTGATCAACTCCCGCCTGGGAACCAATGTCCCCACTGTGGAAGGACGTGTGGGTCCAGAATTGGCCTCCACAGTCACTTACGGACTCATTGTTAAAACCGTGTTTATGGAAGACAATCTTACTCGGCTACGAGTGATCGCCAAAGCAGAAGAAGAAGGAGGACTGTCCCCACACAAGACACATTCCCGTTCCTCAAATACAAGCCTGTGATATGCAGGTATGCTCTCCTCTTGCATTTAAAATCAGTACAAGCAATTACTATAGCTCTAATGGAGGTCCCATCAGGGACTGACTTTTTAAATAGCTGCTTTCACTAATGCTGCATGGATGAATTTTTCTGTTCAGTGGCGTTCCTGTAGAGACACCAATCTGCCACTAGAGGGCACATCTATTCCACTTAAAAAATGGACTCCCAAAGTGAGTTTTCATAAAACATGCACACTTTGTGGCTGGAGCATCAACAGAGGTCCTTCTCCCTTTCCATCCTGCTGAAAAGTTGAAACTTGAAAGCTCCCTCACTAGTTTGCTGTCTTTAATAATGATTTTTTTGTTTTGTTTTAGTAAATGTGATATCTGATCATTTCAATTCCCCATTTTTCGAGTCTTAAATGTGCATCATCCATATTTCTACAACAGCTGTTTATAAAAACACACTCAAGAAAATACATAGTGTTTTAGTGTGAATTTCTCTTAGCAGATACTTTTGTGCGTAGAATTGCCAAATATGCCCATTTTGGCAAAACAATTTCCCAGAAATAATGCATTATTTTCACTAATTTCATTGCTGTGCATATTTGAACCAAGTTTGTACACGTTACTTGGCCTGGCAAAATTCAGAGAAGTGCATGTTTTGAGGGATGGTTGTTGTTTAGGTTTCGGCATAGTTTTTGGAAGTGTGAAATCAAATGCAGCAAAGAGAATCAAATGTATTCCCTGTTCCACACAGCCAATGATGTTGGAGCGTATCTTAAAAACAGGAAATGAAGTAGGGAAACCTCACAAATACCTTCCTTAGCACTTTGTAAGGAAGTGGGGGGGGGGGGAATACAAACACATTTTTTTAAAAAAGATACACACTTTATTAAGATCTAAGAGCTCCTTTACATTATAGGTTTCTGCTGATGCATATATAGTCAATAATACACATGGAGGGGGCACTGACTGAACTTAGGAACATTGCCTGTGCCCAGGACTGCACTTGTGAACCACTTCAGATTATATCTCTGATCATTTGATTCAGCCTCTGCCACTCTCCTCTCCACAAATTATTGCAGCATTTTTCATTCTTTGCAACAAAACGTTGCGGTGTACCTTCACCTCCTAATATTCCTTTATTCTGTGTATTCATGTGCTGCCTTTCTGTCGAGGCACACACACTGGCATGTAAATTTGAAATACTAAATCAAGCAAGTGGGACAGAGCATAGAGCAATAGAGTTTTCCCAGGCTAGCTGCTCCAATTCAGCATCCTAGCCAACCCATCAGACTCCATTCCATTCATACTCCCCCACAGCCAGATTTCCTCCTTGGCCCCCAAATGGCTCTCAGTATTCTGTGGCTACTGAGCTTGCTGACGCTTCACTGGGCTGCTTGTGTGAGAGAGGGGGGGCAGAGGCCTCCTTAGTGTTGTGGGTTGTTGTTGTTGTTGTTGTTAATGTAGTTCTGCAAATTTCAGGTTTTTCTCAAGTGTGCCAGTTTGTTTCTCAGTAACCCCATTCTGACCCCACTTCTCATCACGCATTTCTTGCGCTTTATCAAATGCCTTTCCAAAAATATGATGGGCGATGCACAATTCAAAGAAAACAAAACCCCTATCATATTTGGAACGCCCTCCCATCAGATGTCAAGGAAATAAACAACTACCTGACTTTTAGAAGACATCTGAAGGCAGCCCTGTTTAGGGAAGTTTTTAATGTTTGATGTTTTATCGCTTTTTTATTATTAATAATAATATTCTGTTGGAAGCCACCCAGAGTGGCTGGAGAAACCAAGCCAGATGGGTGGGGTATAAATCATCATCATCATCAAGCAAGCCCACTGTGGGTGAAGTCATGGTGTCCACACCTGTGCTCCCAGTCACAAGGTGGAATTAGTGAAGATAACATACAAAAGGCATCCTGATAGAGAAAACCACACGTTAAAAATACTGATGGGTTCGCTAATAATTTTTTATATATATAAAAAATAAAAAACCCCACTGTTGGATTCTTGTGAGGAAGAAGTAATGCAGAAATGTGGGAACCTGGATTTAATATTGAAAAACTAAGAAACTGAAATGGACAGATTCATCCATCCTTAGCCATCAGTCATCCCCCCCCCCCATGATGTCATCTGCACACAAAGATGCTCTGTCAAGGTAAAGTGAGCCTACACTTTCCACCATCAGTGCCCCTCAGTGTGGAGGAATAGACTACAGGACTAACACACTTGCCTCCTGCTGCTGCCAATGCGTGTTGACAAATTGGTTCCTCCTGTGCTAACGAAGGAGTATTTCACGTGTAGATGCCATGCAGTCCACCCAAGGTTTAATCTGGGTGTGGGGAGAAAGTCCCTACAGACACACCTCACATTCCTTGCATATTTCAAGCAAGATCAGGAGGCCCTTTGCACTTCCTGGCTACTTCATATCATCTGTACACATCACCTGAGCCATAAATGGACGCTTTGAGCCTTTGCTCCTAAAAGGTCTCAAAGAGAATTGGAAGAGGGAGGCCTCGCTCGTGCCACCCAAACAACATGTCGTGCTTAAGAATGCAGCAAGTCTTTGGATTATTCCAACATAACTGGGTGAAGACGATAGCTTTCAAACTTTTCGCGTTCACCCTAATTGCAAGCAGAAGTTGAACATATTGGTGTTCATTTGAGTTTTGTGACTGAGAGCTGGTGCCTTCAGCTAAGAGACTGGGCTGCAAACCACTGGTTTAAATCTTCCCTCTATAGTCAACTCACTAGGGCAGAGGTGGAAAAATTGAGCCCAGGGTCCAAACACCCCTCACCCCAGTCTTCTATACAGTGGTACCTCTGGTTGCGAACAGGATCCGTTCCGGATGCCCGTTCGCAACATGAAAAGAGCACAACCTGAAGTGCCATATCTGTGCGAAACCCGGAAGTAACCCTTTCTGGTACTTCCGGGTCGCTGCGGGACGTAACCTGAAAGAACGTAACATGAAGGAAACGTAAGATGAGGTATGACTGTATGTGGCTCTCTGGCCTCTCCTCATGCCACCTGCCTCATGGGCCCTGCTTTGCACCCTTCCTTGAGTGACATGATAGAAGTTTATAAAAATTATGCGTGGCATGGAGAAAGGGGATAGAGAAAAGGAATTCTCCCTCTCAATGACGCCACCAATGATGGCTATCGAATGAAACTGAATGTTGAAAGATGAGAGACAGACACAAGAACATACTTCTTCACGCAACGCATAGTTAATCTATGGAACGCTCTCTCACAGGAGACAGTGATGGCCACCAAGCTAAAGGGACCCCTGACCATTAGGTCCAGTCGTGGCCGACTCTGGGGTTGCGGCGCTCATCTCACTTTATTGGCGGAGGGAGCCGGTGTACAGCTTCCGGGTCATGTGGCCAGCATGACTAAGCCGCTTCTGGCAAACCAGAGCAGCGCACGGAAATGCCGTTTACCTTCCTGCCGGAGTGGTACCTATTTATCTACTTGCACTTCTTGCTTTCGAACTGCTAGGTTGGCAGGAGCAGGGACCAGGCAACGGGAGCTCATGCCGTTGCAGGGATTCGAACCGCCGACCTTCTGATCGGCAAGTCCTAGGCTCTGTGGTTTAACCCACAGCGCCACCCGTGTCCCGGCCACCAAGCTAGATGGCTTTAAAAGAGGGAGCTATCAATGGCTACAAAGGCACGATGGCTATGCTCTGCCTCCACAACTAGAGGCAGTAAAACTTCTGAAGACCAGTTGCTGGAAGCCACAGAGTGCTCTCGCGTTTGGGTCATGTTTGCAGGTTTCCCACAGGAATCTGGTTGGCCACCGTGTGAACAGGGTGCTGGGCCAGATGGGCCATTGACTTGTTCCAGCGGGCTCTTGCTAGGATATTATGAGTGTCTTTTGCCTGGCTGGAATGTCCCATTGAACTCTAATAATACTTAGGCGTGCCCAGATTGTAGCCACAGAGGAGTGTGTGTAGCTAACTTCAAGATAGCTCAGTTGGTAGAGCATGAGACTCTTGATCTCAGGGTTGTGGGTTCGAGTCCCGCATTGGGGGAAAGATCCCTGTATTGCAAGGGGTTGGACTAGATGATCCTCGTGGTCCTTTCCAGCTCTACAATTCTATGATTCACTCCTGTTAAGAGAGGAGGGTGCACTGTTCAAAGGTCAGATGTACATTTATTGTTCTGCCCACTTTTGCATTTGGCCCCTTCCAACATGCGGGTGGTGCTGTGGGTTAAACCACAGAGCCTAGGACTTGCCAATCAGAAGGTCGGCGGTTCGAATCCCAGTGACGGAGTGAGCTCCCATTGCTCAGTCCCTGCTCCTGCCAACCTAGCATTTCGAAATCATGTCAAAGTGCAAGTAGATAAATAGGTACTGCTCCGGCGGGAAGCTAAACGGCGTTTCCGTGCGCTGCTCTGGTTCACCAGAAGCGGCTTAGTCATGCTGGCCACATGACCCGGAAGCTGTACGCCGGCTCTCTTGACCAATAAAGCGAGATGAGCGCCGCAACCCCAGAGTCGGTCACGACTGGACCTAATGGTCAGGGGTCTCTTTACCCTTTACCTTTAACACCTGGAAAGTTGCCCAGAAGAGAAGCTGGCCTTTGTGCTTCAAAAGATTCCCCACTCCTTCACTAGGGTGTCTTAAGACTTAGGCAAACCACGTCTCCTCGTGCAGTTATACCCCCAACACACACCACTACTTCCGCTAGCGAGCATCGCTTGCTTACTGGGCAGTTATGCAGAAGAGGGACTCAGATTATGATTTGACCATTAACATGCTTTACAGATTGTGAGTATTGCTAGCTGATAGAAGGGGAAAGCTTTCCATGCACATTTACAGGCAATCTTGTAAAAGCGGCTCGGCAGGTGGAGGTAGCGGAAGGAGAGATGTTTTTGTAGCCTAGTTGTTTTGGGAGCCTGTTCTTGGTGTACTCTTTCCGTACACTTTGTCTGAGTGCCAGTGCAGTGCTGTGGTTAAAATGGCGGCCTAAAACCAAGGGGGCCTGGTTTAAATTCCCAACACACTGTGACCTCTGATGTCTTGCTTCTTTTTGGCCCTGCCTGCCACACAAGGTTGCTGGGAGGATAACAATGGGGTAAGCCCTGTGTGTGCTGGCATGAGCGCTTAAATTAGTTCAAACCTCTACTCACTGCTTGTAATTACTAACTGACATCCTAGAGTTGTTGTGAAGATATCTGGAAAGAATTCCACAAATGTCACTTTGCTACGATGGGTGCTAGATATTGGGGGTGTTTTGTTTTTATTTCCACACTACATCTTGTAGTGTGCAAAGTGAACGTTTAGTGCTCCTGCCTGTGCTTTGCAGTTTGGAGTAGTTCTGGTGCATAAATGCAGGAGTACTCATGTAGGTTTTTCTCCCCTTCTCGCTCATGGATTCCAGGATTTGTAGCCATGGTTGGAGCACCCTTGAAATGTCTTGGAAGAGGGGTGGTGTTATGTACTGAGCTGAATCCTAGAACAATAGGATCCAGACTGCAGCAGTCTGATTGGTCTGCAGGAGCCACCCAATCCAGCTCCAGGTGGAAGTGAATCAGCAACCTGATTGGCCTGCAGGAGCAGCCAATCAGGCTCCTGGATGAAGTGAATTAGCAACCTGATTGGCCTGCAGGAGCAGCCAATCAGGCTTCTGGAGGAGGTGAATCCGCAGCCTGATTGGCCTACAGCTTGGAATTAACCAATCACATGGGGCTCATTGTGTAAATAATGTATATATAGCTAGACATTTTGGAGAAAGTTTCATTCATTGCTACTATGAGCTGAATAAAGAGTATGACATTCACACTCGACTCCGAGTATATTTCGGGTGGGATGCAGATCATATCTGAAATGAAGAGTGAAGATCACAAAGGATCAGTGACCTACTTACTCATACAGTAGATTACGCAGGAGTATGGATGACTTCCATTAGTGCAAAGTATATACACAGCTTCTAAATCAATGTTGAAGAAACTACAGCTCTCCAGATGTGGCTGGACTCCAACTCCATCATCCCCGACCATTGGCCATGCTGACTGAAGCTAGTGGGAACAACACCTAGAGGGTCAGATGTTCCCCATTCCTGCTCTAGTGGTTGTCTCTAGCCCAGGAGGAAATGTGATCTTCAAGGTTAAATGTATGTCTCTTGCTTGTCCATAGTATGGTCTGCAAGTCAATCTCTTATGGTCAATATGGTTCTTCTTGAAGTAGCATAATTCTTCAAAGTTTGGAAAGTGGATTCAGGAAGATTATACCACCAGTATAGCTGATAACGAAAAACCTCTAAGGTGCCTATTTGCAAAGACATTAGGGAGGGAATTATCAATCACTTACAGAGAAAGAGAGAGAGAGCGCACACCCCAAAATGTACATAATCTAAACTAAGTTTATAACCTCAGATGTATTAACATTCCATCAACAAAGACTTTACAACCTTGATGATATTGACACATCACCAGGTGAAGGGAGAATGATTTTAACAGGCCTAAAGGCCATCACTTAGTTTGGAGAGAGTTCTCAGTTCCCCACTTGAAGGTGGGTTTACAGCCCTGAAATTACTGGCAGACTCAAAAGCCATGTGTGTAATAGCACACACAGTCTTAGTCAGAGAGGAAAGGAGATATACCAGTCTATGGCCTGTTATTGAACTGAGGTCCAAAGGTCCTCTTCAGTGTGAACTGAGGATAATCCAAAAACCCTCCTCCATAGAATGAACTCGGGTTCAAACACCACAGTACGTCAAGCATGTGGCTTCTGACAAACCACATGGCAAACTCCTTCTTGGTCCCCATAAGATTTAGGGACCTTAGGGGAATCATTGGCCATCTGAAGGTAGCCCTGTTTAGGGAAGCTTTTAATGTTTGATGGACTACTGTATTTTAATATTTTGTTGGAAGCTGCCCAGAGTGCAGTGGGGTATAAATATTATTATTATTATTATTATTATTATTATTATTATTATTATTATTATTATTATTATTATTCCAGATGTTGCTGTTGGATTCCAGCTTCCATCAGCCCCAGCCAGCATAGCCAATGACCAAGGATGATGGAAGTTGGAGTCCAGCAGAATATGGAAGACCCCTAGTCTAGGGCAATATCTGCATCTTGATAGTAACCGAAACACAATTCTTTGAAATTCACACATCTCCCAATCAGTTCTCCAACCAGTCAATGTGTGCAAAAATGTGTATATTTGAATAAGAAGTGTTCGTGCAAAGGAATACATTAGTGAGCATAATATAGAAAAAGAGCATTGTGCTAAAGGAAATGGTTTGCAGAGATGTGTATATTAGTCAAAATCACATATAAAAATGTGTACATTGGAATAAATGTGCGCTAAAATACTGATGAATCTTCATGAGGACTTTTTAATTATTATTTTTTTAAAAAAAAATGCAGGTGGCTGCAGAAATTTAGAGAAACTGAAATTGAGTGATTCATCCATCCTCAGTTACCTAAAGATCAGAGATTTTAGCACAGCTCTGAAAATGGCCACGGGAGTGTTCAAAGGTGACTACATTATTTGAGAAGGTGACTAAGTAATAACGAGGGAGCTTTGGCCATACAGCAGCCCTTGGAATGGTGATGTCAGATATTCACATTTTCCTACCTCAACAACAGTTTAAAAAGAAAAAAACAATGTGATGCACCAGGAATCCTTTGTTATTATATACTAACCAGACTGTGCATGGCACATTTTATTTCTATAAAACTATTAAAACTATTACAAAATATTCAAAAATACATTTTAGTAAATTGACAGCGGTTATTTATCAGTTTATTAATGCAAAACATCCTTTGCCCCCCTCCTCTGTACAAACTATTCTCCATTGTCACATAATAGCCAACATGTGCGCTTTTTAAAAAATATTTTCTCATAAATTTCTTCTTCTTGATTTTGAAGGTAAAAATAAGAGAGTTTCTCCCCCACCTCCCCAGAGTTTTGCAAATGAATCAAGGTGTGTGTAACAGTCTTGCGTTCCAAGAGTGTGGTTGAAAAGGGGTGGCTGTTATCTTTTATACAAAGCAAAATATTTCCAAAGACAATTAGAAACAATACAGAAGCTGACATTACATTTGATACTATTTAAATTAAAATAATATATTCTTATATTTTACACTATTTCAAAAAAAATGAAATGTGACTGTTAAGTATTGATCTCTCTCTCTCTCTAAAAAAAATTGAATTTACAATTCTGTGTATAAAAATATAATTTACGGACCCCCTCCCCCCCTGTCTATGGAGTAGTATGTCTTCCGTTTGTTCCAGGACTCGCTGTTGTAGAAGAGCAAAGCAACGTACAGATGGGAGGGACAGAAGTTTTACTTTTGGAAAGTCTGGAGGTGTGTCACACATAGAAAAATAGAACTCTGTGCACTTTTGCTTGGCCTTGCAAAATAATTTTCTTCTTCCCCGTTGAGTGTACAGTTCACATGATAATAAATTATCAAAGAAACTATTTAAGGCTCTTGAAGGTCGGGTTCATATCCTTTAAAACATCTATTTCAAAATACCAAACAAATAAATATCCAGGAGATGAGGACAACGAAACAATCAAACAGACAACAAAATAGAAATCAAATAAAAATATATATATATTTCTCAACTAAACTGGGGGGGGGGGATATTCCTGGGCTCTTCCTGCTCCTTAAAGTCTACTTTGGACTGTCCTACTATTATTATTATTGTTTTAAAGTCTTTCATTCTCTTTCTTTCCTTCTTCATCTTAGTTTTCTCCGCTCCCTGCCCTTTGTACTATTTTCATCATCATCATTGTTCACTTGCAGGCCACTTTCCCATGGTAAACCATGCTCAAAGCGGCTCACGACACCAAGAAGTTTACGTAAGGTGATTCTCTGTTCTTATGACAGGTCAAGGTGGGGTGTGGAGAGCTGTCCTCCTCAGCTGGCCATGCCCAGTGGGTGTATCATCTCAGAATCCAATACCCAGCGGCCAATGTGGTAGAGGAGGCGGGAATACCAGTGGACTCCTGCTGGGGCGTCGTCCAGGGCAGCGGCTGGGAAAAGGACCGGGGAGGAGAGGCCGCTGGGGTACAGCATCGCCAGGAGAGCGTGAGTGACTCGGAAAGGGGCAAACGCCCAGTGGGCCCAGCTATGCTCCTCAATGACCGCATAGCACGACGCCAGCACCTGATTGATGAGGATAGTGCCCTGAGCAGTGAGCGGGGCGTAGGCACCCAAGGCCTCTTCCCGCAGGGACACGCTGCGCACCTCGGCCTGCAACAGTGTCTGGCTCCCTTTGCCCAGCACGTAGACGTGTTGACCCGGCTGAACGCGGCTGGCGAAAACAGGCTGGGGCTTGGAGTGGTTCTGCGGTGGGGCCACGAAAAGCAGGTGAGCCGCCGTGAGCAAGAGGCGCGCCCGGGGCCGTCGGGTCTCGATCACGTAGAAAAGCTTGCGGACGGGAGGCTCCTCCTGGTCCAGGAAGGCGAGGAACTCGCTGTAGAGCAGCTGCCCTTGCACGTCGGCCGCCAGGACCCGATCTCCAGGGTGGAGGTCCTTCACCAGCTTGGTGCCTCCTTGCTCCAGGTTCACCCAAGCCGATCCAGGGAAGCAACCACCCGATTTGGCCGCCACTGAGTTCTCTGGAGGTGGAAGAAGGGAAGGAGTGTTAGAAGAGAGTGAGGGCACCAATGAGAAACAGAACAAATCGGGACAATTGTCAGGGACCTATCGAAATCCCGATCCTGAATCTTACCAGGAGCAGGAGGACAGTATAGATTTGGAACAGTGGTTTGCAGAGGGGCATAGTTCAGAAGGCAGAAGCTGGGAAATACTGGATGGGGAACAGCTAGGAGACGAAATACTGGGGGAGAGAGGGTTAACAGATTCACAGTCTCTGGGCAGCATTCACACACCCCTTCTCCAAAGTCACAGAGAGCTCAGAAAGTGGCAGAACAGAAAGTACAGAGGGTTATCAAGCTCAGATTACAAGATGTAGGAGTGACGTAAATTAATAAGGACAGAAGGGGGTGGGATCCTTAATTGGGAGAACCACCATTCTGAGTGCCACGGGGGAGGAAGCCAATTCCTGGAAGCCTGACAACAACAAGCAATTCCTAGCAACAACACAAGTGAAACTCGGAGTTATCAGGGATACTAAACTGCCGCCACCCTGTATCTCCCTAGCTCCTCCTTCCGCACAATTTCTATGACATCACATGGTGCAACGTGATGTCATCCTGCCTGTGTGTTTCCCTACCCCAGCCAGCCAATCATGCTAGAATGGGGTGAGGAGGTGTACAGAGTGGCGGCAGGACTTCTTGCATTGTGTTGTAAAGCATGGCGAAACTTGGTCACTGGAGATCAGATGCAGCCCTCCAGCCCATCAGGGCTGCCCCTGGGCCATACACCTCACTGGTGCTGCTTTGCACTCTGCCTGGGTGTTTTTGCCTGGCTGGAGTCCTTGATCCCCATTAATGCTTTTTGCTTGACTGGCTCGAGGACAGAGGGCTTGTGTAGAAACTAGCCTACCAAACAAAAGCAAAATTCACATTCATTGACTTTTAACTTTGCTCTGACCACCACTGGCAAGTTGCCCCAGAAAAATTGCCCAGGAATAAGTGTGGCCCTCAAGCCCCATTCCTGCAGTGGAACTTACAAGGCAGAGGGATCTGAAAGACACAGGCTTTTGTAACTCTCGAGCCAATTGTTCTGATATAGTGTGCACGAAAGTCAATAGTTCCCTCTCAAATTTGGCTCAATTTAAAATAAACATTGGACGCATCGGGACTAATTCTACTGTGGCTTCTCTAATAGTAAGATGGTGATGAGAATAATAGTAGTAATGTTGTTGTTGTTGTTAAACTGCCCTTCAACGGAAAGTTTCCCAAGACAGGGTACAAATATTCCAATAAAGCACAACAACAGCATTAAAACAAAAATATATTACTCAACAAGATGGCGACAAAGCACAGCTGAATATATTTCCTACAAGATAGCCTGGCTACAAGCTTTTCTGTCCCTCAAAGCCAGAAACAAGAGTTTCTGATGCTCAGGCTGTGAGAGCCAATTCTTACCAATCGAAAATGGAACTTTCCACGCACAAGTGGGCAATATCAGCAGGGGTACCCAATATTTGCAGAAGTACATAAATTCTGTAGGGAAGGAACCCTAAAAAGTGGGGGGGGGGTTTTGACACAATTCTACGTTTCTGATAAATCAATAAAATAGATATTTTGAAAAATGAGGGCCGAGCATCCTCAGAGGCCACAGAATGCTGACTGATGGCCGGAGGATCCTGAGGTCAAGCCACACTCTCTCCCTCTGGTCAGCCCTGTCTCCCACCCTCCTGGGGTGTTTGTGGTTGCCTGGAATGTGTCCCTGAACTCAGTAGTGTTTCCTGGTGGTGCGGATGGAGGAAAGAGAGGGGTGTGTGTGAGAGAGAGTTTGTGTAGAAACCAGCCTGCGGTGCACTGGAAAGAGATACATTGGCCGCTCAGCTCACTTTTGCCTCTGGTACCACACACCACTTGGTGGGAAAGGTTCCCCACCTGTGCTCTAGACTAGAGCACTGGGGGAAGTCCAAAGGGTGGTTAGATACAGGGACTCAACTACATTAGTAAAGAAAAAGCATTTTATATGCGTTATAACACCGTGACACTAGATGGCGCTGGGGGGTTCCGTCTTTCACCAACGTGATATATCCCACTTTGAGGTTTACAACGCATTTCCTGAAACACTTTCTGGACGTGTCTAGATCCAGCCCAGCATTGCCCGAAGCAGCTGCCACCACAACCAGAGCGCACCACGACACACTGACGCAGCAGGAGGCCCCACTGTTGTCGTTTTGCTCAGGGCTCCTGTCAAACCTGGAGCTGGCCCTGGGAAGGACTGACGTTTGTGACGAAAAGGGCTTTCTGGCAGCTCACTAAGAGACTTGGGCTGACTCCTCCTTCACTACTCCTTCCTGAAAATGGTCCCTGACTAAGAGTATTGCCATTCAGTCCCCTCCAGCAGAGCACAGTCATCCTTTTGTGGCTGGGGCAGAGGCTCTGTGTGACTCCAACAAATGCACTGTGCTTCTATTGCATCCCCTGTGTGGGGGGGGGGGGGAGTGCAAGATAACAGGTGCAGGAGCCTTTGGGAGAACCTCTGCTCTGCAGCACGAGAGTGATGGGACCTGTTGATGGCATTCTACCATTGCACTGTGGAGAGTGTATTATGGTCTGTGTGTGTGGTTTGGGAGCTGCACAGTCAGCAGAAAAACAATGCTGTCCAGGCTTGTAAAGACTGCAGAGAATAATTGGGTGCACTCTTCCCACCTTAGATCAAATCTATGCTGTCAGGTGCCATAAGAAAGCGGCAGAGATAGTGCAGGATAGTACGCCTCTCCCCCCCCCCCCCCGAAATGATCTCTCTGAGCTTCTGCCTTCTGGAAGAAGGTACAGGGTTATAAAGGCCAGGACTAGCAGCCTGAGAAACAGTTTCTACGCAAATGCAATTCTGGTTCTAAATGCAGCATAAGGGGTCTCTATAAAGGTAAAGGTACCCCTGCCCATATGGGCCAGTCGTGTCCGACTCTAGGGTTGTGCGCCCATCTCACTTAAGAGGCCGGGAGCCAGCGCTGTCCAGAGACACTTCCAGGTCACGTGGCCAGCGTGACAAAGCTGCATCTGGCGAGCCAGCACTGCTCACGGAAACACCGTTTACCTTCCCGCCAGTAAGCGGTCCCTATTTATCTACTTGCACCCAGGGGTGCTTTCAAACTGCTAGGTTGGCAGGCGCTGGGACCGAGCAACAGGAGCGCACCCCGCCGTGGGGATTCGAACCGCCAACCTTTCGATCGGCAAGTCCTAGGCACTGAGGCTTTTACCCACAGTGCCACCCGCGTCCCATAAGGGGTCTCTATAGTATAGTGTATTTTAAAATGGGGTTTCAGAGTTTTTAGGGGTTTTTGAATGTTTTATGTAGTTTTTCAGTTTCATTGTTCTGCATGGGACAATGACAATAAAGATATCGTATATCGTATATATGGGCCAATGGGGCTGCAAGCGGATGGCTTCACTTTGGCCTGCAGCTTATTCACCTTGCTGCTAATCTTGCACCAAAGTGGAGCTGCTTCTGCAAAGCTCCCTCTCCTCCTGGCTCGGGTCCATGTCTGCTCCTAGATCACTACTTGTAATTATGATTCTAATACATTCCTAAGTGCAAGGGAAAATCCAGGGTTTAATTTGAGTAGGGATCAGCCCAGGAACTTGCCTTGAATGCCAGAGGAATAATTAAGAAGGGAGTGCTTGGAACGTGCGTAAGGAAAGCCTCGTCTCCTCACCGCTGGACATAGGTATTAAATATCTCAGGTTGATTATTTCCTGCCTGTCCTTTTTGTATTTAAACGCTCGGTGCCTAGGTGAGACTGGGAAAATCCCAGCTGCGGCCACATTACTGATTCTCAGAGCTTGCTGCCGTCATTTCCCACAAAACTCTTCTTGCCACAACCGCAGCCCTTCCTGCTTTTATCCTCACTGGTACGTTGGAACAGGCTAAATCAGGCATCCCCAAATTCGGCCCTCCAGCTGTTTTGGGACTACAGTTCCCATCATCCCTGACCACTGGTCCTGTTAGCTAGGGATGGTGGGAGTTGTAGTCCCAAAACAGCTGGAGGGCTGAATATGAGGATGCCTGGGCTAAATGCTAAATCACCAGCTAAATTAAAATGGGTCAGAATAGCCATGGTCTACCTCTGCATATCTGGGGAGAGGAGACCAGCTTCCAGATTCAAGAGTGTAGCTCTGAGCCTTGCAACTACGCCTTTTTTAAAAAAGATTAAATGCTGGGAAAATCCCTACCGTTGGCAACAATGCCGGGCTGAGTGGAGGTGCATTAGAATGCCAGACGAGGAGTTTCTAGCAAAACATGCCTGCCTCCTTCCCAGGACGGGCTAGGAAGCTTTGAAATCTAATCTCCCTCCCGCCTTGTTCCTTTCCCACCCGCGCATGTTTATACACCTGCTCCCTTACCTATGAAGTTAGCACGCATCACAGTGGAATGAAAGAAGGAGCAGAGAAAGTGTTAAGGGGCTCTCCCTTCTTCTCCCTTTCTCAGCTGCTCAGATGCTACTCACACAAAGTGATTACAATGAAAAGCAGCGGGGGAGGGGAACCCCACCCAAGGCAGCGTTTTGCCCTTTTCCCTTTTGTCTTTAAAGTTTGCACATTGGAGACACCTGCCCCGGGGTTGCCGGTGTAAGGTGTGCGATGGGGACACAGATTGGCTTTCACTCGGGACGGGAGGACCTGTCAGTTTGGCTTCATTGATGTCTCTTGTTTTCCCACTCTTAAGCTCAGCTCGTTTCTGCAGCAGTTCTCAACTTGTGAAAATCAGCCAGCATTTTAAGTGTTCGTATCTTTGGATGCAGTTGTCCCCATTAATAACATTTACCCACCCCATTTTGAAAATGTTTATATTTTCCCTATTTTAGCAACTCTTTCATATATGCCCTTCGCCCCTTCATACATGCATTTTTGGGTTGAAGAACTACATTGCAAAATTCAGGGAAGTAAACGTTTCTAAGGATGGCTGCATTTTGGTGTTGTGGGCAACTTAAGTGAAAAGGTAACTGAATTTCTCTCATATCCCAGGCTTGAACTCAAGGATGTGAAACCAGCTGTCCTTCTAAGCAGTGCCGGATTTACGTATAAACTAAATAAGCTATACTCTCTTGGGAGCCACCCAAAAATTAAAGGAAAAACAACCTGGATGTTAATTTCCAAAATATAAGATTAAAAAACAAATAAAATAAAGCCTACATACAGCAACAGTGTTTTGTGTTGTGTAGGCTCCTATGATGTAAGTAATGGGCCCCGCCTGCTAGCCTGCTCCCTAAAATATCACTGATTTGCTCATTTCTATATATAGGGTGCCTACATTCTGCATGGACTTTGCATTCTGCATGGACTTTGCATTCTGCATGGACTTTTCAACAATTACGTTGATAAAATACATATTTTGTTATGTGCAAATGGCTTTAGATACCTATTAGGTCCATAAATTACCATATAGCATATATTCAACACAAAAAACAGCGACAATTTGTTGACAAAGGACAACTGGACATATAAAGGGCCCCATTACCTTCAGTAGCTTAGGGCCTCATCAAACCTAAATCCAGCTCTACTTCTAAGGTTGGGTTGCCACATTTCTATGCAATGGTGCTGTCAGGGAACAATCGTGAGGCAGAAGTCCTGAGCCCTACTCAGTAGGAGAGCAGGACTCACCACATTTTCGAGTACAGTGAGTGAAGGAAAACACATCAAAAGGGTGGGGTTGGGGACTGTACAAGAGCATTAAGTCCAGAGTCTAAAATCAGCTCACTTAAGCTAGAGTTTATAGACAGGGTTTCAAGTCCAGGGATCCATTTATTTTCCCCCTCCCTCAGTTTAATATTTTATTATCAGTGAATTAAGAGTTGCATGTGAATGGATATGATGAATCATATCAAAAACAGGCCCCCAGTGACCGGAATTTGTTGACTGAACTTACATTTTAAAATGTCTTAACAGCAACAACAAAAATTCAATGCTTAACACTGTCTTGCTCTGTGCATTTTTAAAGATTATAATCAGAAACATGTACATTGAATAGGTCAGTTCTTATGCTCTTAAGGTTTAACCTAGATGCATAATGAACATATTCCCTCACAGTGAGACCCTATACATCTCAGCTCAGGAAGGTCAGAGCAATCCAGACTCCCTTATGGCGGGCTGGAAGAACCTCCCCACCTAAAAAAAACCCACGGGTCATTTTGAGAGGAGGAGGGACTGAATTAGCCCTGGATCCCAAGCTGATTTAACTGCAATCTAGTCAAAAAGAATCACCAGGTGAACATGTGCTCTACAACTCTTTTTTAGAGTTCTCAGTTTCAAGTCCATCAAGAACTGTAAAAAGGGAGAGAAGATGGAAAATGCCCAGTAATTGTTATCCGACACACAGGGTATCAGATTGTGGTGGTGTCATGTGTTGTAGCTACATTTCAGCTTTAGCAATGCTTTCTAAATGTGCATCTATACATATGAATGGGCAAATCTATCCTTTTCCTGAGCCATGCATTCCATCTTTTGCTAATGGAAAAGTGCCCCCCATGGTTAGCCTTCCACACTATCCCCCCACCCCTATAAGCACCCTGCCACGTTCACAACCATAGGGAGCCATTCAACTAAACCAGGCATAGGCAAACTCGGCCCTCCAGATGTTTAGGGACTACAACTCCCATGATCCCTAGCTAACAGGACCAGTGGTCAGGGATAATGGGAATTGTAGTCCCAAAACATCTGGAGGGCCGAGTTTGCCTATGCCTGAACTAAACCCACTGAAATGAATGAACATGACTAAGTTAGGTCTATGAATTTCAACAGGTCTACTCTGAACAAAACAGAGCTGAATGCCACTCACAGAAATCAAAAGGGGATTTTTTTTTAATTTCCATGAACACTTCAAGCGTGTAGATAGTGATCTTGAAAAATCCACCCTGAGCCAAGGAAACATTTGTGTGGGTGCTGCTTTGGTCTGCCAAGTGGGTAATGTTTGGAACAATATCAAGGGCACCAGTTGCTGCTGATTATTATTGTTGTTTTTTAAACCAGAAATGTTCCCATTCTAAAATGAAGCCCTCATCTTTAAACAAAAACTGTTATGTCACAAATTTAAAAACGCCATTAGAATTCTACCCCACCTTTCTTCAAAGGTGGCACACATGGCTTTCCCGCTCCCCATTTTTTCCTCACAACAACCCTGTGAGGTAGGGTGGCCTAAGAGAAAGTGACTGGCCCAAGATCACCCAGTGAGGATTTGAACCCTGGTCTCCCAGGGCCTAGTCCAACACTTTAACCACCACACCACATCTGGGTTGGGTGCTTGTTTCTGAACATTCCTTGGCTGGAGCAGCCATCTGCTGGCCTCACCTTGGCTATTGCCGTGCTTGAATGGCCCATGGCCAAGAGCAAACACTTTGGGCCAGGTTTCCCGCCAACCCTGGGGTCTGAGGCCATAATATGTTCATGCAGGAGATTTATCTTCCTAAACAGGCTGAGCACATATGCCCTGCCCGTTCTCCCCTTCTGTCAGACAACCAGTTCTTTGGACATGCAAAAATCCATCCTATAAACCGGGGGTCACCAGTGCTGCACTTGCAGGTGCGCCTGTGCCTATATAGACCTCATCTGGTGCCCATGGGACCCACAAACCCACCCCTTTCCCCACTGAAATTTATGCTCAAAAAAAGACTTATTTTGTAGCTAACTTTTTTCAAGCACTTCCCCGCTAGCTGTGGCCTACTTTGAAATTGCCCCACTCTGTTGCAATTACGGTAGGCTTTAAAGAAACCCCTTCTGTCGACTCCAGTAGAAGACTATTCAACTCCTTGCTGTCCATTACTTACACACACACACACACACACACACACACACACACACACACACACACACACCAAGGTTTTGCACAAGACTCATGTTTGCCTTTCCAGTGCCCAACAAATAAAACTATACTGCTGCCATACTTCCTGTGGCAGATAATATACATGGGTGACTTTTGGAATCAAGGAAATTTGGGAGGGAGGATTGATGAGGCAGGAGGATAAAAAACAAATAAATTTGCTGTTTATTCTTCAGAACAACTCATACTTTAAATAGGTGCCTCCTACTCCACTCCATCAGCTAAATTTGTACTGTGAAAATATAATTTATACATTTGTGGTTCTGTGTCTGTCTCTGTGATTTGTTTTGCTTTGGTTTTGGTAATAATTTTTTATGATCTGTATACAGTGGTTCCTCTGGTTAAGAATTTAATTCGTTCTGGAGGTCCGTTCTTAACCTGAAACTGTTCTTAACCTGAGGTACCACTTTAGCTAATGAGGCCTCCCGCTGCCGCTGCACAATTTCTGTTTTCATTCTGAAGCAAAGTTCTTAACCCAAGGTACTATTTCTGGGTTAGCGGAGTCTGTAACCTGAAGCGTCTGTAACCTGAAGTGTCTGTAACCTGAGGTACCACTGTATTTAATTCCAGATCCAATCTTTATGCGTATAAAGTTGCTAGGGTGGCCATTTACACATTACCAAAGAAGAGGAGATTCGCCAGCACAAAAAATGAAGACACCAACGAGTGTAAAATTTGCACATGGACAGGTGACCTCCATCTCTGCTTAGTCTGCCGTCCAGGTGCTGAAACTGTTGATGGGACAATTTAAAGCCCTTTGCAAGTCTCCCTTCTGATGGACCTCTATCTATGCAGCAGACAGTCCTTCAAATTGACCAACTTCTCATTGCTCTTCAAGACAGAGGGCTGACCTTTGCAGATTAGGGTTCCAGTCCTGCTAAAAGTTAAGTACCAAGCAATGCTCCTGTTCTTGTGTAAAACTAGAACTTACTTGGGAGAAAAGACAGCTTCTCCCACTAATATATGAAGTCTACATGTAAAAATCACACCCTGTATATCTGTATCTATACAATGCACACACACACATTTCAAAAATATAGTCTAAACATTCTTTTGCCACTCTGCAATGTCTTAAAAGAGCAAAAAGGTGTGGCTGGCCAAATGACCTCAGCAAGGCAACTCTCACCCTAGAGTCATTTTGCCATCTCTATCAGATATATCTGCCAGATATAAATTATCATCATCATTGCACCAGGCATTGAGTGCAGCTGTGTGGTTGCTGCAGTAAAAGCATTGACTGTAGGGGCTCATATTTCTGTTTAATCCAAAGCAAGCAAATCCATGAGCTCCACCTACACTTAAGGACCCACTGAAGTCAATAGACATGTTAAGTCATGCCAATGGTTCTACAGTGAGTAGGACTTAGCTGACTACAACCCTTACATTGTGTGTGTGTGTGTGTGTGCGCGCGCGCATGCACGATGAATTTTATAAGCATATATATGCACATAAAACCTGTGCAACTGTTGCTGTAATAATGTAGGGGCAGTATAAAACTAGGGAGCTGTACTCTGCAGTAGCCACTGAAACTCTGTTACTATGGAAACGCAGTTGCCAGGGAGAAGAGGGACCTTGTGCCCTCGGATTTGCTTCAAACAGCAGACAAAATCTGTGGTCCTCCTAATGGCTTCACAGGTCCCATGTCAGCACACTTTTAATTTGGCTCATTACTGGCCCAGTTTGAACAGGCATATCTCAGCTCAGGGAAGATGAATGCAGCCACTAAAAGGTGTGCACACCAAGATTTCTTCCTACCCATCTCTGAAATAAAGACCCTATTTATCCTGGTCTGTCATTTTGTGACCTGTCCTTCCCCCAACCCCAAGCCTGCCTTGTCCTCTGCATCACCAAATCAAGACTGCAAGATCTTTGGAGCAGGGATTTTTGACTGAACGTTCTTGCATTTTGCCTGGACATGAGCCTTTTCACTCTCTTGTAACATAGGGCCAGGCCCAAGCTTAAACTGACTGTGTTCGTCTTTTGCTGACTGACTACGTTTGTCTTGAGCTGATTCTCTTTCAGCCAGGACAATACTGAAAGGCAGGAGAACAAAGAAAATAAAGAGTTTTCTGTCTCTCCCAGAACCTGAAGCCTCAATTCCTTCTCATAAACGTCAGCCAATACCATGTCTACTGTAATATACCAACTTCCTTGGACATATTTATTGCCTGAAACAATTTAACACCTTTCTCCAAAGAAACCAAACATATTGGGTGGGTCTCTGGCTCTACCCAGGAAGTTAAACATCAGAGCTCAAACAAATGCTTTTCAAGCTCAAACAAGGAGCAGTTTTCAAATTCAGATTCAAATGTGGGTTTTTGTTTCTTGCTGAATACTTGTATTCAGATCAAAAACCTTTGAGGACTTTCTCTTGCTTACAGACACCCCAAATTCACCCAGGGTCAAGCTACTCTCTCACGGAGGACACAGCAGCCACCCCCAGGGATTGTGAGATGAAATCCCAGTTCCTTAGAAAACTTGGAGGAGATACTTAACCTTGTGCCCTCAATATAGCATTGCTTTGGATCAGCATAGTTCACATGGGCCAATTTTACAACATAAAAAAAATAAAATCCTTAGTATCCATAGGACCAGGAATAATAATAGTAATAATAGTCCATCACAAGTTCTCCTTAGTAATTATTCATGGTCAAAGCAGATCTCCAAGGAAGGTGACAGATACTACAGTTTTATGAATGAGGAACTTCCTCAAGGTTACACAGAGAGTTCATGCATGAAAAAGGATTTGAACTCAGCAAGCATCCCTACTTCAAAGTCAACACTCAGTTTGTTGAAAGAGTTGGACAAGAAAGAACATAAAAAGCACGCCATGATCCCAAACACACTTGTTTGGAAACAAGTGTTTTCCCCATGACATAGAGATACCATTTCCATGGTGCCACTATTGAGTACCAACACACTGGGACTTTCAGATATACAGTAACATGCACCAGGATGTAGTTCTTTGAAAGGCCACCACAGGATGATAATTTTAATGCATCTGGTGCCATAAACATTTCCTATCCCTGGAATTGCCTTCCGAAACACCTCTGTGCCTCTCTCTCCTACTTCAAAAAACCCAACTCCAAATCCACATTTTTGGTGTAACCTTTGGCACAACCAAGTAGCCACTGGTTGAAACACACCACTTGAATGAAGCTCACAGACCGCTGGTGGTCCATGGACCACAGTTTCAGAACCACCTGGATCAGCCCATCTGCTGGCAATCTAAATGGAGTCATATCCAAGTTAGAACATTCCATCCAAGGAGATCTGGGTTCCAGCTTCATTGCTATGTTTAAAGCTGCTCTTGGCTGTGGGGTAACTGGCTTAGACAGATGAAGAAAGGTGGTAGCCAGGCACCAGAGGGGAGCCTAAGGAACAGTTAGCAGCTGCCAGACCTTTTCTCAGTCAACTGGAATGAAAGACTCAAAGGCTGCTTAATACCCCAAGAACTGTACCATCATCCTTGAATGTCATAGAAGCAGCAGCCTTTCTAAACCAAAGACAAACAGTGCAGTCCTGTAGGTGTTTACTCACAAGTAAGTTGCATGGGGTTGTAAATTGCTTCAGGACTTTTTGTTGTGGAAAGTGAGTCACAAAGTTAATAAACCAATAAATATAAACGGTGTTCAGTGGGGAACACTGTTTCAAGGGAAGGGGCACCGGTCTCAGTAGGTTTCTGAAGGACTTGAGATACATGTCACATTTGTGACATTGTCACAAATCTATATAAAAATTGCACGTGGTTGCAGGTAGTTTGGATCTTACCAGAATTGCACTTTGCAAGTGCATCCAAACTGCAGAAAAATATTAAAGGGAGCAGGAAGCAGGCAGATTTAGGACTTGAAACAAAAGATTGTGGCTTTGTTTCCATGTAAGTGTGCATAGTGTTGCAGTCTTAGACTGACTACTCCATCTCCCCAGAGATCTTGGTGAGTCAGGAAGGGGAAGAGGGATGGCTATGGGTATCAATGAGAGAACTATCAACTACCTCCACAAAACTACAATTCTCACCATCCTCTGGGAAAGCTGTTGCAGTTAAACTGGTATACATTTGGAATGCAACAAAGAGTTTCAAAGGGTGGGCCAAGAAGACCATTCTGAAGATTGCTGGACACCCTGGACTCTCAGAAAACAGCACCAGAAGGCAGGATGTGGGCATAAGTTGCCCTCATAGTTTTCTCTCAAAAGGAAAAAGTAGAACTGAGCGCTTCTGCCATACTTTCCAGACATAAGATATCTTGGTAGATAATGAGTACAAGCCTTCCTACCCCAGGGTTAGCCAAGATGGCACCCTCTAATGTTGGACCCCAACTCCCATCAGCACTAGCCAGCTTGGTCCATGGTCAGGGATGATGGGAGCTGGACTCCAACAACATCCTGCCCCACCTCAACATCAGGTGTAGTGTCTGGGGAGGATGTGCAGGGCCTCACTCTGAGTGAGAAGGAAGGCGCTCAGATGCACTAGGGAAAGATTCCCAGAAACATCTTGCCAAGGGTTCCCCATATGACCATTCGGTCCAGTATCTAAAATTACCTCACGGTCCCACCCTCCAACATCAAGAGCTTTTGTAAAATAAGCTGCGTGAGCTGGCTGAAGTCAAGTGCCACGCTGGGTTTCAACGGAGCCAGGATGTTGAAACCCATCTTCCCTCTCTGTCTTTCAAGCTCCCTCTTCCTTCCTGAGTGGGCTATTTCCAGAGCAAATTTCCTCCTAAAAGCAGGCTGGGTTGGGGCAGCCAGTGGCTCGGCTCCCTCTGTGGCTAGCCGGCTGAGCAATTACATTTCGAAATCAACCCTTGGAACCTTTCCTAATGCCTTTTCTCAGGAAGGGGTAAAATAGGAAAAACAAAACAAAACAGATTGGTATTGATCGGCTAACAGTTTTATCTCCAAGGCTTGAGAGTGGAGGATGGGGAAGGAACCGAACAGAAATCTTTGGAGAGGAGGCAAGGATGCCCTTTGCGAGGAAGCGAAAAGAAAAGTTCCTGACACCTTCAGACAACCTCCCTCCCACCCCTGCCAGCCCCCCCCCCCCGTTCCCCCCAGAGTCCCGTCTTCTTCAGCCTAGGCTTTATTTGCACACTCGGAGGGGCCTGATGAATAGGTCCAGTTGTGTAGCAACTCAGTAAACATGCCAGCAAGCTGGCGGAGGTGTGAAAATCTGCTTCTTTGAGCAGGCCCTTATTTGGGTTCTCTAATTAAAATCCAATAAAAGGCCAGCATTGTCATTCTGATCTGTGCAATAAAAGGGAGGCACTCTCAGAAGAGAGGACACTTCCAACACTCCACCCTGCCGCCCCCCCAGGCCCCCTATTTGTTCAGGTGTAGGGGGGGCCTCTATGCCAATTCACACACACATACTTTTGCAAAAAGAAGACCCTATACAACCCTGCTGCCCCCTCCCCACCAAAGGCCTTCCAAGAGCTATTTGCACAGACCAAGACACTTTTCCAAAACACTCAAGATGTGTATTTGAAATTGAAATGGAGGAGTTGCTCTCAGTCTCTCTCTCTCCCCCCCCCTCGCCCGCACCAGCCCCCACGATCCGTCTTGTCTCTTATACGGTGCCTTCCCCCTCTTGACAGTCATTCAGGCCTGGGGGGGGGGGGGCAGCTCACCTCTTTTGCATTCCAATCTCTGGGATCATACTTTTTGCAAACAGAGATGGCGGCTCAGAGAACCTCCTCTGCCTCGACCGCTTTGGTTTTTTAATCTCCTCATCGCATTCTCAGTCATGAAACCAGTGCTCGGCCATTGGAAACCAGCTGGAGCAGACGGGATTCAAGCCAGCGCTGGGGAAATCCACCTTGTACAGTCACACGACCTCGTGTGACATGCCCCCCAAGTTACCCCCCTGCCTTCCCAAATCCTGAGCGTGCCCTGAATCTCAATGCCCAGATTGAGTCTGGTGGGGCCATTTGCTTCTGATGGAATTGAAGATGGAATTGGATGGGGCTGAAGATGAGTATGGGCACCCAGCTTAGGCTTTACCAACACAGCACCCTCCATGCTACAAACCAGGGCTGATGGGAGTTGTAGTCCAACAATCTTCGGAGGGCACCCAGTTGGCAAAGGCTGCTTTGGAGTACAGCACTTGACATGGTTGCTGAAAGATCTATAAAGGGCGAATTCTTCCCTGATGTGAAGGCCCTATAAAACCATTTATTATTGTAGTATTGTTCTTTTTGTGTTGACCTTGTGGGTGGTAGCTCGGCTAACAGATAATTCACTCCAGAAGGCAGGTGAGATTGAAAACTTGGATTAGAGCTGATTTGACTCCTCTGGCGGAAACCAAACTTTAAAAAAGAAATCTTGCTTAAGTAGAGGTTTAGAACTGGACCTAGGAGGCATGGGCGTAGCCAAAAGGGGGTGGGGGGCAGCTGCCCCCCTAAATTAAGTAAATCAATAAAAATACTTAACTGACTGAGGTTGCCCCCCCACACACACATAAATCCTGGTTATGCCCACGCTGGGAGCAAGCTGCAGCAAGATCTGTTGCTCAGACCTAATAAGTTCTCCATACCCCATCTGCCCCCGATCCCCTTTCCTATTTCAGATCTCACCATGTAACAATTTGGGCATCAAAACTATGGTTTCCTAATTCCATTTAAAACAGCAACAACATTAAATTATAGAAGTAAGGGGGGTTTTTTTGGGGGGTGAGAGTAAAAGGAATAACTTTGGCACCTTGATATTAAATGCTAGTGCCTTAAAATTAAATGAGCAAGACTTCAAATCTAAGTTTCATTTAAAAAGTAATTCTGAAAGACCAATTTCAGTGATAACCTGGAAATGTTCGAGAGATCCATAGAAATTCTGAGATCAATGGGAATTTTTAGTTCCAAACTTGGACAAGATTTTGTTGCAGTTCCCCCAGCTGTATAATTTTAATATTATCATTATTTTGTGATCCATCTTTGAACAATTATAGGGTGGAAATGCTGTATTTACATTTGTATATAAGCAGACTACAAATAAATATTTATAAACTAAAACTATTTGGGTTCCTTTACTTAGAAATGAACAACTTCTTCAATACTTATTTTGTGCCCATGGTATTCTAGACTACAGCGGAGATCAAATGCTATGAAAACCTGCCAGTTCCCTATCAGAGATCCTGTGCTTCTAGTAACTGAAGGACAGGACAATTTTTCAAAAGGTGCTAATTTTCTCAACACAGAGCTGTAGCAACGGGCACAGCTATATGTGCTGAGTTTTCCCCGTGTCACTGGAGCTAGTGAATGTGCACAAGTGAGACAAAGGGAACTGGCAAGCACTATTACATCATAAGAATAACACTATTATACCATTCCACATTAAAGGTAAAGGTAAAGGGACCCCTGACCATTAGGTCCAGTCGTGACCGACTCTGGGGTTGCAGTTGCAGCGCTCATCTCATTTTATTGGCCAAGAGAGCCGGCATACAGCTTCCGGGTCATGTGGCCAGCATGACTAAGCTGCTTCTGGCGAACCAGAGCAGCGCACAGAAACACCGTTTACCTTCCCGCCGGAGTGGTACCTATCTGTCTACTTGCACTTTGTGCTTTCGAACTGCTAGGTTGGCAGGAGCAGGGACCAAGCAATGGGAGCTCACCCCGTTGCGGGGATTTGAACCGCTGACCTTCTGATCGGCAAGTCCTAGGCTCTGTGGTTTAACCCACAGCGCCACCCGCATCCCTTACCATTCCACATTATTGCACTGCAATTGTCCTTCACTTCCAAAAGAGTCTTGGGGGAAGGCCCTTTGAACCCTCACACCATCTAGATTCTATGGCTTGCCTCCAGCTACACTCTGCTCAAAGTAGACCAACTGAAATTCATGGTCTGTAATCAAACTAGGTTCTACTCAGAGTGGATTCTAATGGATAAACCTAAGTTAGACAAGTCCCTGCACTTCAGAGGGTCTACTCTAAGTAGAAATTAGTTGGAATCAACTCAGTGGTCCATTTTGTTCATTAATTCAGCCTTTGCCCACCTGGTGGCCTCCAAATGATGTTGGACTACAACTCCCATCAGCCCTAGCCAGCACACTGGCTGGAGCTGATGGGAGTTGTAGTCCAGCAACATCTGGACGTCATTGCATTGGCAAAATCTTCCTTAATCTACAAACTACAGTACAAGTCTGTCTGTCTATCTATCTATCTATCTATCTATCTATCTATCTATCATCTATCATCTATCTATCATCTATCTATATCTATCTATCATCCATCTATCTATCTATCTATCTATCTATCTATCTATCTATCTATCTCCTGAACTATTTTTGTACATATATCTTACAAGATGGTTCTTGGCTGCCACCACAAGATGTTCCACACTCACTATGAGGATCATGAAAAGTATGTGAAACAGAAAATGCCACAGTCCATTATTCTTCCTATCTACAATGAGGAAGTCTCTGTCCTAGACTTCTGGATGCTGTTATGGACCAATCTAGTTGTTATTAACTCTGGATCCAGATTTTAACCATGCCCTCTTCAGTGATTGAGTAAGGCCACAATCCTAACCATGCCTTCCCAGAGGTTTATCCTGTCCAATCTAATTGGGTTGACTTTCAGGTAAGTAGGGCCAGGCAGCAGCCTAAATCTCAAGCACCTTTAGATGTAAATGGTACCTATATATAAACTTGACATTGTACAACATAAACCACCAAGTCCTTTGGGGATTTCCAGTGATCCTACAGCACCCAACATGCACCACAATAATGATTAAACTATCCTGTATGAGAGTGTGAGAGAGAGTGTGTGTGTAGGGACTTAAGTTCCTGTTTTGGAAGTCAGGTTTTGTGGGATGGGAAAGTCTACACAATACAAATGTGTAAAGATAGATAATTTGCAAGAGCTACAGGGTGGAAATCCAGTTGTAGTGCCTTTTTGAAGGGAAATGAATCATTTGGGTCAGTTGTTAATTATAGTAATGATTATTAACTGGGAGAGGGCTATCAATGGCCACTAGCCACAGAGGCTACACTCTGCCACCATAGATGGAAGCATAAATGCTTCCGAATAACAATTACTGGAAACCACAGGAGGGGAGAGTGGCTCCTGCGCCCAGAAACTGCTTTTTCTTCTTATGTTCTTAAATCCAGGTGGATTCTGAAAGTTATGGATGAGTACCCCTGAGCATTCCCTGTGTAGGAAACCTAACCCTCCCTCCTGCCACTTCCTCTTTGTTTAAGCTTTTTATTTTTTATTTTTTTGGCGTGGCAGAAAAACAAGGAATATTTAGGCACGTCCCCTGCCCGGGGAGGGCAACCAGTGACTCTCAAAATGTCATTGGACTACAATGCCCATCATCCCTGACCATTGGCCTGGCTGGCTGAAGCAGACAGAGCTGAACAACAGAAGGCTGCAGTTTCCCCATCCCTGGCTTAATGCACATATTCTTACGCATACATGAAAATACACACATCTTCCTGTAAACTAGCCTCGTAAGGCTCAGGTGCTGTTTTCACTGCTTAATTAAATAAGCTGATGCTGTTCAAGGCTTTTTAAATGTTACCTCTCATAGCCTGAAGCCAAAGAAATGTGGGATATGCTGTCTGCACATGCCCATGGACCCTCTGCATGCTGATTGTTATTTAAACAGGGGCAGTGAATTTCCTACTCATTTCATGGTAGGGTGGGGGGCAGAAATGGAACTCTGTGTGTGAGGGTGTGGAAGGGGAGAAGTGGGAGGGCATATATCTAGGAATAGGAACTCTTTTCATTAGACATTAGAGCAGGCATCCCCAAACTCGGCCCTCCAGCTGTTTTGGGACTACAACTCCCATCACCCCTAGCTAACAGGACCAGTGGTCAGGGATGATGGGAATTGTAGTATGGAGGGACGAGTTTGGGGGTGCCTGCATTTGAGGCTAGTTAGAAGAAACCCGAGCTGCTCCCATCCTCTTCTCAATGAAATCATCTCCATTGACTTAAATGGGTGGCCGCTCCCCGCCCTCCTCCCAAACACGGGCGCGCCGTTAACTCTTGTTTCTTATGTCAATCGATATATTTAGAGCAAGTTCATTATTTTTCTTTCGCGAATGCATGTTTCTTGGCACGTTTAAATTGATGGTGGGGTTTTTTTGTTTTTGTTTTTTTGCCCCAGCTGAAAGCTGCCATTGAACTACTGTTTAAACTCCAGGCAACAAACAAACGAGAGGAGGTGGCAAAACAAGCGGCCTGACTCCTCCGAAATAATTCACCGTTAACTGTTTTGCTAAAAAGCGACAATTTATGCAGATAGCTTGAGGGGGAGGGGGCCGGCCACATGCGAGCATTTCTCCGCCGGACCAGCAGGTGGCGCTGCAAGCACGGGGGATTCCCAGTACCGCCAGGTGGATTGTAAGAAGGAAGCTGAAGGGGTGTGTGGCGGGTGTGTGTGTGTGTGTGTGTGTTTGGCCCCTACACCCTGTAGGTTTGGGCTCATCTAAACGGTGGCCATTTGTGATCCAGATTAAAAGAATCTGCCTCGTGTCAATCTGCCGATTTACAATCCGGATTTGAGAAGAAAACAACTTTTTTTCCATCGGAACTAGGGTGGTTTTATTGCAGATGACAGAGCAGCAGGAACAAGAAGAATAATGAGGAAGGAGTTTACTAATTAACCTATTTTAGGATGAATATAGGGCGAGGCGTGGTGGGAAAGCATTTGAAATCCAGTCGACACAGGACTTGGCCTCTTCCAGCTCGTTGCGAAAGAAAACGGGGTCTTGGGCACACCCTGTCTGTCAGAAAACAGCCCTGGCCCTATGTCAGAGCAATTGTGCCGGGTAAATTAGTTTGTGGGTCGCACTGCCTGTTGGAGAGTCAAACACATGAGAATTCTCTACTAGAATCTTTTTCTTCTTCCCAGAAGAGCCACAAAGGGGACGCGCCCCGCCCCCCCATCCCCAAATCCCAGTGCCAAAGTTGCATTTGCTCTGGAGTATTTGGAAAACCTGGTTTGCCTACAAGACTGAAGGATGAGCAGCAAACGACTGAGCTGTCCCTGCCTGAGAGTTGTTTGCATTTGAAGCGACGGGTGGGCTTGAGTTGGGGGTGCCAGCTGCTTACAATCCGAAGGAGCTATCTAGGTCAGGCCTGAAAAGGCTGAGTCAGTTCTAAGGCAGTCTGAAGGAGCTGGAATTGGATTGTCAAGCCTCTAATCTTACTACAGGTGCAGCAATGCACTACTACTCCAGTTTCATTTACTCCGGATAAATTGAGCACTAAGCCAGCTCAACTCGCTGATGCTCACCAGGGAGTTAAAAGTGTGCTGTAAAGTAAAGGTAAAGGGACTCCTGACCATTAGGTCCAGTCGTGGACGACTCTGGGGTTGGGGCGCTCATCTCGCTTTAATGGCTGAGGGAGCCGGCTTACAGCTTCCGGGTCCTGTGGCCAGCATGACTGAGCCGCTTCTGGCAAACCAGAGCAGCACACAGAAATGCCGTTTACCTTCCCGCCGGAGCGGTACCTATTTATCTCCTTGCACTTTGACGTGCTTTCAAACTGCTAGGTTGGCAGGAGCAGGACCAAGCAACGGGAGCTCACCCCGTTGCAGGGATTTGAACCGCCGACCTTCTGATCGGCAAGTCCTAGGCTCTGTGGTTTAACCCACAGTGCCACCCGCGTCCCAGGGAGTTAAAAGTGTGCTGAGGACTGAGTTAAATTGCATCAAGGGCGACCCATGTTGTAGCCACGCTGAGTTGGAAGCCTGCGCCCTTCGAAACCAGCCTCTCTCACTCACTCGCTGCTCCTAAATCCATCTTGCAACTTTGACTCGCAGCCTCAAGTGCATTTGCCAGTGATTCAGCAGAGAAGGAATCCCGACTGCTAGGGGCAAGCCTGGCCTATGACCAGTGAGCTTTGACTCTTCCTCGGGATAGGGTAGGGTGCGTGGGATCTAATCTCCTTCCTTCTAGTGAGAACCCAGCTTCTCCCTGTCTAAACACAGTCCTGGAAAGTCAAATGCTGTTGCTTGCAAACAAGTCGAAATAAGGCTGCGCAGATTTTGTACTCGGGAGTTGGAAGTAGAAAAACAAAGGGCTTAACTGGCTTGGGGAGAGAGGTTTTCAACGAGCTCTCTGTATTCAGATTCCTAGACAGTTTTCCTTGGAAGTAAGTCTCACTGACGTAAATGGAGCGGGCTTCAAGTGGGCAGCAGGACTGCAGCCTTTAGATCTGGCAGGCAAGTCTGGGATAGCCTTTTCTCAGGTAGTTTCCAGAGGAGGGTGGGAGCCACATCTCAGTGGATGAAGTCTGGGGCAAGGTCTTCCCATGGCAATGAAGGACAGATCCATCCGTGAGAGGTGGATTCTCCCTTACGTTATGGGTTCAATGGATATTCAATGCAGACTTCACATTGGAGTTTTGTCCATTAGGGCAATTGGGGCCCTGCCCCACCAAGCTCAGCCTTGATTCCTCCCAGCCCATCTGCTTGCCTTCTTACACCCAGCCCAGCAGGTGACACTGCCTGGACCTCAGCCTCAGCGTTGGGCTTGTACAATTCAGCAGAGAGGACAGTGGAGACCAAAACCAGTCAGCTCTCCTTTCATTGGCTCTGGCTCCCAACTTCGGTTGGGTTCCCTGCCTTCTGCCTTACCATTTCCACAGGACAACAGCCGCCACCACTTCTCCATAAGCCTGGTTGGGGAACCTGTGGGCCTCCAGCTGTTGCTGGACTACAACATCTCTAAGAATTGGCTATGCTGGCTAGGCCTGGAGGGAACTGGGGTCCAGTGAGGTTTGGAGAGCCACAGATTCCCCAGTCCTGCCCTAAGCACCATTCGTCCTCCACCCAAGGCACAATGAAGTCAAGTTGATGGACACCAGCAACCAAGGATTTGGCAGATTTGTGGAGAATGGCCCTGCCAGTGGCTTGGCAGACCGGCCATGATAGCTAAGCAGAAACCTCTACACATAAAGGCAGTCTACATGTGGATTGCTGACTCTGGGCTAGCTCAACACCTTCACACCCACTTTGTGAGTTTCTCAGAGGCCTTTGCCTTGCCACTATTGGCGACAGTAAGCTGGGTTAAGATACGTCTGTTGCGTTGCCCATGAAATCACACATCCCAACAAAGCTCTTTGTCTTTTAAGGTGCTATAGCTCCACTGGTGCTTCTTAAATTATCTGGCCAATTGCCATGGGATTGTTCCACCTCTCCATTCCTTGCTTCTCTCCCTAGTACAGAGTAGGCAGTATTGGGAATACGAATCCTAAATAACTGTAGTTGTTGCAACTGTCCTATAGCAGGACTACTTGTTGGCTGTGAGATCCAGTGACCAGTCCTTTTCAATATTTCAACTAGCATGTCCCTGGCGCAAAGTGAAGTACTACTAATATACTAGGATTTGCTTACTACTAGCAGCAACAGTTACAACAAGCTCTTTTGATCGAAGACCAATCCCTTCTGCCTGATCTATAAAGTACCTGCTATGTTGTTGGAATAAAGAAACAGATGGGAACTACTACTGTACTTACTACCTGCTTACTACTAGGAGTTGGATCTTAGCACTGCCCCTTCTCTTTCTGTACAGGCCAAGCTATGTGTGCGGTTGGCATCCCGTCTGTCTATAGAGAGACAATGGAGTGAGTTTGGGGAGGGGATTGAAGTCGAACCACTGCCTTAGCAGCACTGAAGTGAGGTGCAAGGCTGGCCAGAGTGTCTGGAGGTCCTGGGCTGCCCAGGCAACAAGCCTTGGACCTCGCTGATGCGCCCAAAGGAAAGCAGAACAAGACTTTTTTGACACCAGCTTGGCTGCAGAAGTTACCGGAAGGAAGAGCACAAGGCGCCATCCAACCGTCTTAGGGACCAAGCTATGGTTATTGTGAAATGCTGCTAAGAGGTGAATAACAGAGCAACGTCTATATTTATTGGGAGGGGGTGTTAAGATGAGCCGCCCCCAGCCCCTTCTTACCGGCCTTGACCGAGCAGTGGATGTGCGCCTTGGACTCGTAGTACACCCAGTCGAAGCCGGCCTCGACGGCCAGGCGCGCCAGCATGCCATACTTGCTGCGGTCCCGATCCGAGGTGGTGATGTCCACGGCGCGGCCCTCGTAGTGCAGCGACTCCTCCGAGTGGTGGCCGTCCTCGTCCCAGCCCTCGGTCACGCGCAGCTTCACGCCAGGCCACTGGTTCATCACCGAGATCGCCAAGGCGTTCAGCTTATCTTTGCAGCGCTGCAGGGGGGTGGGGTGGAGGGGGGGTCAAGCAGAGCACAGGAGCATCGCGAGGGGAGGAAAGGAAGGCCAGCCGCTCCCTGCTTCCCCACTCCCGCCATCCCAGGGTAGTAATAGCAGCAGCAGCAGCGACCCATCCACACACCCCCTTCCGCGCGCATCTTTCTGGAGACGCGCGAAGGCTGCAAAGGGTTAAACAGCACTCCGGTACCCGAATCGTATCGCTTCCCTACTCCTCGCATCAGGAATGGGGAACCTGTGGGCCCCCCAGGAGCTGCTGGGCCCCCTATTCCCCGCCACTGGCCATTCTGGTCGGGGGTGATGGGAGCTGGAGCCCAGCAAAAACATGATGGAGGTTCTCCACCCTTCAACCCTAAAACAAATCGGTGCATTCATTGATATGGATCTGGTGCGCTCCTGTCCAGGCCAGGATCCGGAAGGGATGTCAGCTAGGCTCGCTCCTCTTCCTCCTGCACCCCTAAATGGGCTCCAGTCCCTCCCCACCCCACAGCAGTCTCGCTGCTGTTGGGCGCTGATGCGCTCTCCCACTCTGCGTGGACTCCGGATTTCCACGCAGAGCCAAGAGGAAGACTCAGACTGCGAAGGCATCCATGGAAACCATCCCAGCGGCTACCCGTGTCTCCCGGCCTGTGGCCCAACTGGCTAAGCCCACCCCCCTCCCACGCCAAGGATATTGACTCACTCACGCACGCACATACACACACCTTTACTAGACCCATACCCACGTTACTTATTTCTAGGGAGCGTTTGAGAGCAGAGCGAATCGAATATGAGAACATCTTAGAAGGCAGGGCGGGGAGAAAGGTGCGATCCACAGATGTATAAATGGGTGGTATCCTCCAGTGACCGAAGCATTCCATAGCAAACATTTTTTTAGAAAAGCTCTTTCGGAGGTAAGAAAGAACCGCGTTGATTTCGAAACCGGGAAGGGGGGATCTGCTTAGGATCGCGGCCTTAAAGCTTCCCATCATCTCTCCGAAAACCAACAAGGCTTATTTACTTCTTAAGCTATCTCCTCTGCCCACTCACTATGGAGGAAAACCCGTGCGCACCCATGATTTCATCCTGAACGTTTCTGCCTTGTTTAGGATACATCGCAAGTCGGTTTTTGGGAGCAAGGGTTCCAGTTGGGGCTGGCAAAGAAGCAGGTGGGTAGAAAAGACGGGAGAAGGAACTACCGGGCAGAGACCAACGGCATGAAAAGGAGGCTGTGGATCACGTGGAAACTTCCTTGGGAATAAGTCCTTCAGTAGAATTTGCTCCTGTATAAACGTGGATAGGATCGAGCTGCACGAAACGTGTCTGTGTGTGTGTGTGTGTGTGTGTGTGTGTGTGTGTGTGTGAGAGAGAGAGAGAGAGATAGAGAGAGAGAGAGAGAGAGAGAGAGAGAGAGAGTGTTGCGGTCTTAACCCTTAACCCATCACGGAGAACGTACGCATAGGCTCTAATCTCTGCCCCGGCCCGAGGATCGCTCACAGGCACCCTACGCTGGAATCTCCCAAGAAGAATAATTTTGGATCCCATAATTGAAACGTGGTGATATAGGAAGCAGCTGACACTGAGGGTCCTTGTAGCTCCATACCGTCTACACTGACTGGCAGTGGCTCTCCCAGAATTTCAGCAGGAGACTCTCCCAGCCCTCCCTGGAGATGCGCGGAATTGAGTATGGAAGCCCCGGCAACGCTTCCCACCCGCGTCCCCGGCCCTTCCAAGCGCCACGGGTGTTCGTTCCTTATGCTTTTAGTGTGTCGCGGGAGGGCAAGACCCCTTTCTCCACACTGGCAGCCGAGCAAAGTTTACCGGGGGACACAATTGCCTTCTGTACCTCCCCGCATCTCATGATCTCGTGTGTTCGATCCAACGGGATCCAGCTGCTGTAAGGTCAAGAAACTCACGCGCGGACCCGCACGTTTAAAAATGTGCCTTTTAGATAGGAGTCCCAGGACTGAAACAACGAACCTTGGAACCAGGTGCACCCCAGGGAGAAAGAGGTGGGAGCAGAGGTTGGCTTAAGCTATGCCCCACTGGAAGGTGCACCCACAAGGCCAGCCTTGCCAACAGTCCCGGTTATCTGATAACCCAGGAGGACACCTCTAAATGCGTGTACTCCGAAACCAGTTCGCTTCGCCTTCTTGGAACCTATTTGCAAGTAAAGTTGTGATCCTTACACGGGAGTAAGCCTTGCTGGACACAATAGGACATACTTCTGAGTAGACATGCCTACTAGGGTCCTGCCCTTTGTACGCTTAAAACAGCAGCTGCCGGAAGACTCCCAAGTGTCCATGGGACTGGCCATCCCATATCCTAATATTTTTACTCCCAAGCAGAGCTGAGGTTAAGATCAGGGGGCTAAGTGGGGAAAGTCCCGTTTATTTCAGTGGGGTTGGCTTTTGAAGCAAAGTGACGGAAAGCTAACTTTCTATAAAGTTAAGCCCTTCCAATATACCAAAAGCATTGATTCCAAGGTTCAGTCAGAAGCGCACAAATGGCCAATGGGACTTACCCCTTGCTACGCAGGATTAAGGACTCAGCCCCACATTTTCTGCTCTTGGATCTACTCTGCCTACCCACCTTACTCAGAATAAAGTTGCAAACCGTAAACCGCCTTTGCTAGACTGTGCCACGTTAAACTGAAGTTCTGTGCAGGTCTGACGGCTTCTTTCTCCAAACAAACCAAAACCTCTCTATGCACTCAGAAAAAAATAAGACCAGGCCAAACCCATCTTCTTCCTGAAATGCTGTTTCTTATCTGCATGAAGATTATTTCCCTTTTGTGTGGAGGAAATTCAAACATGCAAACCCCCACCTGTAGCCTGAGGTTATAAA
The DNA here is from genome assembly GCF_964188315.1 of Podarcis muralis. NCBI lineage: Eukaryota > Metazoa > Chordata > Lepidosauria > Squamata > Lacertidae > Podarcis > Podarcis muralis. Next base: position 13,343,028 of record NC_135666.1, read on the forward strand.
ATCCAAGAGCCGCTGCGCCACTGGATTCTGCTCAGTGTCTATACTGGCCTCCTAACCTAATACAAGTGGCAAGTGTCAAGACTGCCGTTTCCTTCCTGCATCTTGCTCAGCAGATATTGCTGAATGTGCTCGCTGGGGCCCATTTGGGTGCTGATGCCTGTGGGTGCTCTTCGGCTGCGTTTAGGGATGGAGAGAGACAGAGAGAGCACCTGCTTTGAATGCAGAAGGTCCCAGGTTCTGACTGTCCCCAGGTGGGAGGGACTCTTGGCCGAGGTCTTTCTGCGTAATCTACAGCCCTACAACCCCTCAGTTGTCTCTCTGCAATCGGCAGCCGGGGAACCTCCTGGCGCTCGCTTTCCCCGACCTCACTACAGCTATCGAAGCCCCAAGAAGCTTTGCTACAGGCCTGGATTGGCCAGGGGAGGAGAGATTGCTTGAAGGACAGAGAAAAGTCCAAAGACACATACCAAAACACAGGTCGTTCTTTCCATTATATTTTTCCTTCCCCCCCCCCCCTCCAGACATGGAAAATGTATAATCTGCCCCCAATTAAATAACAACAATCCGGGCAACCCGCTTTTCTGTGCATTCCGAGTTTTAAAAAGACTTTGCCTTTCTTCGGGGAAAAGCACCTCCCCCTACATTGGAGAGAGCGTCCACTAAGTAGCAAACTTTGCAGTAAGTAGCAAAAGACATGAGTGCCCTTTTCAGGTCCTTCAGAAAGGAGGGAGGTGGGGTGTTGTTGTTGTTTGTTGTTTGGAGGGGGGCGTTTCTGCTGGTCAGAAGGAGCTTCTCCCGCGTCTGTTCCAGCCTTTCCAAGAGAGAGAGCAGCCAGCCGAGGCCTAGGTTTTCGCTTCCTACGAGCAAAACGCCACCGCTTAGCATTGCCGGGAAGGGCTTTGTATTAACAGTGACATCACCAGCGCCGTTATCATAATTGTGGAAGGAGAGGCGAGAAGCTGATCACGCAATGACTAGAAAGTGCCCAGACTTGGCGCAAACTCCTTGCGCAGCGTGGCCCGGGTCGTGGCGCATTCCGCCTCTTTCCTTTCCCTTTGCACCGCGGAAGAAAGAAAGAAAGACAGAAAGGGGAGGTGGGGACCTGAAACTTTGACCATCGCAGGCTAGGCTGAAGGGGGGGCGGGGGGCGTAAGGAAAATCTTACACCCTCCGAGCCCAGACACCTGAACTTCCAGGGCAGGTTCCATTCTCAACAGGAGGCCTTGGAGGGACGGGGCGCGCGGTGGCCGGCCGGGAGGAAAGGGCAGCTTCGGGGATTCTCTGGCAGCTCCGAGCAGCCTCTTTGCCAAGCGCAGAGAGGAGGGGGAGGGAAAGACCGGCTGAGCCGGGATTGTCAGAGTCAAAAGCCGTGAAGCCTCAGCTATTTATTAATTCATCGGGTCGTGTGCCGCCGATCAAGCCCCGCTCTGCTCAGCCACCGTGAAGCGCAGCAGGACCGCGTCGGTGGGCGCCGTGTGCGTCTGCGCGCGCACGCCAAAGGGGCCTGGCCGAGGGGCTCAACAAGCCGCCCGCCGCCTCCCTCTTCCCCCCCAGCCAGCCGACCCACACTTCGAACAGGCACCTGTCGGGCCCGCCGCAGCGCGATCCTGTGCCTGCCTGTCCCCAAGCCAGGCAGCGATCGTTTTACCCGAGAGTAAGCCCCGCTGGCGGTGGCTTCTGAGTAGGCAGGCAGGCATAGGATCGCGCTCCTATGCACCAGTCAATACCTTCATAGCGAGGCTGCGGGGAGCCGTCCCCGCCCCACTCTGTGTGAGATTTACTCTCGAGTAAACAGAGTCCCGCGCTGCGAAAATCTGCAACCCATGCCTGCGTGCCTTCGGAGTAAAGCTGCAATCCTATATATCGCTGCTCAGAAGTAAACCCCACTGAGCTCAGTAGGATTTACTCCCGGTAAACAGCAGTCCCCGTCCCCTTGAACTCGGGGGGCACTGACTCCCAAGTAAATATTCATAGGATCGGGCTGCGAGAACGACCTTCCAGACTAGGTCTGCGTGCCTCTCTTTGGCTCCCGGGAGCTCAGAGTTCCCGGGAGCTATGAAGGGGGCGGCGGTTCCTTAACGGCTCCCCTGGGGTTTATTATTATTATTTCAGACGAATTCCAACTTTATCATAAAAGAGCTGGCACCCTTATCTTGCCTGCAGATCCAGCCAATGGCTGGCCGCGTGTGTGTGTGTGTAGGGCTGGGTGTGGGAGGCGGGGTGGGGAGAACCCTTCAACCAAGAGCTTCTGTCACCTGTAAACTTAGGAATCACCCGCCAGCTCCGAGCTCTCTCTGTTTGCGCTCTTCTCCCCCTCCCCACTCCCGGAGTTAATATTAACCAGCGGCTAATGCATTCAAGCAACTGCTCTGAAAGTTTAACAATTCCGTCCAGGACGTCAGATCTCTCTCTCTCTCTCTCTCTCTCCTCTCCGCCCCCCCCCTTTTCTTCCCCCCAAGGTTGAAAGGAGCAGGCAAACGCTCGGCTGAATCTCGGCTGCGCCGGGACGAAGCAGGAGACGAGGCGTGGGGGAACAGATCTGATGAGGCGACCCACCAGATCCATTCATACTGACAATTCTGCATCTCAAAGGCACATCCCGCCCCACGCTTTCTACCCCTCCCTCCCCACAACCTGCAGCGCCGCATCCACACTTGGGGGCGCAGCAGATTCGCTTCCGCGGATGCCCTCGAGGCGGCCTTTGCGCTCCGCCTCGACGGACTTGGCCACCGAGGTCTGCTTATGGCCCACCCAAACGGGGATCCCACTCTCCTGCTTGGTTCTTGCTCTCTTTTTAACCCGCCCACCCCCCAAAAGTCTCACCCCCACCCTCGAAATCCCCACCCAGCGTCCTTCCAAGTCCATTGGACGAGTGGCATCGCTGAGGCGCCTGGCGGGCGCAGCTCTCCTCACCTTGCCCTTCCTCCCATTGCGCACACACTCCGCACCTCGCATTCCCAGGTGCCCCCTTTGTATACAAGGGAATCAGAGGCACTGCGAAGCGTGTGTGTGTGTGTGATGTTGTTTTTCTGTTTCCTTCGTCTGAGGGAAGTTGACAGAAGGTCAGAAGTTCAAACGCTGCTAGCTAATGCAGCAAAGGAGGCCAGCCGAGTAGAAAGAAGGGAAGCTTTGCTCTGCGCTCTGCGCTCAGAGAGAGACCCCAAGGCGCTTGAGAAGAAGGCTGCGGGGCTGGAAAGGGGGGGGGGGGGTAGTGTGTAGAGAAGCAACCTAGAGCCGAGCAACAGAGGCCGGCATCTCCTCCTTGCTCATATGCATCTATGCCCTGTTCCCAAGCTCGTCCCATGCTCTCTTGAGAAGGAAGGAACTTGCTTGCGATTGCTTTTCTGATTGACTTCGCCTAAGAAGATCTAGACATAACATGTTAGGCTCGTGCTGTGGGGATGCGCGCACAGAGGGAGAGAGGGAGAAGGCGGGGGGGGGGCGTCTGTTCCTGGAGCTTCCGCGCCACACAGCAAGTCAGCAGCACCAGAAGACGGCAGCAGCAGCAGCAGCCGCCGCCTCGGCCGCCTTTCAAAAGGATACAAACTGAAATTCTAGCCGTTGCGATCGATACAAGAGGAGTAAGTGGAGCTGAAAATGCGAGATGGGCTGGACTGGCCGCCGCACAGCTACCCCCCAGTTCTTGCGTCTTGGCAGATGAGGAAAGTGTGCGCGTATGGGGAGGTGGAGGCGGGGTGGGAGATGATGGAAGGAGACTGGGAACTGGAGCAGAGGAGGAGGTCGCCCACAATGGCACCCCTCTTCCTCGCCGCTGGCCTTGCCCTCTCCATTTGCGCTTCGCCTTCGTTCTCTCTCGCCTTGCAGGAGGCGGGATCGGGCGCTGAACTCTCCCCAAGCCCCGCGCGCTGGCCTGTCCCTGGTTAAGGGAGGCTCGCGCGCCTCGGCGCGGCGCGCGCGTCAGCACCCTCCTAAGGTGCAGTCAGATTTAAGGTGGTCGGCTGGAGATTGCGGCGGCAGCCGCCGCTCTTCCGTTTGGCCCGGATAAATCTCCTAAACGTGCGGAAAATCAGGCCGCGGGAGAAGAACGGGGAGGAGGAAGAGGAGGTGGGGAAGAGGAGCGGAGAGGGCAGAGTTTAGGAAATCCCCCCCCCACCTCCTCGTGGAGACTCCAGCTGAGCTCTTATTATAGAAACGAAGGTGGGGCTTAAATATATTAATAGCGACTGAGGTGCGGGGAGGAGGGGGGCTACGACTGTTGACCTATATTTGGAAGGAAACCCATTTCTAGGGACTGGATGACATTGCAGGTAGTTGGAGAACTCCGAAACTAGGAGGCTGGTGCTCGGGGGCGGGGGGGGGGGTTAGAGTTTATGGCAAATAGCACCACCACCCCTGAGCAAAGAGCAATCATTAGCTATGATTCAGGATGATCAGAAGAATTCTTCACCTAGTAAAAGGTTGATGGTTAATGGATAATAGTTCCAGGGTCCAATTTTTAGCCAATATCCAATATTTATGGAATCTGGTGCGTTCAGAATATGTATATATACGTATCTATATATGCATGTAGATATATAGATAGATAGATATATGCACCAACCATACATCGGATATTCTCCCTTTCTCTCAAACAAGTGATGCAATGCTGGTTAAGTTACTTGTCCCTCCCCCTCTTGCGGTGGGGGCGGGGACGGGGAAGGAATATAGCTCTGGTGGTGAGCATCCTTAAAGGAAAATCGATAGATTAACGCTCTGTTTGGCACAGTTGCAAAAGATGGTTTTGCAGCACGGCGATAAGTCGAACGCGCATAATAACGGTGATCACGCTGTTGTTGTTATTATTATTATTATTAATTATTATTACTATGATTGCCACTGAACTTCAAGCTAGCCTTTCGGAAGTGAAAGATCCCGACCTTACTAGCAGAAGCTTGCAAGGTGCAATTAGGGAAAGGTGGTTAATTTAAACTGTATGTATCTAAATTTAAAAAATAAAAATAAAATAAATGCCCAAGGGAAAGAAGGGGTTTGGCAAAGTCGATATGCACTTAGGGGCCCCATTAGCGCCACCCTATTCGTTAGATCCAAGTAGGTCCCTTGGGGGGTGGGGAGGGGGCAGGATGCACTCAGAACCAGCTAACCAACCAACTCCCAGGGAAGGGCATAGCGTGGTTCTCCCTGCAACTATCACACCATTCACACGCGCGCGCTCCCCCTCTCTCCAGCCTCCCTGGTCACAGCCCAGGAGAAGGAATAAATGCACACAGATAGGCAGACAGGTAGAGGCGCCCACCCGCCCACCTTTCTCTTGCAAACTTATGGAGACCCATTGAGAAAACAGAGCTAAGGACGAGGAAAGGGGAGGATGGGAGGAGGATGCCGGGATGCCTTGAAGGAGAGGACGCTTAAACTCAGGGGGTCCCCGCTCCCCACCTCTCCCCGCCCCGCCCCGCATACACGCACACACAAAGCGCGAACGTCTGAACGAGAAGAAGCGGAAGGGTGTATCGTTTTTTTCCTGACCTGTGTCATCAGCCTGTCGGCTCCCGTGTTCTCTTCATCCTTAAAAATAATGTCAGGGTTGTAATTGGGGGTGAGCTCTTTAAAGCGCTCCGAGTTGCGGCTGATCTTGCCTTCGTACCTTCCACTGGCGCCCAGCGTCTTCTCTGCCACGTTGGGAATGAACTGCTTGTAGGCTAAAGGGGTCAGCTTCTTCGGGTGCCGCCTCTTGCCGAAGCCCCTGCCCGGTCCACAAGCCAGCCCGCAGGAGAGCAGCAGAGCGCCCACGAAGACCAGCAGGAGACCAATTCTCCGCAAGAGCAGCATTCCGTCCGTGGAGGAAACGGCCACTTTCCACGCGCGCGCACGCACGCACACACACACGCGCGCACACGGCTCCCTGCCTGGCTGCTGGGTGTGTGTGTGTGTGTGTGTGTGTGTCTCCTCTCTGCCTCTTTCGGTCTCTCTATCTGTCTCTTTCTCCCTCTCCCTCTCTCTCTGTCTCTGGAGATCTGCGGTTCTTCCAGAGCCTGCTATCGCCTTTTCGCTGCCTGCTCCTTCGGATACTCTCCCCCGATCCCTAGCCAGACAGGTGCTGGAATGGCAGCTTCGAGGAGGTCGCTTGTGATAACGGAACTCATCGGAGTTGGGATCGTGGCACCGGGAGGCAGAGACCCCCCAAAAAAACGTTCAGGAAAGCAAGAATGAAGGCGGAAGGAAGGGGGAGGGAAAAAAAGGTCTGGATTCTAATGGGAGCTCAGCTACAAACGCTTGTGAGTGGAGCCTGCCTTTAGTTCTATATTATAGCTGCCAGGGCTGAGTTCTGATTGGCCGAGGCGGGAGAAGCTCGCCTTCTGATGTATTAACCCTGAAGAAGGCAAAAAAAAAAACCATCAACAACAAAAAAAAATCTTGGAACATCTCTCATTCTCTCGCTCTTCTCCTTGTACCTGAAGGGCTTGGAAATGAAAGGGGGTGGAGACTGAGCTTTCTTGGGATAACATCAATTACATGTTTTCTTTTCTTTTCTTTTCTTTTTTCTTCTTCCACTCCTCTTAAACTTTTTTTTTTTTTTTGGCAGAGTGGTAAATTTTTGTTAGGAAAAGTAACAGATGCTGGTGTGGAATATATGGAGCGGAGTGGAAGCGAGACACCTTGCTATCTACCCATCTAGATAGAAACACAATGGAAAGGACCTTTTGAAATCGCGGGGGGGGGGGCGGGGGGAAGAGAACTTAAGGGGGCAACTTCCGAAAAAAGTTAGACTTAGCACCTCCGCCACCTTGACCTCGAAGACAAGGAAGGGGGGTATTTTTTAAAGGATTTATTTTTACATAATAAGGTTGACCAAAGCTGCTTATGTTGAAATAACTTTGCGGATGAGGTTATGATATATGCAAATGATATAAAATACGGATTTGGGGGGGGGGCGGAATCCGAAAGTTTTGAAAATAAGTTTTTGCTTTATCCAAGTTTATTTCTTCCCCCAGTTGCCGTGGGACTCCTCACGCGTCATCAAGTGAACGGCGCGGATGGGGCTAAGTTTAATGTGAAATTAATGGTTGTCTCCCGCTGGCTGGCAACGGTCGCCTTTATCCCGGGCTGCAGAAAGCTCCTGGTCGGACAAAGGTGATGAGAGACGAGCAAAATCGTGGAGAGATGGGCCTGGAGATAAGAGCAGCTTCAACGGCCTTTGCCGAGTCCCAACCATGAGCAAACAGGTTGGTCGTGCCTGTTGTTCGCTTTGGAGGTTTCCAAAGAAAGCATCTCACAGGAATTCAGCAACGTCAACTCACTGAAATAAATAAGGACATTCCCCCCCCCCCCCTGAGGAGGGGGGTATAAAAAAAGCTACCACCTATTTATCAAGCTACCCACTACGATCTTCAGAACGTCTCCAGACTTTTCACAAGACTCTCGTTACTTGCAAGCCTTGCTTGAGAAAAAAGTGAATTATCATAAAATCTCAAACAGACCCCAAGTTTCGAAAGAAGTGGGTCATTCTGCAAAATTATAACAATCTGCAGCAAGCATAGCTTTCCCCCCTACTTACTCCGGAGTAGTCCCATTGGTGTAACAAGATTGTGTATATTTTAAAGCACAGATCCATACAGGAATTGCCACGTTGAGCCCCAAGTCCCAGGTTGGTTTTGAACTTCGTTTACCCGTGAGAAACGTCATGTCGACTTTTACTTGCAAGTAAAGTTGCTCTAGGGCGGAGCCCCGATCCTTCCCGTACTTCCTTAGAAAGTAAACTCGGTGGGAATCAAGGGACTTACTCCTAAGTAAACCAAACGTATTTACTGGAGTCGTGAGCCCCAGAGTGAAATGACTCTCCTTTATCATTTTACTGCATCAGCTTAACCAGTTTGGGGATCGGCGCTTTCCAGGGCGAACGCTGGGTTGCCAATCGAACCTGTTGCAGCCAGATGCATCACGCTTACCCGAAAATTCAAAAATAGAAGTCAGACACAACCCCCCCTCCGCCTTTACATTAATTTATTTTAATGCGTCATCATTGATTTTCTGTCAACAACCACCCAACCCCAACTCTCGACGTCTTGTTGTGGTTCCTAGCTAGAATGGACAGCCTTTAAAAGTTTGTGACGTCCCGTCTAACTTTTCAAAGAGAAACACGAGGGCTGGAAACTGGCCTGACATTTTTTTTAAAAAATAATAATAATCACACGTCTTATATATGCTCCCTGTGTGTGAAAACAGATCCGAAGCATCTCCGTCTACAGAACCTTATTAGACAAGAAAGACGGGTATGGCCTTTTGATGTGGCTTTTCTTGGAGCTCGTCGATGAAACGGGGCCAGGAGTCAGAAGGAGCAGCTACTCCTGACTGGCGAGGAGGATCAGGGCTATTGCAAAACTTGGATCGCTCCCCCCCCCGCCCTCCACCCCGCCCTCCTCTTCAACGTACAACGGGGCTCGAGCCATAGGTCTGGGGGCGCGGGAAGGCGCGGAGGTTGCGCGCCCAGCCAAGCGCGTCTCCTGCAGGAACAAGGAAGCGGGGCCCCCATCCCGACCTCGCCCTCCCCCCCCCCCCACCCCGCGGTCGCCTCCTTTTCATTATCAGCTCGCCATATGTACAAACCAGTGACCCAAAGATCACTGCAGGAGAGGAAACGCGCCAAGGAGGAATTAATTACTACGCGCGAGTAATAAAAAGTGGGTGGGGGAGGGGGGCCGGTGGGAGGGAAGGAGGAAGAAAAGTTGTAACGAGGTAGGAAGTTCAGATCAGCTCCGCTATCAAAGGGGAGATGAAAGAAAACAGAGCTGCTCTTCGCTAGGGCTGGGTCTAGTCAGCTTCACCTAAGCTCTGGGGCTGCAGCTGTTCCACCCTCCTTCTATCTCCCCCCCCCCCCCCCCATCTCTTAGAAATGGTGCAAAGGAAGGTGGAAGAGAGAAGCGCAGACGGAGCCCAAGGTGTCCTTTATGCCAGGACTTTCTCCTGAAAGGGGACATTCCGTGCACACACAAAGAGGGGTGCGCGCCCCTTGTGCGTGTTCTTGAGAGCCACCCAACGAAGGAGCGATTGTGCGTAAATGTCACTTTTTAAAACTGCTTTTACATGGGAACTTTATAGACAGCGTGCTGCTTGAATAAAACTTCCCCGTCCCATATGCCTACTTCATGTTGTCCTACCTGGGAGCGGTGGCGTGAAGAACGCTTTTCCTTTTTCAGAGGGGACAGAGTTCTGGCCTGCACTGCAATGCTGTTGGCTTCAGTGACTCCAATATTCCTTGCAGGCTTCTGAAGGCTAAACATCTCAAGTGGGGGGGGGGGGATATTTGGAGTTTTTGAATATTCAGCCTGATTTATGTCCTTGTTCAAGACCATTACTGTACAGCTTTATACTACAAGAAAATCCTCTGATAGGTGTACAACGACAAAAAAACCTGGAAAATTACCAATATGCAGCAAAACAATCAGAAGAGCAATAAAAAGGAGGCAAAATGTACAAAAATGACAGGGTGCAGCTGAATGATCAGGGAAGGCCTGGCGGTGGTGGTGGGATTTGCCTTCAAAGGACACCTGAAGCAGGTAATTGCTGGTGTTTCCCATAGGGTAGGGAAAAACGTCTGTGCATATGTAATACCCGCAGCCATACACACAACGTGTGCGCCTGCCTGTGTCCAAGCAACTCTAACCAATAGATCCTGGGCCTAGATGAACTCTGTGTGAGGATTATTCTCTTAGCCTCTTGAATTAAAAAAAAAAATCAATGGGAAACCAATTGCCTTTGAGATCTGAAACTCACGCTATGGTTGTCTCTGTCTTCTGAAAGAGCCCAAGAAAGCTGCCCTCATATCTGTCGAATGAAGAGATGAAAAATATACCATAGAGACCCAGTTGTTCAGATGAACGGCTCCACACTCCAATACCCAGGATGGGGGGCACGTGTCACCACTTAACCTTTCATCGATGTATATGCATATATGTTTATGTATATAGCGAGATAGATATTTATGTATACAGAGAAGCAGTTAAAGAGATAGATGTTTTGACACCACTTTCTTTGGTCTCGGCGTCTTGAAGGCAGGAAAATCCCCCGTCCCTCACAAGGCGGACTGCCCCTCTCTCTTTATGGGGTCCTCCATACCTGAGTTCTCCCCACAACCAAGCAAAGAATATGACCCTCCCTTCCTTTCCCTGCCCACCTGCCTGTTCAGGCTACACATAGTTCTGGACTTGAACCCTTATTAAATTCCCCACCCGGTCAGATTTTTTGTGTGGAATAATAATAATGGTTGCTAGCAGCTCAGTAGCTGTTGCTAACCTGCACTTTCAAAATGTGAATAGCAACAAATAGTTATTCCATTAAGGACAGTCAAGATGAAGAAAGGGGGTGGGGGTAGGAGTGGGTGAGTTAGGCGGACCAGTGGTCTCATCCGGTATAAGGCCGACTCCTGTGCTTCTTCTCTATGCATATAACCCCGTCCCTCTGAAATTGCATTAGAGACTCATAAAAGTCCACCAGGCTCGCTCTCTTCTCATGCCTTTCCTCTCTGGCATCTGGCTTGCCTGCTGAAGGCCCCGGGTTCAAGGCCTGACACTTCGAGGTAGGGCTGAGAGAAACCGCTGCCTCAAACCCTGGAGAGCCACTGCCTGTCCGTGTGGGCAATACTGAGCTAAATGGACAAATGGTCAGTATACAGCTGCTTCCTCTTTTCCACAGGCAGGCGATAGCTCTTCTCTTTATTACACCACGCAAGACCTACCGCAACCTTCCTCCCACCCCATGGCAGTAGCACCGAACGTCTCCTTGCCTGTGAAATTTCTAGCATCCCGTAATAGCGGCGCAGATCCTAGCTAGCAAATCTGGAACCTCTTTGTCCCGGTATCCACATCCCCGAGGCTTCTGAAAACCCCTCCGCCCAGACATTTGCATTTATGTTCCCCCGACCTCTGTTTTATTATTCCCCTTTTATTGCAAGGCGCTTTTGCGCTGAATAAAAACGAGTTCTCTCAGAAGTGAGTTGCACTGATTTAAAGTTGCACAGTCATCCCAATGTCGGGTGGGGAACGCAGCATTTTAACCATTTGAGCTTGAAAGGGTCTTTCCGTCTCTCTTCTCTGATGCAGAGGCTGTTTATCTGGCCTCCCCTTTGTCCGCAGGTAGGGGCGTGCCCTCATTAAAAAAGAAAGTTACTGGTCCTCAGTGTTTCTCCCAGCCAGCCACGCACTCCGCATCTCTCTACCTTCCTTCCTCTTTCAGAATCCTCCCCACTATCCCCAGCATCGCTTTCATTTCCACTGCTGAATCTTGACCTTAGTGGGGAAACCGCCAAGCTCGGAGTCGCTTCGGGTTCTTCTCTCCTCTATTAAGTCGAGGAAGTTGGGGGGGGGGGTGTCTCCCAGCACTCCGACCCCTCGCTTTCTCCCAGGTCCCTGCCTGCCAGTTCCTTCCCGAAACGGTAGGAGGCTCCCTGGCCACGGCGCGCCTTTTATTTGGAGCAGCCGTAGCAGGATGGCGCGGGGCGCGGGGGCTAGTCTGGTCACCTGCGAAGTTTCTCCCGGGGCCTGGGCAGAGCATACTCGTCCCGGGAAGCCCCCTCGTCCCTCACATGCCAGGGTCTCTCCTTGGCAATCAGGCCGGGGAGTTTACAGCAGCGCCCTCCCAGAGGTTCCGCTTCCAAAAGCGTGCGCTCTTAAGCGCCCTTATGGCGCACAGCGGCGCTGCCATGCTACCCTTTCCAATCTATGGGGAAATCCGCCGGGAAGTGCCTTAGCTCAGTGGCACATCTCCTGCCTTGCGAGCAGAAGGGAATAATAATAATAATAATAATAATAATAATAATAATAATAATAATAAAAAATCTCCAGGGCGGCTTGGAAATGATTCCTGCCTGAAACTCTGGAGAGCCGCCGCCAGTCCGTGTAGACATTCCCAAGCCCGATCGATGGCCCAGTGGACAAGCAGATGCTTTGGGGAATGTGCAGAGTGCCTTTCCTTCCCTATTCAATTTGCTTTACTGCACCCAAGCCATCTGGAATCAAATGGCTCCGGCCGGCACAGAAGGGTCCTTTTCTAGGCAACGGGGCGCTTTGTGGGCTTGTCTGTCTCAGGAACCCGTACCACCTGACTGGCTTTGGGGGCTCTTGGTTGCACCTTGGCTGGGTAGCATTTCCTCAGGCAGCACGACATCCTGGGCCGGACGGCCATACGAACAGAAAACAAAAGATTCCCTCTCTCCGTTGCGCACAGCCGGGTCCTTTCTACGCTCGGGGCGAGGAGAGTGGCACCTTGGCCATCCTCCCGCGCGAGGTCCGCCTTTCCCTCCTCTTGGTGCGCAAGGAGATTCCCTGTCCAGCGAGCACAGCGCGCAGGGCCCGCCTCGTCCTCCTTTGGGGATGCGCGAAGGATGCGCGTCCTCGTCCTCTCTGGTAGGGTTGTCGGGAAGGGCTTTGCTGGATCGCAGTCATGGTCAGCAGGATCAGAAGCGAGAGAACTCAGAGTTTTTAAGAAGCACTGGAATGTGTACAGGTATAGTGCCTGCCTTCTGTACATAGGGATGGAGCTTAATAAAACGGAGAATACTCAACTGGAGGCCACATTATAGCTAACCAACCTACTATGAGTTTCTCTTGTCCAGGCATTGACTAGACCCAGAACTAGAAAAGGGGTAATCATAATCCTACCCATTAGGTGCAACAATATTATCAAATCTATTGTGCTTTAGTCAAGGTTTGGCATTTGAATCTGAAAATACTTATCAGGAACCTAAAAAAGCCCCAAAAGAAAAAAAGGAAAAAGAATAATCATGTGCCTTAATACCATTTCCTGGAACCACCTTCCCAGGTACCCAGGAAAAAATGAATAGTCTTCTTGGATAACAACCCACCTCCCAAACCTGCTTTGCTGCCTTCTAAGTATCAATCCTTCAGGTATTTGAAAAGTTCTTCATTTTCTCTTTCTCCAGTGCAGAGTTTTCTGCACTGCTCATCTTTCTGTGTATTATCAAGAGCAGTGGTGGGAGACCTCCAGACTGCAGGGCCCATTGGGGGTGGGGTATTTTGGCCAAGCCAAGCCCATCTGCCCTACAGGTAAAATATCTGCTTGAGCCAAAAGCAGGGGGCGGGGTTTGCAGATACTGCAGATCAGCTGATCAGTGGTGCCTCCAAAGCACTGTGCAAGGCACTGTGCAAAAGGGTGCTTTGAAAGATGCTCTACAAGACCTGATAATTGTTGGGTCTTCAGAATGCTGAGCATTATCTGGAGGCGGCCTTATCACGTTTAACGAGGTGGATTTGCCTTGTTCTTTCCTCACCCAACAACCTTGTGAAGGAGATTATGCTGAGAGACAGTGGCTGGCCTAAGATCATTCAGTGAGCTGGATGTCTAGGTAGAAAGTGAAGCTGGGTCTCCTTAGTTCTTAGTCCAGCACTACATCACACTGACTCTCCTATTAACACAAGGCAACATGAGGTGGAACCACCTCAGATGAAACAGTCTGTAGGCTATGAAGACATGAAGATTTTTACTAGGGTGAAGATGGTCATGGAAATGGTAGCAGCAGCCATTCTCCACCAGTGATAAGGAAGAGACTTGAGTCTCATGACCTTGTGGTAGTCTTAAGTCCATGTGATCTCTGCTGTTCTCCAAATCAACTTGCTGTTCTCTGAGGATAAGGACTCTGGAAGGAAGCTCTGCTCAGGCATTTGGCACTCTAGACTTCTTTTGTTTCGGGGGATCCACAGCAGATATCACACAACCATGTAATATCATCCTGCTTTCTTTGTATTTCTTGATTGGCTAGGACAGGGTTAGCCAATGTGATGTCCTTCATATGTTGGCTGGGGCTCAGGGGAGCTGTCGTCAAGCACCATCTGAAGGGTACCATATTGGCAACCATCCTGAGCTATGATGCCTCCAGAGCACTTTAGAGTGATTGAGAACAATGGAAACAAGACCACCTTTCCTATGGACCACCTGCTTCTAAAGTTGAAGAGCTCAACTTAGTTCTTCACCCTTTGCAGCCTAGCTATAGTCAGTCTAATGAGTTTTCTGAAATTAAAGAGAAATGGGTACAAAACACATACACTATGGAACAATCCACATTTCTGGGCTTGTTGTTGTTTAGTCGTTTAGTCGTGTCTGACTCTTTGTGACCCCATGGACCAGAGCACGCCAGGCACTCCTGTCTTCCACTGCCTCCCGCAGTTTGGTCAAACTCGTGCTGGTAGCTTCGAGAACACTATCCAACCATCTCGTCCTCTGTCGTCCCCTTCTCCTTGTGCCCTCCATCTTTCCCAACATCAGGGTCTTTTCCAGGGAGTCTTCTCTTCTCACGAGGTGGCCAAAGTATTGGAGCCTCAGCTTCAGGATCTGTCCTTCCAGTGAGCACTCAGGGCTGATTTCCTTCAGAATGGATAGGTTTGATCTTCTTGCAGTCCATGGGACTCTCAAGAGTCTCCTCCAGCACCATAATTCAAAAGCATCAATTCTTCGGTGATCAGCCTTCTTTATGGTCCAGCTCTCACTTCCATACATCACTACTGGGAAAACCATAGCTTTAACTATATGGACCTTTGTTGGCAAGGTGATGTCTCTGCTTTTTAAGATCTAGGTTTGTCATTGCTTTTCTCCCAAGAAGCAGGCGTCTTTTAATTTTGTGGCTGCTGTCACCATCATTTCTGGGCTACTGCTGTGCAATGCTTCTGGAAAGCTGGCATCTCTTTCCTCTCTGTAGCCTCAGCGCACGACACATGGTGGAATAAGGTGGAAAGACCTTATAGAAAGGTTCATCTGAACTGAACCTGGTGGCTTTGGTGGGACTCAACAGGTTGCCCCATCAAACCTCATTGCTCATTTTCCCAGTGAATTTCCACTGCGAGCCTGACTGCATCATTGCAAGAGTCTCCCCACCCTTGGGTAAGCCCAACTGTGAAAGACCTCAGCAGCTATACTTTGACTTCATTATTCCACATCATGATTCGGTAATAAAAAAAGATGAGAGATCTCATCTATTTTTATCTGTTTTAGTTTAAAATAACTGAACTGGTAGCCTATTACTTTGCATTATTTAAGGGCAGGGAGAGGCGCTGGAGCATCTTCCCTTGTAGTGGAGTTTGCAAAAGTCTTATTTTTAAACTCTCTAAGGTTCAATGCCTTGATGTAATTTGCTTTTATGAATGCAGTGGCAACACGGTGGATGAAGATGGTTTCTCTGCAGAGGGAGGGGGGCAACCCCAGACACTATATTTGTGTAGCTCTAAGACTGGAGTTTAATTGCTCTCCTAGCAAACACTCCTTCTGCACTCACCTCCTATAGATAACAATTATCACTTTAAGTGAGTGTTAAAGCTGGATTTTTGGAACCTTTAAAAAACTGTGATATTTATCATGAAAAGAGCTTGGGCCAGATTCTTCTCTCATTTCAAGTGAAAGCAATGTATTAACACTGGGCACAATCCTTTGGGAATGTCTCCAGTACATGCTCCATTGAAGTGAATGGGATTTGTGAAAGGGGCACATGAATGGCCTTGAGCAGCTCTTATTTATTTCAATGGGACATGAGTGCGATCATTTCTAAATGAGTTGTGCCCAGCTGTGTAAAATTTAGCATGAAAGAACCATGCCAGAAGCTTAATCTCCAAATTATTATTTTCTTCACCAACAAGATTAGTTTTTAGGTCCACTCGCGGAAGACACTGGGGTTGCGGCACTCATCTCAATTTATTGGCTGAGGGAGCCAGCGTACAGCTTCCGAGTCATGTGGCCAGCATGACTAAGCCACTTCTGGCGAACCAGAGCAGCGCACGGAAACGCCGTTTACCTTCCCACCGGATACCTATTTATCTACTTGCACTTTGACGTGCTTTCGAACTGCTAGGTTGGCAGGAGCAGGGACCGAATAACGGGAGCTCACCCTGTCGTGGGGATTCAAACCGCCGACCTTCTGATTGGCAAGTCCTAGGCTCTGTGGTTTAACCCACAGCGCCACCCGCGTCCCTTAAAGATTAGTTTTAATACTCACTATTCACAATTTTTTCACAATATTTTTTGAGAGTTTCAAAACATGTCTTCCTTTTTTGGCCTGTGTGATCCTTGCTTGGCTACAATGACCCAAGAGATGAGGAATATACAACAGTAAGAGGAAAAGTCAACAACACTGTTCAAGAGGAGAGAGAGAGAGATTCAAATAATTGAAGTCTTCTTCAGGATATATTTCTATTCAATTGAAATTTCTGTTTTTGAAAACTGAAAAGGGAGACTATTCAGTGGAGTCATAGTAAGTATTAATGTGTTACCCTTACTGACGGTAGCCAAATGGTTCTTTCATAACAGTGATAAAAGAGACACCCACCGACACAACCCATTTTATCCTCACAATAACCCTGAGAAGTTAGAAAAAGGGAAAGTAACTGGACCAAGGTTTCCCAGTGATCTTCACACACCTTCTCCTTGGTCCAATTCAAATATGCTACCCACTGTACAACATTTGCTCTTTAACATTCCTGACTTAAAATATTACATTATTTCAGGATGTTAATTAGAGTGACTAATACAAAATGTCAGGTAATAACTTTTGCAGAAGACTAGTAAAAATGAATGCTATAGCTCTTAGCTGTGCTGGGTGCACCTCTGAAATGTGCCAACCGTTGTACAGCACATGATACAGTAGTTAGCTTTTGTTCCTCGGTATCTTCACTCACCTCCCCCCCCCCCCAAGAAATATGTAGGCTCAGCAAGTCACAAAGTACCCCTAACATGTTCACAAGACATGCCCTCTCCCATAACGACACTCATGTTGACTTCACCACACAACAATAGTCACTTGAAGGAAGCTTGAGGATGAGTGGCTTATGCATAGTTCAGACCCTAGGAAAGATATTGGTGTGTGTGGATGTGGAGGAAACGTAGGATGTGAAGGGAGATGGCATGTAACTGTGTAGGATTTAGAGAAGCAAGTCCATGCTTGGGATCCTTTCTGGTGGTTTCGGTTTGGGGAAGTGAGTCGGGCAAGATTTGAGAGGATCTAGGGATGATTAGAGAAGTCTCACAATTGTGAACATTTTGATGTTTTGATTGACTTCCTGTGCTCCACCTTATCAACAGAGAGAAGAGGAGGTTGTTATGGATCTCTGCAGGTGTCTAACCAAGAAGGGAAGCAAAAGGATAAAAAGGTAAAGGTACCCCTGCCCGTACGGGCTAGTCTTGACAGACTCTAGGGTTGTGCGCCCATCTCACTCAAGAGGCCGGGGGCCAGCGCTGTCCGGAGACACTTCCGGGTCACATGGCCAGCGTGACATCGCTGCTCTGGCGAGCCAGCGCAGCACACGGAAACGCCATTTACCTTCCTGCTAGTAAGCGGTCCCTATTTATCTGCTTGCACCCGGGGGTGCTTTCGAACTGCTAGGTTGGCAGGCGCTGGGACCGAGCAACGGGAGCGCACCCCGCCGTGGGGATTCGAACCGCCGACCTTTCGATTGGCAAGCCCTAGGCGCTGAGGCTTTTACCCACAGCGCCACCCGCATCCCCCAAGCAAAAGGATAGACTGGAGCATATAGCCAAGATAGGAGCAGACTTTGGTCTCTCAACCATACCCTGTGTGAGGCCAACATTTAGCAACCCCACAGGTAAGAGTACAGCTAAGCAGGACCAGGGCCAGAGTGAGGAATGGAGTTTGGGAGCCCTACAAGTGGAGTGCTTTGTTTCGGAGAAAAAGTCTGCTAAGATGTTTGGGGAGTTATAGGACAGGAGGCCAATCACAATGAGGAAGGATGGAGCAAAGCAGAGAGACATGAAAACTACTTGGGCCCAAGAAGCCTATTATACTTTCCCAAAGAGATACAATGGCTCAGCTAACATCCTGGAAGGTTTATGATCTGAGTCCACCCGTAGACGCTGCTTCCCCTGACAACTCCATCTGCAAGACGTTCTCAAGCACGAGGTTCTATGGCGTTGGCACCTTGGCTGGTAACAATATGCACATTCAAGGAAACCACCGCTTCCTTTGCATGCTAAACGGCAAAAGCCCTCCCAGCATAGATGGTAGCAGGGTTTGTTTATTATTAGGATCTACATTTTAACTTCTTTGTCTTCTTTGGTGAGGGAAGCAACGGTGGGCTTAGCATGCAGGTCATGCTTCCAGTTGCATTCGATTAGGCAAAAAAAATGTTTTCCGGGTCACATTTTGGATTTTCTGAACGATGAGATGTTACCACGTCTTCAGCACACAATCCCTCAAAAGGGAGATGCTATGAGAAGCCCGAAGGCATGAGTTACATTCAGCCTGAAACAATCTTCTTAGCTCTAGCAGGGCAAAGTTGGCTTGCCTAAAGTACACAAACCTGCAGACTGGATCAAGACTCACTGTTTGGGTAAGGAGGAGGAACAAAGCCTGCTCTCTGAAGTCCATCACCCAGCCATGGTAACCACTGTTTTCACTGGCCCATGGTAGCAGGCGAGGTATGTGCAGGATTGTCTTGGGGTTTTCTTCTTCCCGTATGTTTGCAGACCATTTCTGAACCTGGCTTCCATGATTTCTTTCACCTCTTGACATATTTACACCCTTGCATTTCAAGATACTTTGCCGGATTCAGCGGAGAGGTTAGCAACCTGTTTGTGTGAAAGTTGCCTTTTCCTATATGGGGATGTGAATGGGAATGTCTTTTTAACGGAGGGTGTTCTCATGTGACTGTGCTTTTGAAAGCCCAACAGCTGGGCTGGAAGTTGCTAGAACCACACACTGGGTGGGTTTGTGGAATAAGAAATTGGATAATGGAGCAATTTCTGCGTTTTGCAAGAAGTGTTGGTTTACTATACTACTGCAGGTGGGTGGGTGGGTGGGTGGGAGAACAAACCCCAACCGGAGTCTTGGCAGCATTTGACAAATGCATGTTTGTGCATACATCTCTTCCACGTATGCAAGACACAGTTTAATCTCAGTTGAATGCACATATGCCTAATCCACCCCCCTTTTAGAGGGAAGGATTGTGGGGGGGGGGCAGGCAGATGCAGATGTATGCATGCCTCAGCTACCACACTGTCTCACTTTTTTTAAAAATATATATGTGATTATTCTTATTAGTTTTGTCTTTTTTATATTTATTTATAATTTTCAATTATAACAAAAAGGAAAACATTTCACACATCTATCAACAGTAATTCAGTCATTTTGAATCTCGACTTTCCTCCCCCCTTTCTGGGGTTCCTTAAATTTGTTTTCGTCTTTCCCTGCATATCCCAAATTGTCTCAACCTATTCTTTTTTAAAAAATAAATAAATATATAAATCTGCTATTATATCTTTTTTAAAAACTGCAAGTTTTTACAATAGTCCTGCTAATGTCTTGATCTGTTTGTAGGTATTCAATAAACCATTTCCATTTCTTAATAAAAAGTTTGTTATCTTGATTTCTTATTCTTCCGGTAAGTTTTGCCATTTCTGCATTTTCTATTAATTTCTGCAGTCATTCTTCTCTTGCCAGGACTACTTATTTCCATTTTTATGCAAATATCATTCTTGCGGCTGTAGTTGCATACATAAATAAGTTTCTATATTGTTTAGGTAGCTCTGATCCCATTATCCCAAGAGAAAAGCTCCTGGTTTGTTTGTTTTTTTACAAATGTTATCTTAAACATCTTTTTCAGTTCATTATATATCATTTCCCAGTAAGACTTAACCTTACTGCAAGACCACCACATATGGAAAAAGGTACCTTCTTTCTCTCTACATTTCCAATACTTATCTGATTTTGATTTATACACTTCTGCCAATCTACTAGGTGTTCGGTACCATCTATATAACATTTTCATACAATTGTCTCTTATACCATAGTATTCTGTAAATTTTAACACTGTCTCACATGTTTGATGGTAGGCGTATGCATCCCGATGCTTTGCTATGAATACATGAATTCTGACTAGCCACAGTGTGAGCCAGCCTTGATCCTAATTTGTTGGTATATATTAACTGCGGCAATGAATGGATTAGCATGTGAGGGATTGTAATGATCAGTGGTCCAAGACAGCTGACTGCAAGGAATATTTTATCTACATTGCAAGACGGATGAGAACACGGTTCATCCATGGTAGCATAGTAGATCACTTTGAATGCTACTCATCTGGATGTGTATCTAATAAATCTATATCTAATAAGAACATAAGAAGTGTTGGGCTGGATCAGGACAAAGGGCCACATTATCCAGCATCTGTTCTCACAGTGGCCAACTGGATGCTTGTGGGAAGGCCACAAGCAAATGCTGCCTGCAACTCCACACTCCCCATTTCTGATTCCCAGCTGTTGGTACTCAGAGAGGTATTCATTCATTCACTCACTCAGTCACTCACTCACTCAGCAGCAGAGCTAGCTGCTCAGGTACCCAGAGCGGCACACAGGCGATCTGCCCAGGGGGTGGGCCGATCGCGCCGGGGGGGGGGGGTTGTCACCCCCCCTCAGGGATGACACCCGGGGTGGAGCACCCCCACCTCCCCTCCTTCCTATGCCCCTGCACTCACTCACTCATTCATAATCATACAGTCATACCTCGGGTTACAGACGTTTCAGGTTGCGTGTTTTTGGGATATGGACACACCGAAACCCAGAAGTACAGTGGTACCTCGGGTTACATACACTTCAGGTTACATATGCTTCAGGTTACAGATTCCGCTAACCCAGAAATAGTACCTTGGGTTAAGAACTTTGCTTCAGGATGAGAACAGAAATCACGCAGCAATGGCGCAGTGGCAGCAGGAGGCCCCATTAGCTAAAGTGGTGCTTCAGGTTAAGAACAGTTTCAGGTTAAGAACAGACCTCCAGAACGACTTAAATACTCAACCTGAGGTACCACTGTACCGGAATGGGTTATTTCCGGGTTTTGGCGCTCGCGCATGCGCAAAAACAACAAATCACAACCTGCACATGCGCAGATGTGTCACTGCGGGTTGCGGACGCTGTGGGTTGTGAACGTGCCTCCCGCATGGATCACGTTCGCAACCCGAGCGTCCACTGTATTTGTACGCTGCTTTTCCACAAGAAAGAATAACGTTCAAGCTGGCGAAAAGAAAACAAGCATGTATCGTCTCAAAACCAGCCATTGTGAGAACAATTTCATAATAACATAATAAAACAAGAGCACAACAGCAAATATGGCAGCATGCGAAAAACAACATCTCAGTACTATAAATATAGCGAAAAGCACAAGGGAGATTAAGAGTTTTGCACTGGTCCTAGAAACATCCCTGCCAATTAGAGGGGGCATTTGAGAGTAGGAAGAAAATGGGAGGTAATTCCCCTTTTTAAAAAGTTACTGTTCACTGTTAGTGGGAGAGGCCCTCTGTTATGTTGCCTTTTTCATTCCCTAGTGCGATAGCACAAAAATGGGACAGGGAAACTATGGCCCTCCAAAAATTGCACTCCAACTCCCATCAGCCGCTGCCAGAACGGCCAATGGTCAGGGATGATGGGAGCTGTAATCTAGCAATATGTGGAGGGCTGCAGGTTGCCCCTCACCAGCCTAAAAGATTCATAATAACGTCAACACTAAACAAGTGTGTCCTTAACTCTCTCAAGGCCCATCAATGAAAATGGGCCTTTCTGCAATTATCCAACTAAAGTGATTTCATTGATTTGACTATTGATTAATGCTTGTTGCAGGCATCCTAAAAATATTAAAATCTCTTAATATTAAGAGGAGATTATCCTCAGACTGCCCACAGAAGGGTTCCCTTTGTTTTGTTCAGAAGCAGCTGGGCGTGAGATATGTCCCAGGTTTGGTCTTGAAATTCTCTCTTTTTTCTTATATTTACTCTAAGAGAATAGAATGTGATACCTTAATGCAAGCAGAGAGCTGTTCGAGAACCTCAGCAAAAGCATCCAGTCACAGCAAGTGGAAAGCAGGGATTGCCACAAATTACATTAACTTTTTGAGGCAGTGATACCTTTTGAGTAATTATAGCAGTGTGGCTCAAATCGAGGGTAATGTGACAACTAATGCATTGCTCAGATTTGTTTGGAAGATTTAGTCAATTTTAATCGGTAATTGCATTTGGGCAGCAATTCAGAAATGCCCTCATCTTTTTTGGCCCCAAGTATTATTATTATTATTATTATTATTATTATTATTATTATTATTATACTATCCAAAAAAGTCTTTTGGGCAACATGATACCATACTACCACTGCAATGCAATCTGGACAATACTTGCATAGAAGATGTTTATTGAAGTCACACCTCTAGGGGTCCACCGCTCTCATCAAGAGCTACATGTCTAGAATGCATGGGAGGGGCTCAGAGGATCATAGCATCATACAATTGTAGAGTGCAAAAGGGACCCAAAATGTCATCAAGTCCAACCCCCTGCAGTGCAGGAAGCAGAATAAAGGTTGCTTTCTGGGTCATGTGGCCAGCATGATTAAACCACTTTTGGTGCAACGGAATACCATGACGGAAACAAGAGCACACAGAAACACCATTTACCTTCCCGCCACAGTGGTACCTGTTTATCTACTTGCACTGGCATGCTTTCAAACTGCTAGGTTGTCAAAAGCTGGAAGAGAGCAACAGGAGCTCACCCCGTCATGGGGATTTGAACTGCTGACCTTCTGACCAGCAGGCCCAAGAGGTGAGCTAGATTGACCGATGGCCTCACTCAGCATAAGGTTGTTTGCTATGCTCTTAGGATGCTCATCAGGTTGCCTTCAACAACGAACCCTTTTTGATGATGCCCGCTTTCCAAGATTCATGCTGATTTGAACAAATAAATACGGTTTAGACACCTCCACTAGTGGCTGTTAGTCATAACATCTGTATTCAGCCACTGTTTGCTGCTAGAATGCCAACTGGTATAGAGCAGGCTTCCTCAACCTCGGCCCTCCAGATGTTTTTGGCCTACAACTCCCATGATCCCTAGCTAGCAGGACCAGTGGTTAGGGATGATGGGAATTGTAGTCTCAAAATATCTGGAAGCCTGCTGTAGAGCAACATTGGGCGAGGGCGATTTCCTTCAAGCCCTGTTTCTGAGATTCTCAGAGGCATCTGACTGACCACTGTAGAAAGCGGGATAGTGGACGTCAGTTTAACCCAGCAGGGCTCTCTTTACGTCCTCATTGTAACCCAGCCTGTGCCTTTGGAACATAGTTGGGGCAAAATCTGAAAACTGACTTGGCTTCTCTTCCTTTACTATGCTTTTTGCAGTGTCCCTTTGGAGAAACTTTGCTTAGGTGCAGGAAAAAGCCTTGTGGATTGACAGCTTGCATGGTTAATGATCTCAAAGAAGCCATCTTTAATGTCTCATACCAATAATTATTAAGAGCGATGTTCCAAACCTGGCACATTCATATAATCTATCACTGCAAAGTTCTGCCCAGGCATATATTGACAAAAGGCATTGACAGGGTCTAATGAGACGAAATCGCTGCCTGACAAGGTCCTCATACTGCTTCTCTTGATGATACATCGCAGTAGTTCTCCTCCATGTAGTGAATCATGTTGCAGTCATGAACCCTACTTTCCCACTTCAGCTGTGGATCAGCTAGTACCTGGCTTTCTTCCAAGGTTCAAGTTCCCACTCAAAGCTCAGTGGCAGATCATCTGCCTCGCCTGCAGAAGGTCTCAGGTTCAGCCTCTAGATTGATCTTGACTTAAGGATCTTAGGGTAGAACAACTGGGAAAGAGCTCTCTGCTTGGAACCTTGGAGAGCCACTACGTTGTGGCTCTCCAACAGTCGCACAAATGTACGCATTGGTTCATCTAGCCAAATATTGCCTCCACTAGTCTTCACCAACCTGTTGCACTCCAGATGTTTGAGAAGACAACTTCCATCAGCCTGACTAACTATTGCATTTGTACGTTGTTGTAATACACCCTGGGACTTTATGGTGAATGACTGATGGTGGTGATGATGATGATGATGATGATGATGATGATGATATTCAGTGGAGTAATGGTTTCATAACGTGCTGCAGAGTGCCATTAAGCTGAACATATCAAAAGTATACACAGCACAGATAAGGAGACAGTGGACCTTCTCAAAAAACCAAATTTTTGAAATGCAGGTTTGACAAATATATACATTTTTGCAAGCATTTTCTATGTTATTTTCAATAATATATACATTTTTAGCTTTGCCAGACATCCGGAATCTCCTGGACATATATGGAATACTGTAGTTGGAAGCAGTGTCCAGGTGGAAATCATGAAAATGTCCGGGAAAATTTGGACGTATGGCAACCCATGTTGTTTTTGTTGATTTTCCTTAAAAAAAAATTTTTTTTTTTGCAACTTTGCCGAAAAATCTCAACAACTTTTGTGTCCAGATTTTCACTTTTTGAAATATGGCAACCCTAATTTATATTCGCACTTTACCCTATCCTATGCATTTTTGTACATACTACTTGGCTAGAGAATTGTGTTGCAAAATTGTGTTTCAGCCTGCATATTGTTTCAGAAAGTACAAACTAGACAAGTTCACCTTCAAATGTGAATTGAAATAAATTTATCCCCGATGCCTAGACGGTAGTGAGCAATTGAGCTGATGTTCATTTTACCTTTGTACAAGGAGGCTAGTTTAACAACCCACACTCACAAATTGCTCTTGATCCTCTATTCAGGCAAACAAGAGGCACCATCAGAGTTCGAGGACACATTCCAGCCAGACAAATACATTCCAGGAGGGGGTGAAGCAGGGCTGGTAAGGGGAGTGGCCTGGGGGAGTGCTAAGGGCCAGAGAGGGAATCTGCATTTGGCCCCTGGGCCTAATATTCCCAATCCCTGCTGTATAAAGTCAGTTTAGCCTACGTCTAATTCGGTCTCCTGGTTTATGAGTTGTTCTCAACAGTGCACCTCATCGGTCTGTTTTAAACTGCAGTAATGGTCACATTCTTTTTAAACAAGAAGAACAACAAAATCCCAACGTTCTTCCAAGAACCGGCAAACCATTGTTTACTGTATCCTAGTGTCTGTAAAAGATATGAAATGAATATCCTTTAAGTGACTATTGAAGAGGGCAGCAGTTTTGCACCTGATGTCAGATCTCTCTTGTTTGCATTCTTAAACAACAACAACACACGCACACACACACCCCTTGAAAAGCTCACATACCAGGAAAAAATGGCTTTCATGTGCATTAAATAAAGGAAAGGTAAGACACGTCGAGGTATAAAGCTGTAACCATCAAATTCACTCTTTATGTCTATGGGCTGCTGTAACGGTGTGATTCCTTTTATGATTGTATCCGTCACGCTGTCAAGAATGAAATCTTATCTTCACTCATTACTAAATATACAAAGGGCTGGGATTTCCACTTGGCAAATGCTCCTGTTTACCTGAAGGCTTGAGCTCTGCCTGAGCTTTGATAAAGTTCATTTACAGCTGTTTGCAGAGATAGATTCAGCTTTTAAAATCTTTAAGCTGCTTGAGTTTATAAGCCAGGGTGCGCTCTGAATCGGATGGGGTGGGGTGGGGAGGGTGGGGGTCTGCTTTGGAAAGGGAAATTGGAGGGGAGGGGAGGGCGGAATGAAGTTTAATAATACTTTGCATTTATGGAGTGTGCTGCGAGTTGAAAGTGCTCCCCACACATTATCTGATGTGGGAGGCAAACAATGGTTTTTAAGAGAGTTGAAAGAGCTTTGAGAGACGCTTTGCTTCTCATTGTGTACACACACACACACACACACACACACACACACACACACACACACTTCTTTTGGCGCACTCTTGCTTCTGGTGAAACAGGTTTTGCAGGTTTATGGGACCAGTGAAAAAAACCTGGCAAACCTGCATGTCCAGGAGCAAAAGTGGGAAGACTATGTTGTTAGTTATTTCTCTCTCAAGATGCCTTTAACCCTCCAGAGGACGGGTGGCAGGGATGGAGGAATGGTTCTTGTTCTCTAGCCTTAGGAAGCTGTTACATTAGCCTTCACCAACCTGGTGCCCTCCAGTTGCTTTGGACTACAGCTCCCATCATGCTGCCTGGGACTGATGGGATTTGTAGTCCAAGACATCTGGAGGGCTGCCTTACACAGAACGAACAAATGGATCAAAAAAAGGCAAGAGAAGTGATACCTGTTGAATCTATTTTATTTATTGCATTTCTAGCTCACCTTTCCTCCATGGAGCTCAAGGTGATGTACCTGGTTCTCACCCCCCTCATTTTGCCCCACAACAACCCTGTGAAATAAGTTAGGCTGACCCAGAATTGCCCAGTGAGCTTCATGGTCGAGTGGGGATTTGAATCTTGGTCTCCTAGGCCCTAGTCTGACAAACTAATCTCTTCAACACACCTGTTAAAAGTGCCCTCTTTTTCAGCTGGCCACCCTGACCCTCACAACACCTCTGCAATATAAGCTCATGTCATTAGCCTTATACTGCAGATGAAAAGCCAAGGTTTTGCCAAGACTCTAAGGCTGCCAAGTGAGCTCCTTGTCTCATGGCATACTCTTCCAGTCTGATCCTGTGCATATGTACTCAGAAGTAAGTCCCACAGCATTCAAATGGGATTCCTCCCAGGTAAGCATACACTGGGTTGCAGCCTTAGTCACCAACTTATTTCGGCTTATGTTGTGTCAGTGATTCAAATCTGGGAATCAGATGACATCCAATCTGCAATATCTTCTAGCACAAGGATGGAGAAACTGTATCCCTCCAGAACCTGCTCGTCTACAGCTGTAATTGTTCCTGACCATTAGCCATTGTTCAGAGGATAAAGCTACCAATGACTTTATTGTACACTTTTATGATTGTGCTTTACATAGCACCGAACACTTTTAGTAGTATTAGTAAAAGGTAAAGGGTAAAGGGACCCCTGACCGTTAGGTCCAGTCGTGGCCGACTCTGGCGTTGCAGCGCTCATCTCCCTTTATTGGTCGAGGGAGCCAGCATACAGCTTCCGGGTCATGTGGCCAGCATGACTAAGCCACTTCTGGCGAACAAGAGCAGTGCACGGAAATGCCGTTTACCTTCCCGCCGGAGTGGTACCTATTTATCTACTTGCACTTTGACATGCTTTTGAACTGCTAGGTTGTCAGGAGCAGGGACCGAGCAACGGGAGCTCACCCCATTGTGGGGATTCGAACTGCCGACCTTCTGATCAGCAAGTCCTAGGCTCTGTGGTTTAACCCACAGCGCCATCCACGTCCCTAGTACAGTGGTATCTTGGGTTACATACGCTTCAGGTTACAGACTCCGCTAACCCAGAAATAGTGCTTCAGGTTAAGAACTTTGCTTCAGGATGAGAACAGAAATCGTGCTCCGGCGGCACCGCAGCAGCAGGAGGCCCCATTAGCTAAAGTGGTGCTTCACCCATCCAAACTGCTCTAAAGACCCAATCACAAAGCTCCTGGGTTGAACTATGGAACTTGTTTCCATGGGAGGCAGTGGTGGCCACCATCTTGGAACAGCTTTAAAAGAGGATTATACAAATTCTTGGAGGATAAAGTTATCAGTAGGTACTAAATCTGATGGCTGTGTTCTACGCTCACTGTGGGAGCGGCGTGCCTCTGAAAGCCAGGTGCTGAAAACTGTGGGATGGGAGAATGCTGTTGTGCCCATTACCCTATGGCAGGATAATAATAATAATAATAATAATAATAATAATAATAATAATAATAATAATATCCAGAGCCTGGCTCACCTTTCACATTTACAATGTCTGTTGCCAACAAGCTATTGTAAGGCTATAAGTTAAGGAGTCTGCTATGCCCAGGCATGATTGCTCTGAAGCGCTGTTGACTATCTTGGGTTAAACAATAACTTTCTAGGTGTTCCCTGCTCTCCTCCTGATTAATGTTCCAAATAACTTCTCTACCAATGGAAGAGATTGAAAATTTAAGACCTTTTAATTTTCTTAAAAGAAAACTTCCTCTTTAAGAAAACAATTCAAAATATACAAGAATACAAGTATATGCTCTCTTGTGAACGTTCTGTAGCAGAGCAGATGAGGCCTTCAGAAGTCTACATACGTCTGCCTGGGCTTGATAACCATACAGTTCTGATCTCTAATTCCTTTCCACCTCCCTAGTTCTTACTTTTCCCAGTTGCTTCAGTCTTGGCAGTTTATCACATTCACGCCCCATTTTCTTCTAAGTTGCCCAGACATGGTGCTGCTTATTCCATTTTATCCATGCAACAACCTTGTGAGGCCAAGCAATGCTTACTTGCCCTAAGTAACGCAGTGGTCTTCCAACACTTGAATCCCAGTTTGATTCACTTCACCACACTGGGGCCTAAATTCTTTACCATCTTTGCTAAACTCCTCTAAACCCTTCTGAAGCTGAGTCCATCAGCAAGATAGGAACACATTTGCTTTGATATCTAAATATGCATGTAAAATCTTTATTATTCCCAGAGCATGTGGAATGCAGAGTTAAAATTCTGTTACTAGAAAACTCCTAATTGGTTTTCTTTGTCCAGATTTTGGATAATAGTAGAGAAAGAATGAAAAGAACTTTTTCGGAGCCTTTATCCAAGTCTACTTTTTGTATTTCATGATTTTCTGTACTACAATGAGAACTAGAAACTTGGTTTTTGTAAACCATTAGTTCCCAGATTCTCCAAGTTCAAAAACACCTCACTAACTTATTTGCTTAAAAGTTAGCTCTTGTGGATTATGACATCATCATGGCCATTCTAGGTGGATTCAGATTTTTTTTTTTGTTATTCTCAGTTGTCCTGTGGCTGTAATCAACAACATGTGGCAATTCACCAGAGGGAGCTAGAGGGCAAACTCTTCATTAGATTATGCTAAAAACACTTCAGATGCATATTTAATTATGGGGACATAATAACGGTTGCTGTCCTTATTGTGAAACTCAGTGCTGAATCTTTTGCCCTCATCGTGTGTGGTTTTTAAAGCTACAAATTGCGATGCTTTCCTATTTCTGCTCTTTTGTTTGGTTGGGTTGTCTGGGGATAAATGATTTGCATCTTCCCTAAGGGAAACTTGGTGGCATGAATGGATATGACTGAATTTGCCCTCTACAGCTCTCTTAATAATGTTGCTGTTTGAAATAAACCTCCTGTTGCCTATGCTTTGCTTATATGGAGAGGTTTGCTTGGCCCATGTCTGTGTTTCAGTGTCATAACAAGGAAGTTTGAGGCAATGTCTGCGATGAGAAACCATGGACTGGAACATGTATGGAATCAGTGCTGGAATTGGTAATGGGTTGAATGAGTGCAAACTGAAGTGCCATCTCAACATGATGGAAGTACTGTTGGTAGATGGTGCTTTGATGGATGGAGAAGTGGTGTTAGAACCAGTACCTAAAGGTAGAAAGTTCAAGTTTGCAACTTGCGGATGCTCTTATGTTGAATGCCCAACTCAGTCCAGCAGACCAGATGTCCAGCCCATTCTTTGCCATCCTCTAGGAACATCCATGTCACACGGTTGTGATGTATTCTGTTTGGGGCTGCCTTTGAAGACTTCCCAGATATTTCAGTGGATCCAAATTACTGGTGCTGTAAGGTTCTTGGCCACAACAAGATACATGGAACCCATTTCACCTTGGCAGGTGCTCTGGCTGCCAGTATGACTCTAAGCACAATTCACAGGGCTGGTGTTAACCTTTAAAATCCTGCATGGCTGGGAACCTAGGTACCTGAAGGCCCACCTTCTCCTGCATGAAGCTGCTTGGTATTTAAGATACATCAATAACTGGACTCCCTTGCCTTTGGAGATTCAGCTGATGGTGACCAGGGAGTAGTCTGGCCATGTTTTTTGCTTTCTAGAGGACAATACCCTATTTCAAATAAATCCTCTATTTGAATGGCCATCTGGCCCAAGGCCAGCATGTATGTATGTTATTTAGATCTACATACTGATTAATCAAAAATGATAATCAGTGGGCTCCTTTGGGAGAAAGGGTGGTATATAAATTCTAGAAATAAGAATATACACATACATAAAATGTTATTTCAAAAATAGCAATAAAAAAAGACAAGACAGCAGACATAATAAAACTATAGTAAAAATGAATGCCAACTATACAAGCAGGGGTTAAAGTCTATTTCACTTATCCCACTTCCCCTTGAGAATTGTATGTATGAGATTCTTACTTCGCAGTGAGGTTACCTTTGTAACTTGTCAGGGGCAAGTCAACAAGAAAACACCCAGTGTCAGTGAAGTTAATTCTTTTTTTCAAAGAAACCAAAACAGATCAGGCCTAGTGATCATAGCAACTCTTCCCAGGACCCCAATGAGGCAATTGCGAGGTTCCTGCCTTCCCACTGCTCTCTAAGGCTCCTCCCCTGGTTCCTTCCCCAGCAGCCTAAGGCTCCTTCATCTTGTCTCTCTTTGCTCCACCTTCTTCATTCCTCTTCATGTTCTGGGAGATCAGCAGAGAGGGGAGCTGGTCGCAGCAGGAGGGGGAGATTCCCTGGCTTCTTCAGCAGCCTGCCCCATCTCTTTCTCTTGGCCCCTCCTCTGTTGCCTCTGGTTCTGGACTGCCCTCTGCCACAGCCTCTTCCTGCTCACAAAACCCAGTTACCTCTTCAGCTTCTGACACTTCCTCCTCCCAGTCTGCTTCCTCTTCTCCCTCTGACTACTCATTGTCATCCCACCACCAATGCCCTGGCTCTGATCCTTCTTCCCCTGCAGATTCCCTTGGGGCTTCCCCAGCTGATTCCCCACACCACTGGTCTGCATCCAGCCAGTCCATGACATATGTAACTTTAGGTGTAAAAATGAAAGACCTGGAGGTTACCTGGGTGAATTCCATTTTCTGCCCAATTGCTTACTGGGAAGGAGAGGCATGAGGTGGTGGGGAGACCAGCATGCTGTAAGCACACCAGCAGAAGGGCTAGATTGGCTCCACCAGTGCATTTGCACCATGCCAACCTACCCACCACCTCACCTGTCTCCTGCTTCCTAGTAAACAATAGCAACCCAGTTGCTGGGAAGCTGGTATAGTACGTCTCTTCTATCTGGTGGGCCACTCCTGTGTGTCTTTCATGTTTCTAGTCTCTTGCCTTCCTGGTTTGCTGAACAGGAGCAGAGCCTCATGCCATCTCATCAGGATGAAACCGGTTCTTGAAAACTGCATGTCTGCTTGCAGAATGGACAGCTCCACAGCATTTTATTTTTAAACAGCTCATTGCCATGTCGAGGTCTAAAAGGTTCACAGTGGTTTTTATTGTATAAACAGGAGACCATCTTTCCCTAAGATTCCAGCAAGCTGAAAAACACTGCATTGATTTTATTTTTCTAAATCATTTGTCCAGGGGAAAAAACAACAGAACACCACAAAACAAATACCTGGATTTCTGATAGCTGATATCATCTTAATGCACTTGTTCCAAACACACGTTTTAAAGGTAAGACGATATGGGCAGCCTCTACCATTTAGGGTGTCATTGTGTCCAACTTTACAGAGGCCAGCTCTCTATTTGAAGGGCTGTTGGAGGACATTCCTCTATGATTGAAGAGATTGTCTGTTTAATGGGTTGTCTGATCCAAGTCTGGCTTAAAGATGAAAAGCAGAGGGCACCTGGAGTTACCCACCGACAGCACCAAGACTGTAAATACAGTCACCTGATCTTCGCACTATGTTTAGGGGAATGCTGCCCCCATCCAAGTATATGCTGCCTGAGGCAGTTGCCTCATTCTGCCTAATGGTAGGGCTGGCTGCTGTTGGGCCCTTCTTGTTCCATCAGATGATAGACCAAAGGGAGGATCAGGGTAGGAGAAGCTGTGAGAGGGACAAGAGATCCATTGTAACAACAGGATAGAACAGAGCACATCAGTGCTCTGGTGGTTCACATCGAATCTACAAGTGCAAAGCAATTCAGTGCTTGCATGAAGTGGTGACTATGTGCAGCATCTGAAGCTGGCCTCTGTCTTTGCTGGGAAAGCAACCATTGCAATTCAAGGCAAAAAGTAGGATTGAATCTTCAGCTCCATTTGCAGCCCATCTAGATGAGGTGGTTGATTTCTTCTTCCTCCTCCTCCTCTTCAAAAAGTATAAAATATAAAAATAAAGCGTTGGATAATCTCCAACAATAAAAAGGCTTCCAAGTAGTAGATCATTGCCAGACTCTTTACTGTAGATAAGTTCAAGCAAAACAAGTGTTACACCCAGTGAATTCTAGTGTGACCTCACCATACAAACAGGTGAAAGATCAGGAAGTTCATGATTAAAGGCACAGCACTGTGTTCTTTTCTCTTTCAGGCATGAGTAAAAACCAAAGTCTAGGTTCTCAAGGGAGGTCAAGTCTGTGTAGAGGTCACAGGAAGCCGACTATTTGTCCATATCCAGCACTGACTGGCAGAGGCTCTCTGGAGACTCAGGCATAAACAACCCTACTGCCTCATCTTAAAAAGGATATTGTAGAGTTGGAAAAGGTTCAGAATATGGCAACCAAAATGATCAAGGGGATGGAGTGAGTCCCTTATGAAGAAAGGGGACTTTGGAGTTTGGAGAAAAGACAAGCAAGAGGGGACATGAAAGAAGTTTATAGAATTATGCATGGCATGGAGGAAGTGGGTAGAGATAAGCTTTCCCCCCGATCTCAATACGCTAGAACTGATGGACAGTCAAGGAAGCTGAATGCTGGAAGTGTTGGGATAGATAAAAGAAAGCTCTTTTTCACACAGAGCATAGTTCAGCTGTGGATCTTACTCTCATAGGAGCCAGTGATGGCCAACAACCTTTAAAAAGGGGATCTGGCAAATTCATGGAGAGGGATATTGATGGTTACTAGCCATGATGGCTAGGTTTATGCCTCTACAGCTGTAGGCGACTAATATACACACAATAATTACCAAAATGATTATACATTCTTTATCAATCTTCTGAGAAAAATAAAAAACCTTATGCAAAGCCACAGAGACTTGCAAACTACCCAACCCAAGATGAACTTATGTGAATGTCTTATTTCAATGGATTTTTCAAGTGCTTAACTCTGTCTTTTGTTTTCTTTATCTTTTTGGGTAAGTTCATGAAGACTACCAGGGCGAAACAGGTGCAAAACAGGTACAACTTCATTAACATCCATCTACAACCTCACTAGCATCTCTCGGTATTGTGAACAACACCGAACTTACCTTTTGTTGGTATCTTCATGAACTCACCTAAAAAGCACTTGAAAAATCCATTGAAATCAGACATTATAAGTTCATCTTAGGTTGGGTAGTTCACAAGTCTCTGTGGCTTTGCATAAGGTTTTGTATTTTTCTCGGAAGATTGATAAAGAATGTATAATTATTGTGTTTATATTAGTCGCCAACGTGTTGCATGAGTCGTACAGTTACTGGTAACTACAGGAAGGGAAAGTGCCTTTGTGCTCGAATCCTGCTTGCAGATTTCCTACAGGCACCTAGTTGGCCACTGTTAGAACAGGATATGTCACTAGATGGGCCATTAACCTGACCCAGGGGCTCTCCTTATGTTCCTGTGAGCAGTGGATGGCATGGTAGGTCTGTGCTGTACACTAGAGCTCTGTTTGACTGAGTGCTTGATTGGCTCTGCCCACACATTCGCACTGCACCAACCTCACCACCACAGTAACCCCCCCTTCCCTCTCTCCTGCCTGGTATGCTGCAAAGACTCAGGGAGACAGAGGTAAGGTGAGTTACACAGCCCTTCCTGAATCTCTGGAGAGCCACTGCCAGTCAAAGTAGACAGTACCGGGCTGGATGGACAAACAGATCCATTTGCAACTGAATTCCATGCATGTTTTCTCAGGGGGAAGACACACTGTGTCCAACAGGGCTTATCCCTCCCCCATATCAACATGCATAAGACTGCACTCACAAAGCCCCATTGGGTTTTGTTTTCTGCTTCAAAGCAGCTTTGATCACTATAGTGTTAAGGGTTGGAACAGCAGGGGTGTACATAGCCAATAGCTGGCTAGGTTTCGCAAAACTGAACACGTTTGAGGGAGGAAGTTGCACCGCTCATTATCTGTACCATGACATCACAGATAACGTCCAATACATGCCTGTGATTCTCGCACAGCAATTCCAGCCAACAATCTCATCTGCCAAGTATGTGTTGTCTGGGGGAAGTACTGCCTTTTATACCAAAGAGTGCTTGGAGTGCGATATTCTCCATTAAGGAAGTGCAAACTTAAGGGGAGATATATGGATTCTGCTCAGCAAATGTAAACGAGCTGTTATTGTGCAAAAACATTATTGGGGCATGCCTCTTTTCTTCTGCTTTTGGGAATGAAAAAAGGAACATAGGGACAAAATTGAGGGCGGGAGTCACTTGAAAAGGAAGATATGATGTAGAAACCAGAAGCCTTTCTGTCAGGAATAACAGGAAGTGAGATAAATAGAAGGGACTATAAACTTTTTCAATTCGCAGTAACGGCAGCAAGAATACTAATGGCCCAGAAATGGAAACAGGAGGAACTACCGACCCTTGAAGAGAGGAGAATGAAGCTTATGGACTATGCAGAGTTGGACAAATTGACTGGGAAGATTAGAATTAGATACCAACGGGATCACAGGTTCATTGAGGACTGGGGAAAATTCACAGAATATCTGAAAAGTATATGTGATGAACAAACATGATGAACATCACTGCTGCTGCTGCTGCTCTGCTGAGTGTTTGGTGGGCCGCTCCCTTTTCTGCCAACTCCATCTGGCCTAGGGGGCGGAGCCTGCACTCACCGCCACAGCATAAGAGGCCGGAGAGAGGCCTCCGGGACATCACTGCTGCTGCTGCTGCTCTGCTGAGTGTTTGGTGGGCCGCTCCCTTTTCTGCCAACTCCATCTGGCCTAGGGGGCGGAGCCTGCACTCACTGCCACAGCATAAGAGGCCGGAGAGAGGCCTCCGGGACATCACTGCTGCTGCTGCTGCTCTGCTGAGTGTTTGGTGGGCCGCTCCCTTTTCTGCCAACTCCATCTGGCCTAGGGGGCGGAGCCTGCACTCACTGCCACAGCATAAGAGGCCGGAGAGAGGCCTCCGGGACATCACTGCTGTTGCTGCTGCTCTGCTGAGTGTTTGGTGGGCCGCTCCCTTTTCTGCCAACTCCATCTGGCCTAGGGGGCGGAGCCTGCACTCATCGCCACAGCTTGAGGGCCTCCATCAAGGCCTCTGAGACACTGCTGCTGTTGCTGCCTGCTTGACTGTTGGGAGGACCGCTCCCTCTCCTGCCAATTCCATCTGGCCTAGGGGGCGGGGCCCGCACTCACCACTACAGTTTAGAGGCCTGAGCAGCTACCTGCAGCAAGTGACAAAATGGTTTTAAATGCTTTAACTGCTTTTAATTTGCTGCACCTTAAATGGTGGTGGTTGTTTTTTATAATGTTTTATAATTTTATAATTTTATTTCTGTTTGCGGTTGGTTAAGTATTTAGTTAGGGTGGGGAACAGTTTAATTTTAGCACTATTGTTTTTTGCTGTGCTTCTATTTTTATTATTCTGTTAAGTTATTATATAGTTTGTATTTTGCCTTTTAAGGGGAAGGGTCAGGGCTGCCTGGGAGTGGGCCTCAGCCAATAGAATGGCTGGGGCAGGTTCCACAGGAGGGAATGTATTGGGACACCCGATCTCAGTGATCACGGGCCGGAGGAGGAGTTACGCTAAGACCAGACCATGTCATTACCGAGGAGGCAGGTTTAGTCGTTGGTTGAGGACTATCCCTGCCTCCAGGTCTGGTCCTGACCGGAAGGATACTGGAATCAGCAAGGGAAACCCACATGACCTGAAAGTGTTGCTGTGCAATGCCAGGTCAATGATGAATAAAACCACTGCCATCCACGACCTGATTGTGGATGGAGGATTTGACCTGGCATGTGTGACAGAGACCTGGTTGGATGAGGCAGATGGGCCTGCCCTTGCCGCTGCTTGCCCACCAGGTTTCTCTTACGCACAGCAACCCAGGTCATGTGGGCGGGGAGGGGGGGTTGCAGTGATTTTTAGGAAGTCATTAGTCTGCACCAGGCGTCCTATTGGGAAGACCCAATTTTCTGAGTGCATGTTCTGGAAGTTGGGCAATAGGGGCAGTACAGGATTCCTTTTGGTGTACCGACCTCCCCGCTGCACCAAGGATTCCCTGTCCGAGCTGCTTCAGGTCGTGGCGGATATGCTCCTGGAGACACCTAGCTTGGTTGTCCTGGGGGATTTTAACATCCATGCCGACACGACCTTACAAGGGGCCGCTCGGGACTTCGTGGAAAGCATGGCCTCCATGGGGCTGTCCCTGAATAAGTTTGGCCCAACTCATAGCCGCGGACATGCCTTAGACTTGGTGTTTACCTCTACAGATGTTGGTGATCTGACATTATCTAAAAGCGAAACAAAAGAAGTGCCATGGTCAGATCACTTCCTGGTGCAACTGGACTTCTCCGCGACCCTTCCCCTCTGCAGGGAGGTGGGACCGATTCGGATGGTCCGCCCCCGCCACTTAATGGATCCAATTGGTTTCCAGAGAGTGGTAGGGGATGTTTTATCCCAAGTTGATGGCCTTTCAGCTGATTCCCTGGTGGCCCGCTGGAATGCGGAGTTAACCAGGGCTATTGACTGTCTGGCTCCGAAGCGCCCTCTCCGATTGCATGGAGCCCGGACAGCCCCGTGGTTTTCCCCAGAGCTGAGGGTGATGAAACAATCGTTGAGACGGCTAGAGCGCCGGTGGCGGAAAACTCATTCTGAATCAGACCGGACACGGGCTAGAGCTCAACGTCGAGCCTACCAAGTGGCAATGGCAACGGCGAAGAGGGCCTTCTTCACCGCCTCCATTGCATCTGCAGAAAACAGCAGCAGGAGACTTTTTCAGGTAGTTCGCAATCTATCGGAACCACCTGCACCACCGGGGCCTGGTAGGGACCCCAAGATCTCCTGCAATGCTTTTGCAAAGTTTTTTGCAGATAAAGTCGCTCAGATTCAGAAGGAGGTAGACTCCACCGTGGGAGCAGGGCCAGGGTGGGAGAGTGCTAGAGTTCTGCCTGGTCCTGTTACATGGGATCAATTCCAATCTGTTACCTCCGAGGATGTGGACAGGCTGCTTGGACAAGTGAAACCGACCACCTGTCTCCTGGATCCTTGCCCATCCTGGCTGATAAAAGCGAGCCGGGAAGGGCTGGGCGATGGGCTCTGCGGGGTGGTGAATGCTTCCCTCTATGAGGGAGCCTTCCCAGACCCGCTGAAAGAGGCGGTCATTAAACCGCTTCTTAAAAAAACATCTTTAGACCCAGCCAATTTGGCCAACTATCGCCCAGTCTCAAATTTACCATTCTTGGGCAAGGTGATTGAGCGGGTGGTTGCCAGACAACTCCAAGCACGCCTGGAGGATGCGGACCATTTGGATCCCTTCCAATCGGGATTCAGGCCTCACCATGGGACTGAAACTGCCTTGGTCGCGCTGGTTGATGATCTCCGGCGGGCTAGGGACAAAGGTGAGAGCTGTTTCCTAGTTCTGCTGGATCTCTCAGCGGCCTTTGACACCATCGACCATAACATCCTTCTGGACCGTCTAGAGGGGCTGGGAGCTGGGGGCACTGTTATACGGTGGTTCCGCTCCTTTCTCCTGGGCCGTGTCCAGAAAGTGGTGGTGGGGGATGAGTGTTCAGACCCCTGGGCTCTCACTTGTGGGGTGCCTCAGGGTTCCGTCCTCTCCCCCATGCTTTTTAATATCTATATGAAGCCGCTGGGAGAGATCATCAGGGGGTTTGGGCTGGGTGTTCATCAGTATGCAGATGACACCCAGCTCTACCTCTCCTTTAAATCAGAACCAGTGAAGGCGGTGAAGGTCCTGTGTGAGTGCCTGGAGGCGGTTGGAGGATGGATGGCGGCTAACAGATTGAGGCTGAATCCTGACAAGACAGAAGTACTGTTTTTGGGGGACAGGGGGCGGGCAGGTGTGGGGGATTCCCTGGTCCTGAATGGGGTAACTGTGCCCCTGAAGGACCAGGTGCGCAGCCTGGGAGTCATTTTGGACTCACAGCTGTCCATGGAGGCACAGGTTAATTCTGTGTCCAGGGCAGCTGTTTACCAGCTCCACCTGGTACGCAGGCTAAGACCCTACCTGCCCGCAGACTGTCTTGCCAGAGTGGTGCATGCTCTAGTTATCTCCCGCTTGGACTACTGCAACGCGCTCTACGTGGGGCTACCTTTGAAGGTGACCCGGAAACTGCAATTAATCCAGAATGCGGCCGCTAGACTGGTGACTGGGAGTGGCCGCCGGGACCACATAACACCAGTTCTGAGAGATCTGCATTGGCTCCCAGTACGTTTCCGAGCACAATTCAAAGTGTTGGTGCTGACCTTTAAAGCCCTAAACGGCCTCGGTCCAGTATATCTGAAGGAGCGTCTCCACCCCCATCGTTCAGCCCGGACACTGAGATCCAGCGCCGAGGGCCTTCTGGCGGTTCCCTCATTGCGAGAAGTAAGGTTACAGGGAACCAGGCAGAGGGCCTTCTCGGTAGTGGCTCCTGCCCTGTGGAACGCCCTCCCAGCAGATGTCAAAGCAATAAACAACTATTTTACTTTTAGAAGTCATCTGAAGGCAGCCCTCTTTAGGGAAGTTTTTAATGTTTGATGCTGTACTGTTTTTAATATTCAGTTGGAAGCCGCCCAGAGTGGCTGGGGAAACCCAGCCAGATGGGCGGGGTATAAATAATAAATTATTATTATTATTATTATTATAAACAACGCTGGTGGGATTTAAAGAAGTTTTGTGAAAGCTAGAGGAATATTGTTAAAAAGAAATAGGATAGTAAAGGTATGTTAAAAGGCAATATTATATATAGGGAATGCGTAAAGTATGTAAAAATATGGATGATTAGCAGAGAAGCTGATGGAAGTCTAAAAGTTGGAATTTGTAAAAAAAAAATGTGATATGGTAAATTTGTATAA
The DNA here is from genome assembly GCF_964188315.1 of Podarcis muralis. Classification (NCBI taxonomy): domain Eukaryota; kingdom Metazoa; phylum Chordata; class Lepidosauria; order Squamata; family Lacertidae; genus Podarcis; species Podarcis muralis. The sequence continues at coordinate 13,381,740 of NC_135666.1, forward strand.
TGGAAACTTAATAAAAATTATTATAAGAAAAAGAAAAGTAAAATATGATGTATCACAAAAGGACCCCTCACCATACTGTACTTCAAAGCTAATCTTGTTCAGTGATTATCTCAGTTCTGTTCCTCGCAGCCATTCCTTTGAGGCCAGTATATAGCATTGTGTGACTTACAGAAATGGGACAAAGATCTCAAGGGTTTGTCCTAAATGGCGGGGAAGGATGTTACGAAATGAGGGAAGTACAGTGAGAGAGACATAAAACACCACTTGTTAGCAAAGTCCCTTAAATAACACAGATGGAATACAGATAGAAGAGAAATGCATAATACTTTACTGGGTAAATGGAAGAATAAAAGTATGGTACATCATATGAGGAGAAATAAACAGAGGAGTGTTTGTCCTTCTTAGCAATTCAGGCCTAGTTGATACATGTATGTCAGTCCATACAACTAACATTCAGATGAAAACTCCCTCAACACTAACTAGCCAATCAGAACTCAGTTTACCTCAGCAAGGATCATGCCATTCTGACCAGTTGCTAGGCAGCACATCCACCCCCACCCCCACCCCTTTGTTGGTTGACTGTTAACAGAATTAATTGTTAGGTTACTAACTGAATGATCTCTGCTCTAGTACTTCCAATACAAGTAAGATGTATTTCCTAAGAATCACACATTCTGTAGGAAATGTTGGGTAATTTGAGGTACTTAGCATTTCAGTGCTTGTTTAGAAATCATTGTAATGATCTCTGGAGGCAGGTATCCAGCAATAGAACAGTTTATGTCTTTAAGATCAGGAACATTGCAAGAGTATTGACAAACAAGGTGACCGCAGGTTCCTGACAAATGACATTTGAGCGGCATGATCAACTTTCATAGGAAGGATGCCAGACCAAATATCCTTCTCTTTAAACCAAAAATAAATTTGCATTATCTCCATAACACTTAGTCCCAAATTATAGCAGGCTGAATTTGAGATCTGTTTCTAGCGTTATGTATAGAATTTTGTTCCTATAAAAATATATTTCCTGATAATGTATTTACCTCTCTGCTTCTGCCTATTTCTTTTCTTTTTTAAGAAATCTGGCACAGAAGGATAGTAGCCTAAATTTAATCAGAAAACAAGAATCAGCGCAGTTTTGTGATCTCCTGATGGTCCGGCAGTCAGACAGAACTATAGATTGTAATTTACAATAGAATATGAGCTCTCTAAGCAGCCAAATTCAATTTTATAAGTGCCTTCCTGGTTTAGGTTAAGGTAAAAGCCTCTGGAATAGACATCCTTTCCACAACCCTATAAATAGTGAGCTGCTAAAAAGTGTCACTCAGCTCTCTCAACACACAGGAATGATTGCGATGCTAGGCACATACGCAAGAAAAATATATAAATATATATATAAAACAGACAGCTTCATCCATCTCATCAGATACTGGCCTATATATTATTTATTGCCAAAAGAAAAGGAAAGATTTGAAGGCCTAATGAGACAGAGAAGCGAAAATTCTGTACATTGGACAAACATACCCTTCCAACATTTCTCCAGTGAAAATAGGGACCTCCTAATCCGTAATACTAATACTAATATTTATACCCCACCCCTCTGACTGGGTTGCCCAGTGGCTTCCAACATATATAAACATAGAATAAAATATGTAACATTAAAAAACTTCCCTCTACAGGGCTGTCTTCAGATGTCTTCTAAAGGTTATAATTTAGTTATCTCCTTGGCTTGGGGGTCTCATAACTCCATACATTTCTTCAATGAAAATAGGGATGTCCTAAGGAAAAACAGGACATTCCAGGATCAAATAAAAAACCAGGATGGATTCTGTAAATCTGAGACTGTCCCTGGAAAATAGGGACACTTGGAGGGTCTGCATTGGACAAAGGCCATTCCCATTAAATTAGATATTTGTAAAAGGAAGCTCCAAGGTTTTGGGGTGCCTCAGGAGGCAGAGAGATCTGCGGTCTTCCTCAGCCGAAGGGCATGGGGCATACATAAAACCTGATGGAGCAGCTTTATATATCTTGCAGATACTCAACACAGCCCTTCCTCTTCAGGCAGAGGAGATGCTCTATAAGGCCAGTGTAAGACCTTTGAGAGTCCCACGGACTGCAAGAAGATCAAACCTATACATTCTTAAGGAAATCAGTGCTTAAGGAGTGCTCACTGGAAGGACAGATCGTGAAGCTGAGGCTCCAATACTTTGGCCACCTCATGAGAAGAGAAGAGAAGAGAAGAGAAGAGAAGAGAAGAGAAGAGAAGAGAAGAGAAGACTCCCTGTAAAAGACTCTGTTGAGAAAGATTGAGGAGAAGGGGACGACAGAGGACGAGATAGTTGGACAGTGTTCTCGAAGCTTCCAGCATGAGTTTGACCAAACTGCAGGAGGCAGTGGAAGACAGGAGTGCCTGGTGTGCTCTGGTCCATGGGGTCACGAAGAGTCGGACAAGACTAAACGACTAAACAACAACAACTACTACTACAAATACATTGCACCTCCTGAGGCAGCCCCCACTGCTCAGTTGCCCTACTTGCTCCCCCCTCCACTTACTTCTCAATTGCTAATGTGGTGTCAGCACTGGCCATGCTGACACCCTTTCCCCTCTGTCTTGCTCTGAGGAAGGCCTAGGTGTCCTTCAAAGCAAGGCATTATGGGCAAAGTAGCCCAGGAAATTGCTTGTGTCATGGCAACCAGAAATTGTTGAAAAAATAGTTGAAAGCTGCCTGAAGCAGTTGCTTCATTTTGGTTCATGGTAGAGCCGGCTGTGGCTCAGGATTCATTGCCTCAAGCAAGGGATTGGACAAGATGCCTACAAGACCCTCTCCAACAATGCAGAAATCAGGACTGAAGCAGAATCTGCTGGATATGTCTGGTCTCTGGCACCAACCATGGAAACATCAACATAACTGTGTATTCTTAAAACAGCTGAAAAGTTAGAATTCTGGGCAGTGGATTTATATTTACTGAAAGTCTCATTCTTATCTTGCAAATTCACCTGAAGTCTAAGAACACAAATCCCACCCAGGAATTTCTAAATATTGTCTGTATTGATTCTATTAGTCATGCTTTTTTCCCCAAACAACCCCCTCCAAATGACACAGCTATTCTTAAAGATGGTAAACATTGGCTTTCTTGTCCTATCATCCCAGGTCATGTATAAATCTCTTGCTTTTGATATACACACATTGATTTTTGTTCCTATTATTGTTTCATGACTCGAAGCATTTTAATGATGATTTACGGGGCTATATATTACCAGACTATAAACTTCTCTTTGCAATTAAAAACAGTTAAAAAAGAAACCTTCAACTTGAAAGCAGAGCCTCTGTTTGTTCACTGTGGTTAAAGCACAAAAGATTGGAATGCTGTATTTCCCAGGACAGACAGTGTTGTGTGGGTTTCAGCAGTGGAAAACTTCCCTGTTTTTGGTTACTTAGTTCAGGTGGACTTTCCCTGTGAAGATTTAAGCATGAGAACATTTATGAAACCCTTCTTCCTGCTGCGTTTTATTACTGTCCTTGAGCAATAGTGAATTTCATCTCACTTTACATTTCACTCTAGGAAGAGCTTCTGATCCTTCCTTTTGTCAACACCAACTTTGAGATGGACAAGATTTCCAGCTGTTCCACATCCAGAAGCTGACCAGACTGACCGCCGAGACTTCAAAATTAGTGACAAGACAGCTTCCTCCATTGCACCCAAGGATAGCAGTCTAGCTTAAAGGTAAAGGTAAGAGTTTTGGACTTAATATCCCTCTTTTCACTCCCCTTAAGGAGTCTCAAAGCGGCTAACAATCTCCTTTCCCTTCCTCCCCCACAACAAACACTCTGTGAGGTGAGTGAGGCTGAGAGACTTCAGAGAAGTGTGACTGGCCCAAGGTCACCCAGCAGTTGCATGTGGAGGAGCGGGGAATCGAACCCAGTTCACCAGATTACGAGTCTACCATTCTTAATCACTACACCACGCTGGGACCCCTGACTGCTAAGTCCAGTTGCGAACAGCTCTGGGGTTGCAGCGCTCATCTCACTTTACTGGCCGAGGGAGCCGGCGTTTGTCCGCAGACAGCTTCCAGGTCCTGTGGCCAGCATGACTAAGCCGCTTCTGGCGAACCAGAGCAGCGCACAGAAACACCATTTACCTTCCCGCTGGAGCAGTACCTATTTATCTACTTGCACTTTGACATGCTTTCAAACTGCTAGGTGGGCAGGAGCTGGGACCCAGCAACCGCAGCTCACCCCGTCGCAGGGATTCGAACCGCCGACCTTCTGATCGGCAAGTCCTAGGCTCTGTGGTTTAGACCACAGCGCCACCCGCATCCCTAGCAAGCTAGCTTAGGACAGGCCAAATGACACACATGCCCTGCCCTCCATCACCTCACCATTGTCTCCAGCATCTGCTGTTCGAGGCAGCCACTTCACTCTGCCTAATGTTAGGGCTGGCCCTATCTTCTTTAGAAAAGCAGTTGTGATGTTTTGTGTTAGGTTACACAGTCTATCAATCAGGACAGTGAGGCCCAGTTACTGGTGAGGTATACTTGCCATTTCCTTAAAGCTGGCTCCCATCTCATCAGCTGTCCAAGAACCCCAAGCTCTTTGTGCAGGTGCCCCAAATTGTGAGCCACCAGATAAGAGCAACCTCCCCAAGTCCAGTGCCATCAGATGTTGTTGGATTGCAACACCCGCAATCCCTGACTATTGGCCACACCAGTGGGAACTGATAGGAGCTGAGGTTGATAAAACCTAGAGGACATCAGGTGGAGGAAGGTTGGGCTAGAGCAGCCTTTCTCAACCTGTGGGTCCCCAGATGTTGTTGAACTACAACTCCTATCACCCCTAGCTAGCAAGGCCAGAGCTCAGGGATGATGGGAGTTGTAGTTCAACAACATCTGGGGTCCCACAGGTTGAGAAAGGCTGGGCTAGAGCATTTGCCCTGACAGGGGATGGGTTCCAGGTACTGGGCTGGCCATCTGCTCACCCAGGCTAGTTATTGGTCCATTTCAACAAGAAGGGCAAAATGGCTGCCTCTTCAACCTGGAACTTTGCTTGCATAATGATTATATTTCCTGATTATTACTTGTTTCAGCTCTTGGCTTGTTCTGTGACTCATCGCCCTCAGCAGGTGCTTACAGCGATGCCCAGTTAGTAATGTCTGAAGAACAGAAGGATAGGCAATTGGACAGGAAGTCCCCATGACACTCCACCTCCAGCTTTCATCTTCTGACAACTGAGAAAGTCTCTTTCATCTCCCTTCACTCAGAGCTGTAAAACTTTTATATAAGTTGATTTCATGCAATATTAAGAGGACGTTTGTTTGCTTGGATGGAGCAGGGGTGTGAGACTTGTAACAAATGGCTTTCCACTGTGCTCACATCTGAAAAAAACAGCGGAACTTAATAGTGGAGTTTGTTCCAGTTCAGCTCATGAGGAAGATTTTTTTTATTAAAAAAAAAAAAGGGATTTGGGGACCAAGCTGTGGGAAATATTTTGCATTTGTGGTGTTTCCTGCACTGCTTTGTCTGCTGTCTTGCCATTTACAAAATATTAATTTCATGTAATCCTATGAGTTTGAAGGGACTCCAGCATTCATCCAGCCCAGTCCCCTGCCGATTGAGGAAACGACATATTTTAAATGCATTGAATACATGAAGAATATTTGGCTTCATTTTTTTATATGCATTTCAGTTGTTCCCCTCTCCTTGTCATCAAGATCTCTGAATTTCTGCTTCTGATAAGTGTTGCTCAGACATGCACCAATTGTTTTACAGGTGACATACCAGCAAATAGGATTCTTTGCTTGCATTTTCTTTCAACAGACCTGTAATGTGCAAAATGAAATTTGTCAGGTGCCTGGTGTATTTTTTTCCTACCCCAGGAGTAAATGCAATGGGTCCATTTGATTTTCTGACAGCCTTCATTGCTGCTTTGTTAGTCTCCTTTGCAATTTGTTCACTTAATGCAATGGCACTGACACCTAAACGCTAAATAATAAATGGTAATACAGTAAACTGGCAAGTTCTAAATAAAGAAAATGGTTTTCCTCTTTATTTTTCTTGCTTAGAGGGACATGGGTGGCTACAAGGAAGCTCTAGGCTTGCTGTGGGGTCATACTGCTTCACTTACAGCAACAAACTATTTGGTCCACCTTCAGTCTCACAAACGGAGAGAACATGAAACAGAAACTAAGGACCTCATCTAGACTGTCAGCATCTTGCAGGAGGGACTCAAGGGCCTGCTGGGAAATATGGGTTTGTGTAATTAATTAATTAATTAATCAATTTGGCACCCCTCCACTGATATTTCCAGTACCTCTGACCTGGATTAAAGTGCTCTGTTGCGCAAGCCCAACAAATCTACTTCTAAAAAAAGAACTGCCTTCTTGCGGTTAGGAAAGTGACAGGGAAATGCATTGAAAAGTGAGAAATTAACAAATGATTGACAGGAAAATGTATCAACACCACACAAGCGAAGCAGATTGCCAAGCACTCTGGAAGACAAATGAGTGTCGCTGAGCACTTCTAAGCAATGGCTTTTTAAAAATAGCTCCTTAAAAAAATAAGAGGCTACTGGGCTGGTTCAAAAGGCTTTACAGGACAGTTCCAGTCCACAGATACGTGTTTCTCCACTACTAGTGTATCTTCACCATGCCATGAACTGTAGGGGAGAGTAACTCCTTTTAGTCATCAGACAAAACCCCAACCAAAACTAGACGCTTGCTGATAAATTGCGAGCAGAGCAAGTAGAAGCCGGTGTCAAAGCCGCAGCCTGAACAGGAATCCAATGGAAGCAAAGCAAAGTCAAGGTGGTGATTGTTGGAGAAGCAGATCCAGCGAGGAGGCGAGAGGTAAGCCCCCAACCACACTGCGGTTTAAAACACCCGTGGCCACGCCCCCACCAGCATTGATTGGCCGGGCGGGCGGGCAGGATATGACATGGCTGGGGCTGGCACAAGGGAGGCGTCAATTCCCTGACCCCGACCTGGATCACTGCGAGGATAATAATAATAATAATAATAATAATAATAATAATAAATTTTATTTATATCCCGCCCTCCCCAGCCAAAGTCGGGCTCAGAGTGGCTAACAACAGTAAAAATAACACAGTTTACATAATATCACAATCAATTAATTGAAATACATTCTAATATCAATTCATTCTAAAATCAGTTCAGAGTCAAATTAATGGCAACCATTGGGCTAGAGTTCTATGAGGATTACAGAAGGAGAGAGGGGGTCAGACTGTGCCTTGGCCAAAGGCCTGGTGGAACAGCTCTGGATGCCCAGCCGCAATGCTGCCCACCGCAAAAGGTGAGCGGTCTTGTTACACTCTGGTTCCCCTTGTGGGTTTTCTATGGGCATCTGGTTAGCCACTGTGAGAACAGGATGCTGGACTCGGTGGGCCTTTGGCCTGATCCAGCAAGGCTGTTCTTGCATTCATGCCCCAAGGGAAATTCAATTAGGTACATCTCCATGCATCAACAGCATCATGTCTCAAATTAGGGTGATTCCTGATACCCCACTCGAAGTGATGTGTGTGTGCGCTTCATTGCACACTAATGATTCACTCTAGATCTTTTATTTTTCCATTGCTGATGTGCTTATACATTCAGGGCCAGACTAGCAGGATGAGTGAGTGAATGTATCTCTGTCTCACTTTTTAAATTGTTTTCAAATAGCAACTTTGGGGTCCTCCCAATCTGGCTTAGAACTATGACATGTGAGAGGGGAAGGGATCTTTAACCTCTTCCTGCTGGAGCAATTTGTAGCACAGGGGTGAAATTTTCATCAGAAAAAATAGAGTAGGGAAAAAGGATAACCCCCTCCCCTCTGCCACTGTCCTGATCTGGATCAATACCCTCCTTCCCCTCCCCTGCTCTGCTGAAGCTGCTATTTGAAAAAAGGTGGTTTGGCCCTTAATGAAGAATTAGAACAAACTCACTGCCTGCCCTGAATGGGTTAAACTACCTTTAATTGCAGGTGATGAATATTAAACGTACACAGAAGATAAGAAGAGCTGTTAAAAATAAAGAGAGTCATCTCTTTTTCTGCAAATCAAGTCAGTAATAATGTCGGAAAAATCTGAAAATGAGTGCAAGCGCTGCCGACTGTTACTCAGAGCAAAGAATTATTGATCCTTGGCTGTCTCTATTGATTTTATGTCACTTCTGTGATTTAATCATGTTTTTCCTTGTTATCTCTTTGCAGCCTTTTCTTCTATTGTCTGGCAGAAGAACTCAGCCAAGGCCTTTTCAGTCTGTGATGATGGAAATCAAAATAACTTTGACTTCCATTTGCATTGTTTTCAAGAAATGATTAAACAATCCCAAGGCATCAAGACCCCTTTGTGCCTCTGTGTTATGCCATGCAGAATGGAGCACTGAAAACACTTTCAGAAGGAGAGGGGGCTGTCACTTTTCTTAGAAAGACGGAGATAGGCTGGTAAATCCTCCTCTGGTTTGGACAGCATATTGCTACGAAGAGATTCAGCAGTCTGCTTATATTCGGAAGCGCTTTCAGCTGAAATATCGGGGCCTCATTTAGCAGAATGCTGAGTGCATGGAGAGTGTGCAGATTTGCAACGCTTTCTGTGCCTGATGGAGGCAGAGAATGGTCTGGTTTGCAACTATAAAGGTTCCCCATGTTGATGGTTGTTACTTTCCATAAAAGAAATATCAGCTGCAAGGGGTGGGTCTCTCTCTCTCTCTCTCTCTCTCTCTCTCTCTCTCTCTCTCTCTCTCTGTGTGTGTGTGTGTGTGTGTGTGTGTGTGTGTGTGAGAGAGAGAGAGAGATCTGAATCGGGTCCACCATGGGTAGCCTGATGCAAAGGAAAACATGGTTCAATGCACCTTTCAGAGCTGTGTGGGAGAGAGAATTTCAGCAGGAGTAGTCTTGCCATTTCAGCAGACGTGGCTTGCCCATCTACTGAAATTGCCTCTTCCATGCAACTACAGACCCTCCAAGTGTCCCTATTTCTCAGGGATGTCCCTGATTTAGAGAAGCCATCCCAGTTTCTGACCTGATCCCAGACTGCCCCACTTTTCCTTAGTATGTCCCTATTTTCATTGGAGAAATGTTGGACGGTATAGAGTTATCCGACCCCCAAGCCATCTGAAGGCAATCCTGTATAGGGAAGGGTTTTTAAAAAAAATGGTTAAAGTTTTATTATGTTTTTATATATGTTGGAAGCTGCCCAGAGTGCTGGGGCAACCCAATAAGATGCGTGAGGTTTAAATAGTAAATTTATCATTATGGAATGGGATGTTCCTATTTTCATCAGAGAAGTGTTGAAGGGTATGCAACTATTGAGGTCCTCTAATGGTTCTGGCAACCATTATTATGGTTCTTGGCCCACAGCATGTGCGGAGGGACAACAACAACAACAACAACAACAACAACAACAACAACAACAACAACAACAACAACAGATCCCATTTCCCATGGACAATGGTACTGGTCCAGACTGACCCTTCCTTCCTCCCTCCCTCCCTCCCTCCCTCCCTCCCTCCCTCCCTCCCTCCCTTCCTCCCCCCTTCCTTCCTTCCTTCCTTCCTTCCTTCCTTCCTTCCTTCCTTCCTTCCTTCCTTCCTTCCAAAACCAGCCCAGGATAGCGTCTATTCTGGCTCTTAGTTTCCTTTAGAATGGAAGTTGTTTTCGTATCTGAGACTTAGGGCCCCTTCAGGCAGCCTTTGTAATGTTCATTCACAATCCTTTTTGCTCACGACGGTATCGGGGCAGTTATATGTGATCTCACTTTCAAAACTTGGTGGGCACACTGCTGCAACCCCAGTCGCTGCATGTCCTGTAACCTGCTGCTGAAATCCTGTGACCTTTTATACCAAAAATGTTCTCTCTGTGTTTGTGCATCCGGCTTTTGTTGCACCATAGTATAAAGAGTACCCCTCCAGATGGTAATAGTGCAATAATATTGGGGAAGCATTACAGAACAAATAAAGCAGAATGCTGTGTGGATGGCTCAGTATAATGCACTATTACTGTGTCAATCACACGGGTGGCGCTGTGGGTTAAACCACAGAGCCTAGGACTTGCTGATCAGAAGGTCGGCAGTTCGAATCCCTGTGACGGGGTGAGCTCCCATTGCTCGGTCCCTGCTCCTGCCAACCTAGCAGTTCGAAAGCACGTCAAAGTGCAAGTAGATAAATAGGTACCACTCTGGCGGGAAGGTAAACGGCGTTTCCCTGCGCTGCTCTGGTTCGCCAGAAGTGGCTTAGTCATGCTGGCCACATGACCCGGAAGCTGTACGCCGGCTCCCTTGGCCAATAAAGTGAGATGAGCGCCGCAACCCCAGAGTCGGTCACGACTGGACCTAATGGTCAGGGGTCCCTTTACCTTTACCTTTACTGTGTCAATCACACCTGCAAAACACACACACACACACACAAACAAACAAACAAACAAACAAAACGAGTATGGAGGAGTCCTTAAACAGGTACTGAGTTTCAGGCATCCACTGTAACATAGCATATTTTTAATTACTGCAACTGAGCTCTGGACTTTTCTTGATTTGGGGAAGCTGGTGAGAAGTCCAGTTGTCCATCTCATAACCAAGAGAGGACACAGGGGAGACAGAAATGTTCTGTATATTTATGACATGATGAAATATCATCCTGTATCTGAAATATTAGACCGATGTGCAGGTGCCAGTTTAAAAACCAACAACTAACAAAACTTGGCAATGTACGTTTCACTATACACAAGATAAGCCCAGTGAAGAAACTGGGATCACATTTCCAAGGCTGTCAAAAGCACTGTGGATCTGAACACTTCTGGGACTGGCACCCAGACATATTTCAACCTTTGTGGATTTGCTGACGGTAAGTGGCAGGGAAAAGGTCAGCTGAGTGTAGAAGGGGCAGAGTTGGTGGCATCAGAGTAGGTGGAAAGAGGGGGAAGAAACCCTCAAGAACCATCAGTGTTGCTGCGCATTGCCATATGACAAATCTAGAGTAGGAGGACAAACAAATCTGTCACGCAAGTGAGCGCAGTCTTGAGCAGAAGGAGTCTGCTTTTCAGCATCCTAGTGCTATGTCTATACAGTAGTAAACAAATACTGTTTGCCAGGAGCCTCAAATCTGTGGCGTATTCATGCACAGTGACAGCTTTAAAAACACCCCCTTCCTAGGCAAGCTTGTGCTGACGATCAAGTCTACTCAGGCTCTGTGTGGGCCTCCATTAAATAAACTTAACTTTGTGCCTCCTTATTTCTGTGTTACCTCAAAGCTGTGGAAGATGCTTCTGGGTGGCTATACTCCTACTCCACTCCCCACTTTCTGTAAGAAGTGGGGCGGGTAGGATTTCTATAGGCCGTAGCAACTTCCCTGTCCTGCTCCTCAAATCTGCCCCGATGCTGCACCGTTACCAAGGTGGGCACAGCTGGGTGAAACCAACTCCTGCTCACCCACCCAGGTCTCAGTGATGCAGACCAGATGGGCCTCCTTTTCCACAAAGATCATGGAAGAAGGAGATCTTATTCAGAGCCAACCTGGCATTCAACAGCAGAAGCTGCAGCCCAGAGGGCTGGCTGATAGGAGAACCACAGTTCCCCAGCTTATAGGAGGGGTCGGCGCAGTCCCCCATGTTTTTGGGGGACAGGGGGCGGGCAGGTGTGGAGGACTCCCTGGTCCTGAATGGGGTAACTGTGCCCCTGAAGGACCAGGTACGCAGCCTGGGAGTCATTCTGGACTCACAGCTATCCATGGAGGTGCAGGTCCATTCTGTGTCCAGGGCAGCTGTTTACCAGCTCCATCTGGTACGCAGGCTGAGACCCTACCTGCCGGCAGAGTGCCTTGCCAGAGTGGTGCATGCTCTGGTTATCTCTCGCTTGGACTACTGCAATGCGCTCTATGTGGGGCTACCTTTGAAGGTGACCCAGAAACTACAACTAATCCAGAATGCGGCAGCTAGACTGGTGACTGGGAACGGCTGCCAAGACCACATAACACCGGTCTTGAAATACCTACACTGGCTCCCAGTACATTTCCGAGCACAATTCAAAGTGTTGGTGCTGACCTTTAAAGCCCTAAATGGCCTCGGTCCAGTATACCTGAAGAAGTGTCTCCACCCCCATTGTTCTGCCCAGACACTGAGGTCCAGCACTGAGGGCCTTCTGGCGGTTCCCTCACTGCGAGAAGCCAAGTTACAGGGAACCAGGCAGAGGGCGTTCTCAGTAGTGGCACCCGTCCTTTGGAACGCCCTAACACCAGATGTAAAAGAGGAAAAGTCTGGTAGTAGACTTTTAGAAGACATTTGAAGGCAGTCCTGTTTAGGGAAGCTTTTAATGTTTAATAGATTATTGTATTTTAATATTCTGTTGGAAGCTGACCAGAGTAGCTGGGGAAACCCATCCAGATGGGCGGGCTATAAATTGTTATTATTATTGTTGTTGTTGTTGTTGTTGTTGTTGTTGTTGTTGTTGTTGTTGTTATTATTATTATTATTATTATTATTATTATTATTATTATTATTATCTGCCTACCCTACCTCCCCCTACCCTGATCACTGTGTTTGGGGGACACCTTGTTCTCCCCAGCTCCTCTCTTCCTGGGTACATCTTCCCTCCCTCAATTAAAAAGCAAAAAGTGGGGTAGGACACCACATGTGAAAACAGTTAAAACAAACATACCAGCAAAGTTGCTAGGTGTGCCAAGATTATTTGTACAGCAGTCAAGTCAGGAGCAAGCTTTCCTCCTTTCCTATCTCTCCTTCTCACAGCCCTCCTACACATTATGTTCTTTACTGTAAAAGACTGTAATAATATTTGTATTCTATTTAATTGTAGCCAGACAGGCATATTTCAAATCTTCCACCATTAGGCATGCCTAAACCCTGTTGTTTCCAATGGAACACCAGTGTGTTCCATTATTTGCACAGGAAATTGCCTTAACCCGGGTCAGATTTTTTTTGTCCATCTCCCCCAGTGTTGCCTACTTGGACTGGCAGCAGTTCTTCAGAATCTCAGCAGAGGTCCTTCACCTCACCTCCTACCTGATCCTTTTAACTAGGAATAGGTGACCTCCAACTTTTCTCCTGGTGGTGCATATTTTTTTTTAAAAAAAAAAATGCTGCTGCTGCTGCTGATAATTGTAAAACATAGGAGTGAAAATGCTATTCCAGATGTTTACTTGTAAGGAGAGAATCCATCACATCATGAATAATATCTCGTAATAGAGAACAAAGCTGTCAGATCCAAGTACCAAAACCAAAGCAGTTTGAATTTGTGTGTGTGTGTGTATTTTTAGAAGAAAGTATAGGGAATTATGGGGGAATTATGGGAGTGTTAGCTAGACACTTTAGGAGATTTTTAACTTCTTTCTCCAAAGTTTGCTTATATATATAAATAGCGTAGCTAGCTTCATGCACATTATCACCAATTTTGGATCACACCTATAAAGATATCACAAGTGAGAATTTCTGAGGTATTTGCTGAATGGAAATCCCTGCGAATGGACTTGAGATATTTTTACTGTTGACTGTCCCATTTTCAAGATACAGACACAGTGGACACAAGGACTTTCCTGGAATGTTACTAGTTAAGTAGAGGCATTCTAGAAGCCGAGCCCAGGCCACAGAAACGGCCCCCTTCAACATCGCTCTTTACTCAAAGCAACCCCTTCTATCATGCACTTTGATGTCATGGTAAATTCTGAAATGTAGGAGCTCACTAGAAGGAAAACAATAACCTAGCTACGCCCTGATTCCAAAAACTTCCAAAACTGATTCCAAAACTTCACTGCCAAGGAAAGTATTAAAATGCAGGCATTAGTATATTGATCCACTATTACACACAGAGAAAGAGACCAGAAGTACATACCGTAATACCCAATTAATGTGATTGGCACGACCAGGGGCAGAGGAAGGTGTGTGTGGTGGGTGCGGGCTGCCCCGGGTGTCACCACTGAGGGGGGTGACAAAATGCCGGGCGGCACTCACCACAGGGCCTGCAGCGCGGCTGAGCCACACAATTTTCCTGGGAGTGACATGGTGGCTTGGGCACGCGCAGGCTCCGCGCTTCCCAAATGACCGCCCGCTGCCTCCCCCCCAGCTGTAGGGCGGCTGAGTGGGAAGAGGCCCTGCGGTGCACTCTATGGGTGGCTCGCCCAGTCCCTGGGCCCACCGCCCCAGGCGCCCAAACGGCTTCCTCCACCACTGGGCCCAACTGAAGCAAGTTAGCAGGCAAGGGGCATAGGAACTCTTGCCAAGTCTGTATTCTCCTGGCTACTTTTTGTGCCGGGAAGGAAGGGGTTAAAGAGCCCCTTGTCTGCATCAATTTCACATGCAAATGATCATGAACCATGGGTGCAACCCAGGCCAGGAAAGGGATGGGCAAATCTGTCTGTTTTTGCATCTTTTGACCCATTACTGTGTTCTGTTTCCATATTAAACGGCAACAACTCCTATCTCAAAACACACATTCAAATACATATGTAAATGGAAAATCAACCGAGATACTTGGGGCATCTTAAAGACTAGCACAGTTATTATGGGAGAAGCTTTTGTGGACTCGGGTCAACTGCACCCCAAAAGTGGATGCTATAATAAACATGTTAAGCTGCAACATTTAGAGAAGGGCAAAATCCTGTGGACACCCATTAATGTACACATTAATCTGACATCAGGTCATGTTGTATAGGAATTTGCAAATAAGATATCCCTTAAATGCCACCAGTCACTGCCTGTACCCAAGTACCAGGTGCTCTTTTACTAGGAAAGATGAAAGACCTCGTGTTGTTGATTCTGTGTAGTTTTTAAGTCGTCTTTGGTTTTCCGGTAATACACAGTGAAAAGATCCTAGAGACTTTTATTTTACAGAACAGCTTGTGGCGGAAGGAGAAAGAATCTCTGCCGTTATACACATGGGAGATGTTGTTAAGGAAGAGAGGGAATTTTCCCAGAGTACATCTTCATCATCTTTATCTGTGTTTCTGTCGAGGGCACAGGTACATCTTCAAGGGGATTTGATTGCTCTTCGCTTTGTTTGAGTGGATAAACCTCCTAGCTATTTGCACTTCAAGCTGTTCTAACAGAGAGCCTTGCTTTTATCAGTCAGCCTTTGCTTGGCAAAAGGGAGTCCTTTTCTCCACTCTCCATTTGGCTTTCTGTAAGATCGCTGGGAGTGGAAGTTGGAGGGTAGGGGATAGGGTGGGAAGTTGACCTTACGTAGACCCTCAGGACAAAACCAGAGGCCTCTTCCAGCAAAGACAAGGCAAACACCAGCCCACAGTTACCATATACAGAGCACACCCTGCAAAAAATTCAGAAATCTCACTGATAGGATGTTGCATAGTAACTGACTAGAGACCTTCCCTCTGCAATTTACGTGCATGTCAAAAGGGGAGGACAGCCACATAATACTGCCTTTCCTGGTTTGCTTGGTTGGGGGAAGTGTTTATTTTTTAAAAAAATAATACAGAAAGAGTCTGGACAATTCTCAAGGCATTCCCAATTCTCTTTCGAATTCTAATGTGCTCAAGCAGCTGCCAACTTTTCAGCCAGCTCCTGCTGCTGTGCTTTTAATAGATGTGCCATCCATTGTTACTAATTCATTAATAACAACAGCAGCAGCAGTACAGCAATTAGCAGGTGATAATGGTTATCTCCACCCTGCCTTGTAAAACCCTCCCCTGCTATTGGTCTCCATAACAATATGCTACTAATAGCACGGTCGGAAACTGGACTACCATGTTAGGCGTTTTGAATTTATTTTATCAGGAACAACACTTAAGCATTTCGGAACTATTTTACGTAGATATTTTGATCTTGCATCTTTTGTTAACGATAACAAAATACTAATAGCAGCATGGAGCAACAGGTCCTCTGCCGCACCCAGAGCACTGCTGGCAATTTCATTTTTGCTGCACCAGCTCCAGGCTATCACAGCAGAGGCAAATGGACCATCCATCCAGTGGTTACATAGGCAGCCCAGTTCCACCTCTATCCTGCCTCATAATGCAATTGTTTGGGAGCAGTGCACTGACTACTGCCAGCAGGAACACCATCATCTGTACAGGGTCGGATTTAGGTTTGATGAGGCCTAAGCTACTGAAGGTAATGGGGTCCTTCCCATGTCCAGCTGTCCTTTGTCAACAACAAATTGTTGCTGTTTTTTGTGTTGAATATATGCTACATGGTAATTTATGGACCTAATACGTATCTAAAGCCATTTGCACATAACAAAATGTATAGAAATGAGCAAACCAGTGATATTTTAGGGAGCAGGCTAGCAGGCGGGGCCCATTATTTACATCATAGGAGTCTACACAAAACAAAACACTGTGGCTGCATGTAGGTTTTATTTTATTTATTTTTATCTTATATTCTTTCCTTTATATTTTTTGGGGGGCCCTAAGACACGGGTGGCGCTTGCCGATCAGAAGGTTGGCGGTTCAAATCCCCGTGACGGGGTGAGCTTCCATTGCTTGGTCCCCACTCCTGCCAACCTAGCAGTTCGAAAGCACGTCAAAGTGCAAGTAGATAAATAGGTACCGCTCTGGCGGGAAGGTAAACGGTGTTTCCGTGCGCTGCTCTGGTTCGCCAGAAGTGGCTTAGTCATGCTGGCCACATGACCTGGAAGCTGTACGCCGGCTCCCTCGGCCAATAAAGCGAGATGAGCGCCGCAACCCCAGAGTCAGCCATGACTGGACCTAATGGTCAGGGGTCCCTTTACCTTTACCTTTTAAGAGAGTGGGACCCTAAACTATAGCTTGTTCAGCTTATACGTAAATCCAGCACTGAGTCTGTAGCTGGCAGAGGGAACCTGACCTAATCCTCCCAAAGCAGCACTGTTCAGAGAGTTAGAATTGTACTTTCAGTCATGCTCACAGTAGATCCCCTGGGATCAGTAGACTTGTGTTAGGCATGCTAACTTAACCCAGTTACTTCAGTGCACCTGCTCAGAACATGACATGGTCAGGTGCTCAACACTGCTGCCACCGCTATCACAATATGGATTCATAATGTTTGAAATGAATGAAGAATTTGTTTATTTATTCGTTCATTCATAAACTACTTGGATTTTTATTGGTTACGGTTACAAGTCCTCATGTGGTGAAATCTAAAGAAAACATAAAGTGATGGCGTGGAGAACCTGGAGAAGATCCCACGGAAAGTGACGCTGCTACTGCTATTGACTTGGCCTAAAGCCAGCACCCATCATGGGCTGCTAAGAGTACAAAACAGCTTTGAAAGTGAGTGTGGCCATGCACCCTTCTTTGTAGAAGACAGTCCTCTGTTTGAAGGATCCCTGTGTTTGACAGGCTGCCTGGCTTAAATATGAATAACCATAAAAAGGGAGACCTGCAGGGGTCTGGAACATGCCCATCCACGCTGTACAGCAGACAGAGCAGGCACACAGGTCAAAGCCTTTTACTCTCTAGTGAACTATACTGTGTTTCTGTTTACCGTATTTTTCGCTCTATAAGACGCACCAGACCACAAGATGCACCTAGTTTTTGGAGGAGGAAAACAAGAAAAAAATATTCTGAATCTCAGAAGCCAAAACAGCAAGAGGGATCACTGCGCAGTGAAAGCAGCAATCCCTCTTGCTGTTCTAGCTTCTGGGATAGCTGCGCAGCCTGCATTCACTCCATAAGACACACACAAATTTCCCCTTACTTTTTAGGAGGAGAAAAGTGAGTCTTATATAGCAAAAAATACTGTAATTCTTTCTCAATGTGCAGCCATAAATATGAATCAGCACATGCAAATTTCATGCAAATCTGTGCTCTCTTTTGCCTCCTTTTTTGTGATCCCTAAGTGGCCGCCCTATCAAGAACAGAGTCTTCATTCGCTTCATGTGTCTCAAAGGCCTTCATCTAAGTAGGTTTGGGCTGGATGTTCCACAGGGAACTTTCAAAATACCCCAAGGACAAGATACAGAATGGACACATTCTCAGTATTGTGGAAACTCTTAAATCTCTTACACACACAAGCAGATGCTTGAGTTTGCTTCGGGGCCGACTATCTTGTAACTCAATTAAAATTTTGGCTAATTAATTCTCGCTTGTTTAGCTAGTTGCTAATTCTGTCTAGTTTTATTTTTCTCCATTCATCTAAAATGTGCCATTGATAAGGTTTCTGTTCTTCCATTTAAAACTCTGATTATTCACTCAGCTCTAGCGACTGGAAGATCTCAAGACTGACCCATGCTGAAAACATGTCATTCTCCTGGGCAAAAGTCCTCCCCTCCCCTTTTCCAAGAGTGCCTCCCATGAGCCTCTCTTTCTCCTTGAAACACAACACAGTTGCATCATGGGAAACAGTCCCAAGATGCCATAGTACTGGAGGTTGTTGAAATCAGAAACTCAGGGAGAACAGTAGTCCAGATGCATCAGCAAAGATGACAAGAATACATCCCAAGTAGAGCATTTAATTGGCAAACAATTGCTCCAATTTAATAACTCCAGAAAAAGAAGCTTTGAGAACATATCCCTTTAGCCATGTGCAGAGCGGAGTGGAGGGGGGGATCCTTTGTGAATAGAACAAATCTTCTTTTAAGAACAAATGATACTAATGACTACTGAAGCATTTGTTCTTAAATGGGTAACACAACCTTTAATTCAGCACCATTCTTCCAGAGGTGGCCTAGCTAAACATCTATCTTCAGTTAGTGGAAAACACAGCTGCTATGTTTCTAAGTGGCACCAGCTATATAGGGAACACTGGTTGCTGGTCCGTGTCCAGGTGCAATTTGAAGTGCTGGCTGTCACCTATAAAGCCAAGGTTGAGAACCTGTAGTCCTCCAAATGTTGTTGGACTCCAACTCCCATCAGTTTGTTTTGTTCTTGTTCTTGTTTTTATTAAATTTTGTTGTTGTTGTTTAGTCGTTTAGTCGTGTCCGACTCTTCATGACCCCATGGACCAGAGCACGCCGGGCACTCCTGTCTTCCACTGCCTCCCGCAGTTTGGTCAAACTCATGCTGGTAGCTTTGAGAACACTGTCCAACCATCTCATCCTTGTGTCGTCCCCTTCTCCGTGTGTCCTCCATCTTTCCCAACATCAGGGTCTTTTCCAGGGAGTCTTCTCTTCTCATGAGGTGGCCAAAGTATTGGAGCCTCAGCTTCAGGATCTGTCCTTCCAGTGAGCACTCAGGGCTGATTTCCTTAAGAATGGATAGGTTTGATCTTCTGGCAGTCCATGGGACTCTCAAGAGTCTCCTCCAGCACCATAATTCAAAAGCATCAATTCTTCAGTGATCAGCCTTCTTTATGGTCCAGCTTTCACTTCCATACATCACTACTGGGAAAACCATAGCTTTAACTATACGGACCTTTGTTGGCAAGGTGATGTCTCTGCTTTTTAAGATGCTGTCTAGGTTTGTCATTGCTTTTCTCCTAAGAAGCAGGTGTCTTTTAATTTCGTGGCTGCTGTCACCATCTGCGGTGATCATGGAGCCCATGAAAGTAAAATCTCTCACTGCCTCCATTTCTTCCCCTTCTATCTGCCAGGAGGTGATGGGACCAGTGGCCATGATCTTCGTTTTTTTGATGTTGAGCTTTATGTTGTGAACTGCCTAGAGATCTTCTGATGAAGGGCGGTATACAAATTTAATCATCATCAACAACAACAACAAAAATGATCATGGATGATGGGAGCTGAAGTCAAACATCTGGTAGGACACAGAACCTTACTTGAGCCAGCCTGTACTTCACAGTCTTCATTGTAGGCCTTCCTCCAACCTCACCATCATCAGAAGAATGCTCTATTCAGAGAAGCTCTCCTGGTCCCTACTTTGATGTATTCTCAGCACCAGGCAAAGAGCAGACAATCTTTAAAAACTGCCCAGACATTCCAGTATGTTGAATAGTTGATTATCTTTTGTCTTTTATCTTTCACCCTAGTTTATTGAACATGTGGTTCAATGTGGTATACTGGGGCAGGACCCAGGGTGCAGGAGAGAAAGCGCCACTTCAGAACTTTTTCCTGAGGAGTGGTGGTGTCATCCACCAGAGCTCTGGGGTAACTGCTGAAACTTTCCTTGCTCTGGCAAATGAATGAGGTGATAAGAAGGCTTTCAATTTTTAGTATTGGTTCCTGACATAGAGGAGATCAGAGAATGAGGGAAATAGTCAAGCAGAGACTGGGTACTTCCTTCCTTCCTTTGATGGAGTCCCTACTTCATGCTAGCAGTTTAAATAGTAACAGTTACTTGCAAATTATGAATTGCAAATCTTTGAATTATGGTGCTGGAGGAGACTCTTGAGAGTCCCATGGACTGCAAGAAGATCAAACCTCTCCATTCTGAAGGAAATCAGCCCTGAGTGCTCACTGGAAGGACAGATCGTGAAGCTGAGGCTCCAATACTATGGCCACCTCATGAGAAGAGAAGACTCCCTGGAAAAGACCCTGATTCTGGGAAAGATGGAGGGCACAAGGAGAAGGGGGCGACAGAGGACGAGATGGTTGGACAGTGTTCTCGAAGCTACCAGCATGAGTTTGACCAAACTGTGGGAGGCAGTGGAAGACAGGAGTGCCTGGCGTGCTCTGGTCCATGGGGTCACGAAGAGTCAAACACGACTAAACGACTAAACAACAACAACTTGCAAATTAGTCTGCAGTTCTAATTGAAAGCTGAAGGTTGCATTTCAGCAGCCTGAAGTGGTTTTGCTGATGCTCAATGTAGTTTATAAGCAGAAGCTATGCAGCCAGAACAGTAATCAGTTGAATGGAACCTATGCATTGGATTGTGGCCATGTCACATTGCTGATCAGGGATATGAAATGCTCAGGTCTCCCCCAGCCAAATTCCAAAACCATCACAACAATTTTGAGAGGTAGGACTGACCTCCAAGGTCACCCATAGGGTTCAGAGAGGAGTCAACCCTTAGTGCAGGTCCAGTGCCCTGAAAATTACCCACATGTTCTTTTGTTTTGTAGTTTATGTGGATCACTGTCTAAGGCCATGGTTCTCAACATGGGGCAATTTCATTTTTAAGGGGGGGCAAATCGAGAATGAGTTATTAACAGTGAATTTTTTTTTTTTTGCATTTCTTATGTTTCTAGGGGCCTCATATGCAGTACAGTGGTACCTCAGGTTAAGTACTTAATTCGTTCTGGAGGTCCGTTCTTGACCTGACACTGTTCTTAACCTGAAGCACCACTTTAGCTAATGGGGCCTCCTGCTGCTGCTGCGTCGCCGGAGCACAATTTCTGTTCTCATCCTGAAGCAAAGTTCTTAACCTTAGGTACTATTTCTGGGTTAGTGGAGTCTGTAACCTGAAGCGTATGTAACCTGAAGCATATGTAACCCAAGATACCACTGTATATAAATATATATTGTGGCATACACATTTTAAAAATTAAAATCAGAATGTATATGGGGGTCAGGCAGTGGCGTAGCATGGGTTGTCAGCACCCGGGGCAAGGCAAGTAATTTGCGCCCCCTAACCCGTGGATTTGCGCCCCCTAAACTGTGGATTTGCGCCCCCTAACCCGTGGATTTGCCCTAACCCTAGATGTTGCGCCCAGTGCGGCCGGCCCCCCCTGCACCCCCCACGCTACGCCACTGGGCTCAGGTTAATGTGTATCAAGTTAATGGTCTTTTAGGCTTCCTCCATGTGAATAGGAGTTCACTTTTTGAATAATAAGAATTATATGTCACGGGGGGGGGGGGATAGGGATTTTAGAAATGCTTAGGTGATGCATGCCCCCCCCCAAAAAAGGTTGGGAACCACAGATCTAAGGGAACAAGGTTTCTCCCATTAATGGTGATCCTGGAATAGATAGTCTAAAATAGGTTTAGGTACATACTGTAGAAATTGTTGTTCTTATTTTTAGCTGTTGGTTGCCTTGGGCATTTTTACTGGAGAAGCAGAATGAAATTATTTATAATACACAAATATATCTACCTTTCCCTCTAAACAATGAAAGATGAAAAGAAAATCCAGATTAGAAATGAAGGGGGGGGGAACATTACCGCCAATGTGTCATCATTTTTACCCCATTGCTCAGCAACCTTCTGCCACTTTGGCAATGTTCAAGAAGAGCAATAAAAATGCCACTGCATCCTTCAATACCCTTCCTTTGTATCTGCGATTCACATAACCTGTAGGAGTTCTAGTGACACAACTTTGCAACAAGCCAGCCATTGAAAACTCACATGCTTGGAACAAGCGAGCGCAGGAAACAGCAAATGGCACGACGATTGTGAATTGTGCTAGATGGTGACCGTTCGTGTTTCTTGCAGAAATGGGTCTTTTGTGACTTTGAAAGCTTGCATTTTGTGGGTCGCAACCTTAGAAAAACAAGATGACTACAGAGAAAAACAATGTGTTTGAAATATATAATAACATACATTCAATATGACTAAAATAACAAGGCCTTGTTTATCCCCGAGCCGTAAGTGCTGGGCAAAATTGAGGACATTTCCTGCATTGCATCTGGACCAGGGATGGGGAATCAGTGGCCGTCCAGATGTGGCTGGACTACAGCTCTCAGCATGCTTTACCACTGGTCATGGTGGCTGGAGATTATGGGGACTGTAGTCCAAAACATCTGAATGGCACCAGGTTGGGCAAAGCTGTACTAGACAATAGTGGGCTAGATGGCCAAATGTAGCAGTATAGGGCAGCTTTTATGGTGGGTCTGCTCAAGAGGAGAACAAGTGCTAAGAATGGTTCTTCATGTGGGCTGGTCCTTTGAATGTACCACATGGCTGCCAAGCAGTGGGGCAAGCAAGCCTGGCAGCTTCTGGCTATGGTGGACTAATCTGCGGCACTGTTGGTCACTACTAAAGAAATATGGACTGAAGAAAAGTTAATGGCTGCCCTAAGACTACAGCAATGAGTCATGGGCGGGGCTGCCTTTGGAAACTTCTTGGAAGTTTTGGTTAGTTCAAAATACAGCAGCTGACTAGGGCCAGTGGTAGGGAATGTATCTCACCAGCTCCACTGGTCCATATCCAAGTGCAGTTTGAAGTGCTAAATGGCTTGAGACCCAGGTGCCTCAAGGAGCTTGCCTAAATGCTACCATCATCTGCAAAGTCCTTTCTTGGAGACTCACTCCTTCTGAAATTAGGCAAGCAGTGGCCTTCTTCATGGTGTCCCCCTGTGTGTGGAATGCTGCTGTAAGTGGAATGGTGACAAGTTTGGTATCCTTTCAGTGCCAGGCAAATATATTTTGCCCAGGGAGATACAACCCAATTAAATTTGATCAGTACATTCCAATTGTCCATTTTTACTTCTGCTTTTTTGTTTTTGTTTTGTTTTGTTTCTGCTTGATGGAGTGGTCTCTCTCTCTCTCTCTCTCTCTCTCTCTCTCTCTGTGTGTGTGTGTGTGTGTGTGTGTGTGTGAGAGAGAGAGAGAGAGAGAGAGAGAGAGAGAGAGAGAAGTTCTAGGAGCTTTGCTAAGCTAAAGGGTGGCATGGAAATATTTTTTATTAATAAAATGATTTATTATTTACTTTTAGAAAAGTATTTATATACCACCAACCCATGTAAAACATCAAGGCAGTGTAAAATATGTACAAGAGAATAGAAAACATAAAAAATACAAACTAACCATGAAACAGACTGGCTAAATTATAAATAAGCCCAAGAATGCTGTGACCTGGCCATTGAATAGATATTTACTTCCACCCTTTGGAAAAATAAATTAACACCCAGAGTGCTGAGCCATACAGCCCACTCCTGAGCAACCCAGCTTTGTTTTTTAATTACAACGGTCTTCATAGTGTTGCTTGGGGTTGCTTGGTGAGGTCCGGAAAAAGCCTTTAAGGGTGGCTCAATTCCCCACCTTTAACACACCCCGTTTTTCTTATTTTGGGTTCTCGGAGCTGCCATTTCTCAACTGCAACGTCTGCTGCAGAAATGCCGTCTGTCACCCCCGTGCTGGTTCTGCTGGCATTTCTCACTGAGACATAGCGAGAGCGTGAGCAAAAACTCACCCACTTGCAACACAAATAAAGCCAGCCAGTTTCTGAAATGTCACGCACCCGCCAAAAATGTTATGAATTCATGGCATATGAGGCCTCCTCTCACGGTGCTACGAGTTTTAAAGCAACAACATAATACCGCCCTGGGCTTGTGATATGAAGCCTGCCCTCTAGATGTGCTGCACAACTGAGGGACATCAGTTTCCGTGATCACAAAGTCAATGGCACTTGGCACCTGCATCAACACACAGCAATCTCAGGTAGCTACAACCCCAAGCAACCTGTCAGAGCCTATGTCTATGGCCTGCCCCACTTTTAAAATAAATTTAGTGTCCTGATCAGCCCAAGAAACCTCCATTTTTATTTCCAGTGCCTTCTGGAGAGGGCTTGGGCAAAAATTTGGTCCAGCCTAATTTTAATGAAATTTGCACTTCTCTGAATTTTGCAATGCTCTCCAAGCCCCAAATTGTATGTGTAAGGGGAAAGTGCACGCAGAAAGGAATATATTTGTGAATATAGCACACACACACAAATGCATTATTTTAGGGGAAATTGCTTGCAAAAATGCCTGTGTTAGGCAAAGTTGTGTACAAAAGTGTGTATATCAGGAAAAATGTGGACTGGCAATGAAATTTCATGAAGGCTTCCTCTCCCCCCTTTTAATTGCAAACCTGATGCAAAAAGGAAGTGAACTGGAAAGGCTGGAAAAATGAGAAGTGGGCAGAAATTGAAATAGATGGATCCATCCTTTAGTACCCATCTTTCTTCATTTGGTGATGTCTAGCTGCCCACTGCTGCCACCACGACTACCACGTAAACCTACTGAGGTCCATTAACATACCTGGAGATCAGTTCTCATTTTTTTTTTTTTTAAAAAAAAGCCCCTTTAAAAAATCCATCAGCGTTTAAGTTCAAAAATTTCCCCACATATACATTTTTGTATGCACTTTTGCCTAATGCACACAGTTTTGCAATGCAATTTCAGTGCATTTTTTTGTATATTTTCCCACAGATATATGCAATTTTATGCACGCTTTACCCTAGTATATGCAGTTGTGTATGCATGACTTGGATGGAGAACTGTATACCTCGGCTGGTTAGAGCATGGTGCTGACAATGCCAGGGTCGCAGTTTCGACCCCTGGACATGACAGCTGCATATTCCTGCATTGCAGGGAGTTGGACTAGAGGACCCTCAGAGTCCCTTTGAACTCTACAGTTATATGATTCTATAATTGCAAAATTTGAAGAAGTGATAATTTTTAAGGATGGCTGTGTTTTGGTCTGCATATTGTTTAAGAAAGTGTGAATATGGTAAAGGTAAAGGGACCCCTGACCATTAGGTCCAGTCGTGGCCGACTCTGGGGTTGCGGCGCTCATCTTGCTTTATTGGCCAAGGGAGCCGGCATACAGTTCCGGGTCATGTGGGCAGCATGACTAAGCCGCTTCTGGCAAACCAGAGCAGCGCACGGAAATGCCGTTTACCTTCCCGCTGGAGCGGTACCTATTTATCTACTTGCACTTTGATGTGCTTTCAAACTGCTAGGTTGGCAGGAGCAGGGACCGAGCAACGGGAGCTCACCCCGTTGCGGGGATTCGAACCGCCGACCTTCTGATTGGCAAGTCCTAGGCTCTGTGGTTTAACCCACAGCGCCACCCACGTCCCATGTGAATATGGTAGATTCGCCTTTAAATGCAATCTGAATCGACTGCCTCCCCAACCCCTGTCTTCAAGGTAGCCATTAAGGCAGGCAGTATTTCATCACTGAAAACCCTAGACTTGATCATTGTCACAGCTTATACCAATAAAAGGATGTACCCCCTTTTTTTTTTTCAAGGGAAGCAGGATCAGGCCTCTATTTATTAAGTCACTAACACAGTTGGCCACAGTGGGCTCTACAGCAGATGGGCAGTTCCAATTATCTGGTGTCCACGATGACCGAGTCCCGTCAACAGCTGCTACAAAATCCATAGAAGGCTAAGACGGCAGAGTCAATTATGATATCACAGCTAAACATATGGCAGGATTGGCTCATTTTTTAAATAAATAAAAAACCCTATTGCACATAACATTATTGTTACTTTGAGTTTTATATTCAAGGAAGTGGAATGCTACAGTCTTAAACTTGGTTGCCCTTGGATCTGGTCCTCCACACTGAGTTCCTAGCTCTACTAAAGTAAGGGAATTAAAGCAGTCACACCATCATTATTTATATGGCAAAGACATTAAATATTTTCCATGTGGTTAATAATCATGTTTTTCAGACCTTTATTACGCAAAGAGATCTACAACTCTGATCACATCACTCCTCTTTTGGGTAAGCAACATAGCAATTCCCATTTTTCAGAGTGACAAACAGTGTCTTACTAACAGCTTGGTGTGTTCGCTCTCAGGGATGACTGTGCTGGCCAAACAATGGGTGGGTTACATCAGCAGCAACCTTTCTTATCTGATCCAAATTGCTTGTGTCTGCTTTAGCTTATTAAATATTCTAAGTCAATGGTGGAGAACCTTAGTCTCTCCAGATGTTCTGGACTCCAACTCCCATAAGTCCCAGTCAGCATGGCCAATGGTCAGGGATGATGAGAGTTGCAGTTTTGGAGGCCCAAATGTTCCCCATCCCTGGTCTAAGTCAAACCTGTAAAGAAGGAAACCTATGACTCTCCAGATGTTGCTAGACTGGGACTGATGGAGTCCAAGAACATCTGGAAGTCCACAGGTGTCCCACTCCTGATTCAAGAAGTTTGATTTCACTCAACAGGAAAGCCAATTCAATGCCATTGCGGGCATTCATTTTCTGTATACACCTTTATCTCTTTTTCTTCAATCTGGCTTACATTCCTTCTCATTGTCACAAGTATCTACAGATACCAATGTCCAACTTCTATTGCTGAGATCTTCCTGGGCTAGGTGGCCTCTGGAGGTTGATGGACTACAACTCTCGTCATCCCAGACCTATGGACCATGCTGACTGGGGCTGATGGGGTCCATCTAGAAAGCCACAGGTCCCCTATCTAGGCAGTTCATCTGCTTGAATTCTGGCTGTTGACTTGGCCAATTGCAAATCCTTGCTAAGGTCTTCACTTTCTGGGGCTCACCATTCCCTCCTCTGCCTTGCTGGGATGCCAAACCTGCGTTTGCATCAACAGATCAGCTTGAGACCTTGCACTGATTATCCCTCTCTACACTGGTGGAGGGGAAGATCTGTCAGTAAAAAGGTATGCGGTTGGTTTCTTTGGTGGATTTGTGTAAAGCAGGGGCAAGGAACCTGTAGTCCTCCAGATACTATTGGACCACTTAGCTTGCATAATTCCTGACCATAGGCCATGCTGGCTGAGTCTAGCATGATCTGGAAAGTCACAGGTTAACAACCCCTGGTGTAATGCTTAGCTGTTGTTCTGCCAGTGTTGTGTCCACAAGGCACTGAGTTGGGGATGTGTTGGGGATGTGTTAGAGAAGCTGTGGATTCACATGATCCTAAGCTACCACATTCACTTGACTTGAATCTGAAACAGGCCTGGATCGCTGGTGTAGTACATTTCCTCCCAGTGGAGTCAATGAGAAGAAGGAAAGGTTGGGGGGGGAATTAAGTACTCTCCGACTGACCGCTTCCACCCTGGCCATAGCGAGGCAGCAGGTAATTGGAGATGGTAGATGCTCCCTCGGAGATTTCTCCCCCTCCCCTGCAAAATTGCTCTGTCTCATCAGATTTCTTAATTTCAACATATTCTGACCTATTTATTTAGTTTATTTTCCCCTTCAGTAAGAGAAGGTGTGGCCGATGTTTTCCAACGTTTAGCAAAACACGATCTCGTGGCTAAAATCATGTAAGAGATAGTGTCACACTGGGATATAGGCAAGTTTTAAATCCAAATTTAAACAAACAGCAACTGATTCAACTCCAATTTTTCATGAGTATTTCTTAAATCTCTTATCTTTCTTCAGTCTTGTGAAACATACCCACACATGAGCACCCCATATTGTGGAAATTATGAGAGGGGCAACCCAGGAGGGGGCTTTATCTGAGCAAGGCATCTAAGCTGTCAAATTCCTTCCCCATAGAAGTGTGCTTGGCAGTTGCATTGTATCATATGCTGAAGGCACACACACACACACACACACACACACACACACGGTGAAGAAATCAAATTGATAATAACAACAACAACAACAACAACAACAACAACAATGATTATTTTATCAATATCAAAAACAGTTTAAAACACATCACAGTCCCAGGGTTTTTAGACTAGGAAGTTTGTGGCCTACTGGGTCATATAAGTTTTACCCAGTCTGTCTCATAGATTCCTTCTGTTGATCCTCTCTACAAATGGGTAGTAGACCATGGATGGGTCACATACCACAGCTTACCATTCCTCAAGCATGCTCACCTCTGCCATGTCTCAGGGATTTCTGCTCTTTTGTCTTGACCTCTGTCCTTGATCCCTACGATGCTTACTCACAACAAGCCCACCATTCATCCTGTCACCCAAAATATTAATAATAATAATAATAATAATAATAATAATAATAATAATAATAATATAATATTTATACCCCTCCCATCTGGCTGGGCTTCCCCAGCCACTCTGGGTGGCTTCCAACAAAATATTAAAATACAGTTGTGCATCAAACATTAAAAGCCTCCCTAAACAGGGCTGCCTTCAGATGTCTTCTAAAAGTCTGGTAGTTGTTGTTCTCTTTGACAACTGGTGGGAGGGCATTCCACAGGGAGGGCGCCACTACGGAGAAGGCCTTCTGCCTGGTTCCCTGTAACTTGGCTTCTTGCAGTGAGGGAACCACCAGAAGGCCCTTGGCGCTGGACCTCAGTGTCCGGGTAGAAGGATGGCGGTGTAGACGCTCCAGATATACTGGACTGAGGCTGAAGATAGTTATGCTGCCTGAGACAAAAGACAAGATGGAGCCCTCTGCCCCTGCCAACCCCCACAGTTGCATGTACAGCATCTGGCTGGACCGACAACTGAATCTCACTTCAACATTAGTGGCTACCCTAGGAGATGCAGGGCCGGCAGTGTTGGCCAGACAGCTCTATTCTCCCTTAGAGGGAAATGTCCAGGGGCTCAGGAACAGAGCTGGCTCATCCATGAGACAGACCAGGGCAGCTGCTTTGGGCAGCAGAACCCAACGGGGTCACCTTCCTGTTTCGCCTCAGACAGTGAATGGGCCTGACTGCCCCTACTCACGTTGCCATGACCCAGCACCTGCTGTTTGTGGCAGTGAATTCACTCTGCCTAATGGTAGGGATGGCCTTGCTTTAGCAAACTGGAGTGGTACCTCGGGTTAAGTACTTAATTTGTTCCGGAGGTCTGTACTTAACCTGAAACTGTTCTTAACCTGAAGCACCACTTTAGCTAATGGGACCTCCTGCTGCCACCACGCCACCAGAGCACGATTTCTGTTCTCAACCTGAAGCAAAGTTCTTAACCTGAAGCACTATTTCTGGGTTAGCGGAGTCTGTAACCTGAAGCGTCTGTAACCTGAAGCGTATGTAACCCGAGGTACCACTGTATTCACCACGGC